>NC_088684.1:267993817-268298214 GCF_028017835.1 Emys orbicularis | reverse complement strand
ATCAGTAGGGGTGAGCCAGGTCACCCTCCTTATGTGCAGAAGCGATGAGGCCATGGAATTGGTGGATCTCCCACAACGTTATGCTGTTTGCAGTTTACCTCCTGGGCACACAAAACTCAATAGTGGACAGTCTCAGTCACAAATTCCCACACAACCACGAGTGGAAAGTACACCCAACAGTGCCTCACAACTTATTCAGACGATGGGGGGGGACAGTCCACAGACCTTTTTCACCACTCACCTGAACAAGAAATGTCCACGCTACTGCTCCAGAGTGGGGATCGGACAATATTCCTTGGGCGATGCTTTCCTCCTACCCTGGGACAAGGACCTTCTCTACACCTTTTGTCCTTTTTCCCCTACTGTCGAAGGTCCTGCTGAAAATAAAAAGGGATGGGGCTCACATCATTTTGATTGCTCCTACTTAGCGGAGACAGACCTGGTACCCTTACCTGGCACAGCTCCCAACATGCCTGCCATTCCTTCTCCCAGCGATCCTGCACCTCCTCTCAGAACAGCGAACCTGTGCCTCATACTGAGAAAGCAGGACAATCAGTGAGTTATCTTAAGTGCCTATACACAAATGCAAGAAGCCTGGGAAACAAGCAGGGAGAACTGGAAGTCCTGGCACAGTCAAGGAATTATAATGTGATTGGAATAACGGAGACTTGGAGGGATAACTCACATGACTGGAGTATTGTCATGGATGGATATAAACTGTTCAGGAAGGACAGGCAGGGCAGAAAAGGTGGGGGAGTTGCATTGTATGTAAGAGAGCAGTATGACTGCTCAGAGCTCCAATATGAAACTGCAGAAAAACCTGAGAGTCTCTGGATTAAGATTAGAAGTGTGAGCAACAAGGGTGATATCGTGGTGGGAGTCTGCTATAGACCACCAGACCAGAGGGATGAGGTGGATGAGGCTTTCTTCAGGCAACTAACGGAAGTTACTAGATCACAGGCCCTAGTTCTCATGGGGGACTTCAATCACCCCGATATCTGCTGGGAGAGCAATACAGCAGTGCACAGACAATCCAGGAAGTTTTTGGAATGTGTAGGGGACAATTTCCTAGTGCAAGTTCTGGAGGAACCAACTAGGGGCAGAGCACTTCTTGACCTGCTGCTCACAAACAGGGAAGAATTCGTAGGAGAAGCAAAAGTGGATGGGAATCTGGGAGGCAGTGACCATGAGATGGTCAAGTTCAGGATCCTGACAAAAGGAAGAAAGGAGAGCAGCAGAATACGGTCCCTGGACTTCAGAAAAGCAGACTTTGACTCCCTTAGGGAACTGATGGGCAGGATCCCCTGGGAAAATGACCTTAGGGGGAAAGGAGTCCAGGAGAGCTGGCTGTATTTTAAAGAATCCTTATTGAGGTTGCAGGAACAAACCATTCCGATGTGTAGAAAGAATAGTAAATATGGCAGGCGACCAGCTTGGCTTAACAGTGAAATCCTTGCTGATCTTAAACACAAAAAAGAAGTTTACAAGAAGTGGAAGCTTGGACAAATGACCAGGGAGGAGTATAAAAATATTGCTCAGGCATGCAGGAGTGAAGTCAGGAAGGCCAAATCACAATTGGAGTTGCAGCTAGCAAGGGATGTTAAGAGTAACAAGAAGGGTTTCTACAGATATGTTAGCAACAAGAAGGTGGTCAGGGAAAGTGTGGGCCCCTTACTGAATGGGGGAGGCAACCTAGTGACAGAGGATGTGGAAAAAGCTAATGTACTTAATGCTTTTTTTTTTTTTGCCTCTATCTTCACGAACAAGGTCAGCTCCCAGACTACTGCACTGGGCAGCACAGTATGGGGAGGAGGTGACCAGCCCTCTGTGGAGAAAGAGGTGGTTTAGGACTATTTAGAAAAGCTGGACGAGCACAAGTCCATGGGGCCGGATGCACTGCATCCAAGGGTGCTAAAGGAGCTGGCTGATGTGATTGCAGAGCCATTGGCCATTATCTTTGAAAACTCATGGCAATAGGGGGAGGTCCTAGATGACTGGAAAAAGGCTAATGTAATGCCCATCTTTAAAAAAGGGAAGGAGGAGGATCCGGGGAACTACAGGCCGGTCAGCCTCACCTCAGTCCCTGGAAAAATCATGGAGCAGGTCCTCAAGAAATCAATTTTGAAGCACTTCGAGGAGAGGAAAGTGATCAGGAACAGTCAGCATGGATTCACCAAGGACTAGTCATGCCTGACTAACCTAATTGCCTTCTATGATGAGATAACTTGCTCTGTGGATGAGGGGAAAGCAGTGGATGTGTTATTCCTTGACTTTAGCAAAGCTTTTGCTACGGTCTCCCACAGAATTCTTGCAAGTTAAAGCAGTATGGGCTGGATGAATGGACTATAAGGTGGATAGAAAGCTGGCTTGATCATCGGGCTCAACAGGTAGTGACCAATGGCTTCATGTCTAGTTGGCAGCCGGTATCAAGCAGAGTGCCCCAAGGGTCGGTCCTGGGGCCAGTTTTGTTCAATATCTTCATTAATGATCTGGAGGATGGCGTGGATTGCACCCTCAGCAAGTTTACAGATGACACTAAACTGGGAGGAGTGGTAGATACGCTGGAGGGTAGGGACAAGTGCAGAGTCCTGCACTTAGGACGGAAGAATCCCATGCACTGCTAAAGAATATGGACCGAGTGGCTAGATAGCAGTTCTGCAGAAAAGGACCTAGGGGTTACCAGTGGACGAGAAGCTGGATATGAGTCAACAGTGTGCCCTTGTTGCCAAGAAGGCTAACGGCATTTTGGGCTGTATAAGTAGGAGAATTGCCAGTAGATCGAGGGACGTGATCATTCCCCTCTATTCGGCATTAGTGAGGCTTCATCTGGAGTACTGTGTCCAGTTTTGGGCCCCACACTACAAGAAGGATGTGGAAAAATTGGAGAGAGTGCAGCAGCGGGCAGCAAAAATGATTAGGGGGCTGGATCACATGACTTATGAGGAGAGGCTGAGGGAACTGGGATTATTTAGTCTACAGAAGAGAAGACTGAGTGGGGATTTGATAGCTGAATTTCAACTTCCTGAAAGGGAGTTCCAAAGAGGATGGATCTAGACTGTTCTCAGTGGTAGCAGATGACAGAACAAGGAGTAATGGTCTCAAGTTGCAGTGGGGGAGGTTTAGGTTGGATATTAGGAAAAACTTTTTCACTAGGAGGGTGGTGAAGCACTGGAATGGGTTACCTAGGGAGGTGGTGGAATCTCCTTCCTTAGAGATTTTTAAGGCCCTGCTTGACAGTGCCCTGGCTGGGATGATTTAGTTGCGGATTGATCCTGCTTTGAGCAGGGGGTTGGACGAGATAACCTCCTGAGGTCCCTTCCAACCCTGATATTCTATGATTCTATGACGTACACTACATCCGAACTTGGGTATTCTCTGCCTCAAGGCATGGCTCCTGCTTGGTTCCAAGGGAGTCAAAAGAGGTACTATTACACACACACACACACACACTCTCTCTCTCTCTCTCTCTCTCCCTCTCTCCCTCTCCTGGACAAGGTTACTCTCAGGCCGCATACAACATTCATCCCTACGATAACCTTTCCATTGCACATGAATCAACTGATTCACCTTCCAATCTTCTACCCAAGCCTCACCAAGACAACAGGGAGGTTATATTACATATTGTAGATGTCAAAAGAACCCTGGCCTTCTACCTGGACAGGACAAAGGCCTTCAGGAAGTCCCCTAGGCTTTTCCTCTCCATTGTGGAAAGATCCAAGGGCTCAGCAATATCAGCCCAAAGGCGCTCCAAGTGGGTCTCAGATTCCATCAGACAGAATTACCAAGTTCACAACATGACCCTTCCAGACTCTTTTTGTACATTCTCCACAAGGTCAATCTCTTCTTCAAGAATGTTCCTATCTCAGAGATCTGTAGAGCGGTGACATGGGTGTCAGTCCTCATTTTCACAGAACACTATGCGATCACTGGGGACTCTGCCTCTGATGCCATTTTAGGCTCCATGGTGTGTCATCTGTAACTGACCAGCCTCTGAAGTCCCAGCCCTGCTGAAGGGATACTGCTCAGAAGTCACCTACAGTGGAGCATCGATAGGGACACTACTCGAAGAAGAAGTTATTCATCTTGTGCAGTAATAATGGTTCTTCGAGATGTGTCCCCCTAAGGGTGCTACACAACCCTCCCTCCTCCCCTCTACTTTAGAGCTCTTGTCTATGACTCTGTGGGAGAGAAGGAACAGAGGGGGGTTAGCTCGCGCGCGCTGGCTAGCCTCGTGGCACAGTACAAGGAGAGAGAGCACATGTGCAGGCCTAACAGACACTGCTACCAACATTCTCCGATCAGCAGTGCAGGGACGCAGACGCACCTACAGTGGAGCACCCACAGGGGGACACATCTCGAAGAACCATCGTTACTGCACAAGGTGAGTAACTTCCTGTGAAATACTTTTCTGATAACTGTCCGGCAAATGGCAAAATTACATTTAAAAAATGTGTTCAACCTAACCTCAGGTTTTCTGCATTGTTAGGTTACTGCAATAGGGAAACTAGATGAAGTGTCGTCTGTTGTTGTTGTTATGAGAAAGTAATAAAAATCCATCTTCAGTTTTGTTATAGTCTATTGTTTCAAGATCTGCATATCTGATGAGAATGCAGTTACTTTGGTGTGCTTTAAGTGGTTATTAAAAACTATGGGCTTTGCCTGATAGGGAATTTAATTATGGATCCCTTTCTTCATGCACATATGCACAAGTCACTTTTTCAGCTGAAAGGTTTTTTTCAGCTTCTTTATGAACAAAATACAGAAAAGGAGATTATGAAAGTGTTGCCTGCTGTAGCTTTTTTCACTTGTGTAAGCCTCCCTCTCCCCCCCCCAAAATGCTCTTTCTTCACTTCTAGATGTTATAAAAATCAGTTTTGAGAAACATATTTAATCAAATATTTTTAAAAAGCTTTCAGGATGAGATCCATAATTACCAATTCATCTGTGTCCTGATAGGCATCTTAATATGGGACAGTTACCAAGAATGAGTGGACACAAGAAGCGTAAAGTTAAAAGCAGCAGTTCCAGTCACTGATTTCAGTTGCAGCTCATAGTTATAACTGAGATCAGAAGTTTGCTCAATATCTTTACATAATATAGATTGAAGTGGCTAATAGACAATCTAGTCACCTATTATAGAATCTGAAATTGAAACTCTAGTTTGGGGATCCTTAGGCAAAAGCCTCTGTTTTCTCATAACAGTAATAAAAGGCAATTTAAAAAAAAAAAAAAAAAAGCATCATTACAAAATCCTGTGTAATGGTGAAGTGACGCTATTAAGATAAGACATACTTATTTCATTATTAGCTAGTGATCATTATTCCAGTAACTGTTGATTGGATTAGACCCTGCTCACTGGCTGATACTTAGAATTGATCTGCTTCTCCTATGGGACATCTGAGGGAGAGTTTATATTATTTTGAAGTCTCAACACATCAGTGATGAACGATTGAAAAGACATGAGCCTGCGGAATTATTAATCTGTAAATTTACTGCAGACTTGATCATCCTTTGAGCAGCAACAGTAGTTTAATCTTTACTATTGTATTTTAATAAATTAAGGCCAGATATTATAATTGCTCCACACATGTGATGTCTCTTGACTTCAGTCTCAATCTTTGCAAAATGGTAAAAGAATTGTGTCCATAGAGAGGTGTAAGCGTGGCACAAATAAGGCTACCTTTTTCCCCCAAGCCAATAATCAGTGCAAACAGTTTTGCGATAATAGTTCCAACTATTACATAAAATCCTAATCTGTGAGATGACACAGTACTTGAAAGAAAACAATTAAGAAAAATAAAATGACTGAAATTACTTCTTAAAGTATTAATGAACACCTCATTGACTGTAGTTAATATAAACCATTTTCTAAACTGCACTCAGTCTTAAATTTCCCTTTTCGTTTGAATTTTGTACTTCTGAAGTGAAATTATGCAATAAATACATTAGCTCGTAATTTTTTATATGCCTACTTTTAAATTGTTTGATAATTAAACTTAATCTGAGTGAAATTGCAAGGTTTGATTAACTACTTCCTTTCAGGAGTCTGAACTGATGATGTTCTCTGTATTAGAAGTTACAGCCATCTTATTTGAGAAGCTTTGTTCTTTTAACAAAAGACACCAAGAATAAATTCAGTTAGGGTCATAGTGGCTTAATTTAATAATATTATGATAATAAGTACCATAATTAGTTTCAGATTCTTCTTCCTTCCCAAAGGACAAGGTTTTGAGTTTTGATGCCTACTTAAAGCATGAGAATGACAGCAAAATTAATGTCATAACCTTTACAGCCTGTTTATGGTTTTCTGTGTAGTACCCTAAAGGATTTTGTGGAATAGTGTAACAACTAAAGTAACCATTTAGTATGGACAAGAAAAAATTAGGTTAATTGGGTTCACCTGATATTCAGATGTTAGAGCATCTGTCAGGACACCCGTTTCATACTTAGAAAAAGAGTTGCTGGGATTTTTTTTTTTTTCATTAAATGATCTTTTAAATTATGGTGTGCATACACTCTACTTCCTTGGGACTACTGCCTCTTAAAGACTAATTTATGATGTAGTTTGCGATTTTTTCAGTTTGGTTAATCTAGTTTGTCATTTTCAGTAATGAAATCAATTTGTCTTTTCATTTTTGTGGAAACTACAAAGCAACACCCATTGATGGAACATGTTCTGTGACACTGATGTAAATTTTTCTTCTAGTAGAGTCCTGTCAAAGATTGCTGTGACTCTAGTTTAGTTGAACTTTTAATGATAGATTTCTTCTTTCCTTCTGTAACCAGTCAATAATAAGCTTACAGGGGAGCCATCCTAAGTTCTTGAGGCCCAGATCTTGATCCTTTTTATTTAATGTTTTTTTTTAAAGGTGAGCAAAACAGAATCAAGACTGTATCAAATTTTAAAAGCTTCAGCAATGGTATGGGCCCTTTACTACATGGTGGTGATAAAACTTAATGATGCAGAAAAATGTCCAATAAATATTTCTGTTCTGTTTGAAGAGAAGCAGAATATGTTATATGAGGATGAAGAAATACTTTCTAGTCCATAAGTAACCGAGGAGGATGTCGGACAAAATCTACTAGGGATAAACATTTTTATGTCAGCAAGCCTAGATAACTTGCTCCCAACAGTCCTCAAAGAGTTGGCTGATGAGATCCTGGCCTGCTGATGTACATTTTTAATAAATCTTGGAATGCTGGAGAAAGTATAGAAGACTGGAAGAGTGCTAATGTTGTGCCAATATTCAGAAAGGGCAAGTGGAATGACCTGGCTTGACATCAGTCCTGGATAAGATAATGGAAAAAGCTGATACAAGATTCAGTTGACAAAGAATTAGAGGATACAAGTATAATTAATGCCAGTCAAGATGGCTTAATGGAAAATAGGCCTTGTGAAACAAACCTATTTTAATTCTTTGAGACTACAAGTTTGGTTGATTAAAGGTAACTGTATAGAGGTGATATACGTAGACTTTTGTAGGGCATTTGACTTACTACCACATGATATTCTTATTAACAAGTTAGCACAATATACAATATTAATGAGATCACATGTTAAATGGACTAGGAATTTGCTAACTAAAAGATTTCAAAAAGTAGTCAGTGGGAAATCATCATCTAGTAGTGTGTTTCTAGTGTGGCTTCATAGGGATTGGTACCAGGCCTGATGCTATTCAACTTTTTCATCCATGACCTGGAAGTAAATGTAAAATCACTGCTGATAAAATTTATGTATGAGGCAAAGATTGGCATAATGGTAAATGAAGAGAATATAGCAGCCATACAAAGCAACATGGAATGTTTGGTGAAATGAGCCCATTCAAACAAAATGTGTTTTAATTTGGCCAGATGCAAAATTATACATCTAGGACAGGGATCGGCAACCTGCGGCCCGCCAGGGTAAGCACCCTGGCAGGCCGGTTTGTTTACCTGCCATGTCCGCAGGTTCGGCCAATCGTGGCTCCCACTGGCCGTGGTTTGCCGCTCCAGGCCAATGGGGGCTGCAGGAAGTGGCAGCCAGCACATCCCTCGGCCCGCACCGCTTCCCGCAGCCCCCATTGGCCTGGAGCAGCGAACGGCGGCCAGTGGGAGCCGCGTTCGGCCAAACCTGCGGACGTGACAGGTAAACAAACTGGCCCGGCCCACCAGAGTGCTTACCCTGGCAGGCCGCGTGCCAAAGGTTACCGATCCCTGATCTAGGAACAAGCAATGCAAGTTATACCTACATCCTGGAAAGCAGTAACTCTGAAAAGGATGTAGGGGTCATAGTGGACAAGCAACATGAGCTCACAGTGCAACTCTGTGGCAAAAACAGCTAAGGTGTGCATTGGATATATAAGGAGAGTAGTGAGTAGGAGTAGGAAAATGATTTTACCTGTGTATATGGCATTGGTGAGACTGATATTGGAATACTGAGTCCAGTGCTAGTGTCCACATTTTAAGAAAAGATGTTGAAAAATTGGAGATGCAGAAAAGAGCCACAAAAATGTTTTGAGGACTAGAGAAAATCCATTAGTGTGAGAGACTTAAAGTGTATTTGTATTGGTTAAGTCTCTTCATACATACAACTGAGTTAACATTCATGCTCTTAAGGTTTTTAATTTAGTAAAATACAAAGTGAATTATCAATGAATAATAATGGTAAAGCAAAGCACAGAGTAAAACAAGACTAAGCATTATAATAACCCTTAGAATATATCAAGAATGAACAATTTTGTTGTTTTAATCTTATAAAGTACTTACAGCTTTTTGTGCCAAGGCTTCTAAAAAATTACCTATTGGTTACATATAGTAAAGGCATGTATTCAAGACTTACATTGAGTAAGTATCACAGTATTTGTCCCTAAATATTTCAAATCAATCCAAGTATGTCTGTGAAACATTTTGATACTGAACAGCTCTTTGCACCCTGTTGGTGCTTTCTATAGTGTAGATTAAAAATTCTCAGATCTTTTTCTCTCATTGCAGGGCAATACTTGGTGTTTGCAAGAGCTCTTTAACCTCTAAATGGGCAGAACTCTGCTTCAATAAAGATGTTGATAAATTGGAGAGGGTTCAGAGAAGAGTCACAAGAATGATTATAAGATTAGAATAACGCTATCTATAGTGATAGACTTAAAGAGCTCAATCTATTTAGCTTAACAAAGAGAAGATTAAGGGGTGACTTAATTACAGTCTATATGTACCTATAAGGGGAACAAATATTTAATAATAGGCTCTTCAGTTTAACAGAGAAAGGTATAACCTGATCCAGTGTCTGGAAGTTGAAGCTAGATAAATTCAGTCAGAAAATAAGGTATAATTTTTCGACAGTAAGGGTAATTAACCATTGGAACAATTTATCAAGAGTCACAGTGGATTCACCATCACTGACCATTTTTAAGTCACGATTGGATATTTTTCTAAAAGTTATGCTAGGAATTATTTTGGGGAAGTTCTATGGCAGGGGTGGGCAAACTACAGCCTGGGGGCTGCATCTGGCCTTCCAGGCATTTTAATTCGCCCTCGAGCTCCCACCAGGGAGCAGGGTCCTGGGCTTGCCCTGCTCTGGTACTCCAACTGGGGGTCGGGGGCCTGCCCTGCTCCCCGCAGCTCCCAGAAGCAGTGACATGTCCCCCCTCCGGCTCCTACATGTATGGGCAGCCAAGGGGCTCTGCATGCTGACCCCGCCCCAGGTGCCGCCCCTGCAGCTCCTATTGTCCTGGAACCGCAGCCAATGTGAGCTTAAGGGACAGTGCCTGCGGACAGGGCAGCGCGCAGAGCCGCCTGGCTGTGCCTCCGCGTAGGAGCCAGAGGGGGAACGTGCCACTGATTCTGGAGCTGCTTGAGGTAAGTGCTGCGCCGAGCCTGCACCCCTGAGTTTGCCAAGCCCATTTGCAACAGCCTCATCAGCAAAGTGCAGAGCCTTCAGACCACCATCAAATGTGGTCAGAGGGCAGTCATCAGTAATGTGTGATATTGTCTGTTTTTGGCCACAGCTGTGTGTGGGATCCTCTCGTTGGCCTCAGGTGTGAAGGCTAGTTGCACATTGACCCTGGCTGCTTAAAAATCAGTTCAGAAGGATCCATGAGAGGTGTGGCAAATCAAAACTGGGTACATGCATGGTTGGGTCAGTTATAAGAGACTGGTTTCTGATGTCAGCTGCAGACCATTCTTCACACCACTTCATCGTTGCAGAGAAATCTGGGCAGGGCAAGTGGGCCACTGTGACGGGATCCCCCCGGAGTGCAGCCTGGAACTGTGGGACCGCTGTGCCCCCTTAACTCTCTCCAGCCTGAGCTCTTTCTCACAATGCCTTGCTAGTGACCAGCAGCAAAGCCCTCCAGGAGCTGTGATCACTCAGCACAACAGCATGTGGAGCCCCACACCCAGCTATATTGCATAAATGCTCCCAGAGCCACTCATGAATCACACAGAGAAAGGCACCAGAGCCAAATACCCCCAGCTTCTAGCACTTCAACAATGGAAAGTGGACATACACCAGACTTTGCAAAACCTGAGCAGATTTGCCCCATACGTCATACAAACTCACTGGTAAAATTAAACAAATTTATTGACTATAAAAGTAGATATTAAGTGATAAGCAAAAAGTCAGAGTTAGTCACCAAAAGAAATAAAATATAAGCATGCAGTCTAAACTCTCAACCCTATTAGACTGGGCAACGTCTAGATTAAACAGTTTTCTCACCCCACTGGATATTGCAGTCCTTAATATACAGGTTTGTTCCTTAAACATGGGCCAATCTCTTCTGTTGGAGTCTTGTCTTCTTCTTAGTGTCTTAGTTGCTTGCAGCGTAGGTGGGAGCAGAAGACGGGCCCAATATGTCTCCACTCTGTCTGTTTTATACCCTCAGTCCATGTGCTTGGAAAACACAAGTCCAGGCATGTCTGGGGGCATTGCTAAGTCTCCAGGCAAGGTTGAGCAATTCCTGTGGTGTGGCTTCATGCAGGTGAATCATTGAATTGTAGCTCCCTTGTTGATGGGTTGTTTGAAACCCCACCCGGGTGTTGGTTACTTTCCTTGCTGTTTGCCTCTGGGGAGCTAATATCTGGTTAATTCCCCAATTTACAGCATGTTTTAGTGACAACCATATAACACAATTCTCATAACTTCATATGCATTAATGATATACATACGGTATATACTCGTTCATTAGCCCGTTCGTTTATAAGCCGACCCCCCAAGATGGTTAGGTAAAAATAGCAAAAACTGTATGACCCTTTCATAAGCCGACCCTATATTTCAGGGGTTGGCAGACTTTGGCTCCTGGCCTGTTAGGATAAGCCACTAGCAGGCCTGAACGTTTTGTTTACCTGGAGCATTCACAGGCACGGAGCACCTCAGCTCCCAGTGTTCGCGGTTTGCCATTCCCAGCCAATGGGAGCTGCGAACCGCGGCCACAGGGAGCCGAGGGGCTCCATGCCTGCAGACGCTCCAGGTAAACAAAATGGCAATGTATTAGATATTCAATTCAATGATTCCATAGAGTTTAAAATCATCAAATTTTGGTGTAGACCCGTTTATAAGCCAACCCCCACTCTTTGATGCGTCACTTTTTTACCAAAAATATTTGGCTTATGAACGAGTATATACGGTATATGGATGGAGAAATGACTTTCAGCAGATCATAACCTTTCCCCTGATACCTTACAAGGCATGCTTTATATGTAAGATCACAATTATATACAAATGAGAAATATGGGGTTTCCAGGATGCTCCCCAAGGTATAGACTGTCACACCCACAATAGGTGCCTTTACAACAGGTATGCTTTTGGGTGGTCAAAGAGGTCTGTGTATAGTGGTAGGCTGGCTGTAGCAACCTCACAACAAATGTGTGAAGGAATGATGTTGCTTAATACAGGAAGCGATGGTACTGGTGTGGGCCGAACTGTCCCAGTTACAATGAGGTTGGGTGAGTGTAGTTGTGTGTCAGCCAACTTGATGTATGATAAATGGAGCACAGTATTCTCCTGCAGAATAATAGAGGACATCAGAGGAAAGAATGATCAGAGAGTTTGAGCATTTGCTGCCCATGAAATGCTGGCCAATTTGCTTAGGAGGTTGTTACGCAACCTCACCTGAGCCCCAGTTTTTCTCTGGTGGTTATGTGAGAGATATGTCTAGGGTTATTCGGAGATAGACTGGGTGGGATTTGTGTTTCAAGTGATGTGCATTGAGAAGGATATTCGGTTCTTGGACTGCTCTGGTGGTGTTAAGATGGAACACACTCAAAACCGTCTTGGTCACAGTTGCAAATGCTATCGATTACAGTATTCGGACATTTTAGTCAAGTCAGCATTTAGGGTGTCTTCAAGTTCTGGGAATGAGTGTGCTTGGATGCTTAAGCAAATGTAATCTGCCTACGTGAACTTACAGTACTGGGTAAGTGGGAAGTTGTTTGTGTATAGATTAAAAAGTGTCAGTGCCAGCAGAGAGCGTTGAGGTACACCATTGTTTTCTCTTTTTTGTGTGCTAACTCTGTCTCCCATGTGCACTCGGAAACGTCTGTTGCAGAGGAGGAGGTCAACAATGTAGACTACCTATGCTAGGACTGCTATTGACAATTTTACTAAGAGCCCCTTTGTATTTTACTAAATTAAAAACCTTAAGAGCATGAATGCTAACTCGGTTGTATGTATGAAGGACTTAACCAATACAAATACACTTTGAAAATAAAATTGAAGACTGAATATATGCATAACCACTGAGCTTGATGACATTGGGGGAGTTGGATAATTCAGAGGATTAGTAGGGTAATGAGATTCAAAGCTTTTTAAACTTACTGTAGGACATAGGAAGTTAATGACCAAAAGTGACCACCATCTAAGCAGGATTCCCACATTGTTAAATGTTTATCCTTCAGGGTAAACATGTGGCATCATAACTTGTTGGCATTTTTGTGATGCAGTTATATTTGCATCGTGATGCAATATCACCACGGTATGACAGTTAGTTGGTTGGAAAACTTTTCAGTAGAGTCCCATCAGAAACTTCGACAGTCACACATAAATCAGGACTGGGGTCAACACTCTTGAGTACTGTTCCGTGACCTTATGCAAATTTTCTGTAGTGTCTCTACTTAGTACATGGGTGTCTACATGCTATATAAGTGTTAAGTATAATACTACACTTGGCACCCTTGTTGAAAGTCTCACTAGAGAAGTAAGTGACTAAATGGGCCATAACAACTGAACTATTATTTCTAGAGGTAGCTCCTGCAGGTCAAGATTGGAGCATGGCATGACTGGGAAATGTAAGGAAGCTTTCACCGTTGTTACTGTTATACAAAGGATATCAGCTTCCATAGTTGTTACTCTGGCACTTCTTGCAAGCACCAAATTAAGTTAAAATAGCAATCTATCCATTTAAAATATTAACAGAAAAATAAGCAGTAAAAGTAATGTATAAATCATATTATGTTAGTTCTTTAGAGCCTGGTCCAAAGTCTTCTGAAAAAATGGAATGCTTTCAATTTGCTTCGATGGGCTTTTGGGTCATGCCCTTAATGTATACTGTGGTATGATTTACTGACAGATTCTTTCGCTTTGTATAGCTGCTTCTTTATGTGGATGCTTAGTGTTTTGATTCCTTATGCCTTGGAATTTTTGGAAAATTACTAGCAAGAAAAATCACAGTGAGGCTTTTATGTTACATTGTGGAACACAGTGTCAGCTTCATTGGCCTTAAAGATAGTTGTGCTTAAAGTGGCAGCTTGTTTGCACAGTGTTCACAAAATGCTTTCGTAGCTCTCAAGATGAAAGGTATCCTGTGAAAGTTCACTCACGTATCTATCTACCTGTACAAGTAGTTAGGTTTGGTAAGATGAAGGGTATGGGGGAAAATAAGTTGACTTTTACATTCAGAACTAAATAGCCTGTATTTTGGCTAATTCTGTTGACCCTTTCATTTATAAACAAGATCTTAAGAAAGATAGACAAGTGGTCCTCCCAAAAATCAATGACTTTTTGTAAATCTGTTCATAATCTTATATTTGAGTGTGTTGTATTGATGCTTTTTTTTTTTTTTTTTTTTTTAAGAATCTGAGAAATAGCATCAAGAATTTTAAATACTTGTATTTGTTTCTCTTCTTCAGGAAAGTTACTGTGACTATCAGAGGGCACAATGCAGAATCCTTTAACTCTTTCTGAAGGTACAGTATAAGTTCTAAGCAATTTTCTGAGAAACTATAGTTTTGTGATTTGGAATGTGGTGGAAAATTAGTAGAACTACACAAAAATGAGCTCAGATTTAGATTATTCTACCTTTATTTTGTGCATAAGTACTAGAATCAGGATTACAACTGGAATAGTTGAGAATTTTTTGTTATTGAAGAGAATTGGTACTTTATATACATTCACTAGCTATGATGGGAAATGGAAGCTAATAACTGCTTGTTCAGCAAGGCTGAACACTGTACTTTCCTATACTATGAAAATAATTCTGATCTTATTTTGTTCTACATTATTTAAAGATTATTAAACTTATTAGAATTTTTTTTCTTTGAACTTTTATAGTGGAATTTGGAAAGAAAAATTTTACAAAACCTTCTCCGCACTATTAACTATTATAGTAATTTTAAAGTTACTAGACATAACTAGTACAAACAAGAAAATGTAAACTTGTATTCAAGTATGCTGAGATCAATGCTTGGTGTTACTGTATGTGCCTTTTGTTGCACTTAGGAGGGACAGTCCCTGTATTTATTTTATTGTATTTCTATTTTGTCCCTTCAAAAGTCTTTTCTTGTCAATTTGTATTTCAGTAGGGTTAAAAAGTGTGTCCGTTTTGACTCTCCCAATATCGGTAGGTGTATATATATGTGCTGTAATGCATCTTTGCTATATTGAGAATTTTGAATGCATTTTCATCTTTAACTTCAATTCCTTTTCTATGTAAATTTGAACATAAAACTAACATTTAAAGATTGTTTTTAACTTCTGAATTTCATTCTTGTTAACAGTAATATTAAAACCTGAGAGAAGTGTCATGTATGTGACATGATAGGCCATAATAGTCTGCAGTGGCTTAGAAGGGACTTGTTAAATATGCATTGTAGTGCTCATGCTAATTTAAAAAAAATACTTTTCTTATTTAACTGGAAGTACAGAGCTATTACTGTCATGTTTGTATTTTAACATTTTTTAAAGAGTGCATATTTTATGCAATGCTGTAAAGATTCTGAAGATGCCATTATGGTAGTCCTGTAAATTCCTCTCCATTGGCAGATCCTAGGCCTGATGGAACCATTATTCCTTTGGAGATGTATTTTATTGTTGAATAAATCCATCTGTTTTGCATACGCTCTTGGTCCTTAAATTGAAAAGTCTTTGCTATAGTTTTTTTAAAATAATAAAAAGGATTTGAGCATATTGGAAATCACATATTTGAGTAATAGGAAAAAAAATTAAACTGGTGAAGCTGCTATTTTTTTAATACTTGGAAACTGCAGAACCATTTTGAAAAAATGTTTTTAAAAGAAAAATTCATCCCAGGCTGATGGTGTGTGCCACGTTTCAGCCCAGAGTGAAGTATAACAGCCTAGGTATAAAACTCGGAAATGAAGAGTTATGGTGGAAATGCTGACAGGACTCTGACTAAAGTTACATCAGTGTGAAACTGTAATATTCTAAAAATGTATTAGTCTTGGTGTGACATATTGTATTTTGCCATCAATAGCATTTTGTCCTTTTTAATCAAAAATCAGATTTGTTTCTTAAACACGCTGTTGCACTGTGAAAATTCTATGATTACATTAACAGTTCATAATGATTTATGTGCAATGATAAGCAGATACATTTCTTTTGAATAACTGGTAAGAAAACAAATGATATTGGAAGTGGAACCTCTCAGTCAATTACACACACAATATACTATTGTTTTATCAGCCTATAAATCTACTCATTGAAAGTGCCCATTATTTTTCAACTATAGAAAGTCACAGCAATAACTGTTAGTGCAAGTTCCTTGACTGACTACTGAAACCCCTCACTCCTACGTTTGTGTTATAATACTAGTAGTACTACTGTAATTTGATAGGTATTCCTGCCTGGCACATATATACTGGTCAGGAAAACACTATTTTATGAACAGAACTTTTCAAAAGGAGTCTGCTCATGTGACAAAGGAATTGTCTTTGTGGTAAATATTTAAACTTGCTAGATTTTGATTTTTTTCCTATAATTTTGAAATCCCTACTGAAACATCATAGGCTAGTAAATTGTTAAACCATAATATATTTTGATCTTACATTATACACACAATTTCACTTGCAAGTGTATTATTTGTCCCCTTAACTTTGGAAACTGAGATTTTTCTAATGCTTAATAGCCATGCAAAATACCATTGTGGATTATCAGCCTGTTGGAGGGCTAACAAAGCTTCAGATGGGGAAACGCGTGATTTATAAATCTTGTCCTCTAAACAAGGCTAATATGAACTGGTCTTACAAC
This sequence comes from Emys orbicularis, assembly GCF_028017835.1. Taxonomy (NCBI): domain Eukaryota; kingdom Metazoa; phylum Chordata; order Testudines; family Emydidae; genus Emys; species Emys orbicularis. The sequence continues at coordinate 268,281,761 of NC_088684.1, read as the reverse complement.
ATGAAACAGCTCAGGTAGATTCTGGAATGTATTATCATATGTTTTTCTATTATTTTTATAATATACTATGCATAAAATCTTACTAATGGTAAACTGGAATCACAGGTTTCCTGCTGGGCATGGCCTTATCAATTCATTCATGTTAAAAAAAAATCATTTGTACAATTTAGTTCAGTGTATATCAATGTCAGTATAGTCATTTGGAGCTTGAAGCTCTCAAACTTCAATTAACCATGTAAATGTATTTCATAGCACTTTGTCAGAACCCCCACTGCCTTTATATCATTAGTATAAATGCAGGTGCAAATAGCATTTATGTACTTTGATAGAAAGCAGTTGGAGATGTTTCACTGTGGGACACATCACTTTCAGATTGTGTACATCTGTTCAAATAATGTATCCAAGCCCAGTGACATGAATGCAAGGATAAAAACATCTGCCCCTGAGACCACTTGCCATATAACAGATGCTTACATCTTTATTTATGCAGATGGCTTGTGTGATGAGCTGAGCAATGATGAAAGCAGGAAAGTTTAACAAAGATTTCTTGAGTGTTGGCCAAACATCTATATTTTGTTTTCAAATATCTACCACAAACAAGAATAGAAATCCATATAAACATACTAATGCTTTTCATAAAACAAAGCACATTGTTTTTCATATTAAGTGTATTGGCACAAAACCCATAAACACTACAAAAATGTCCCACTTCAGAATAATTCCAGTTTATTTACAAAAGATCCTAAATAGATTACTTTTACTTTTAACCGGCAAGTTTGACTGTCATGCTTTAAAATATACATATACGCACTCAAAGTTATGCAAAATACTTGACTGATTTGGAAAAGTTTCAAATATGCAAAGATTGAATATTAACATACATTTTGAAAGAGATAAATTAATTAAAATAAATTAATGTTTGAAAGTAAAGTATGATTTGTCATAAATTGTTCAAGGTAGATCGTATTTCTCAGCAAAAACACAGCATTACAAAGTTACTAGACTTGTAGTTTAGAATTTCAGTTGTTTCTGGCATATTGTAGGATCGTCCATTTGCACAGCTGTACTTAGTTGAGGTGGCACATTGATTATAAACCCATTCTTTTCATTAATGAGCATTGGTCTGGACTTCTTTGCTGAGCTGGGACTGCCCATTTCATACCAACAAAGGGAGCTTAAATAGGAGCTTTATTTTAGTTCAGACTCCCCCTGCTGGACTGCTGCAACATAGTATTCTGACCACAGTTTACTTGCTTTGTCTGAGAGAGAGCAGCTTCAAGCTCACTGCTCTCCAAAACGTGCTTGGGAGTGAGAGAATATCCTGTCACAAAGTGTTGGATACGCCAAATAAATACAATATTTGACCTCTCTGCTTAGAGCAGCTTGAGAAGGCTGCCTGCTGACTCTGCATTCCTACTGGTTCCTGTAGATCAGGTCTGCACAACATGCGGCCCGTGTGGGCTCACTGTGCAGCCCACGGGGGGGGGTGAGTAGGCAAGCGGTGGGTGAAGGAGGGGAGCTGACGAGGCGAGCGGGGGGTGAGGAGGCGAGCCGGGGGGCTGAGGAGGCGGGGGGGGGCAGGTGAGCCGGCAGCGGGGGTGGGGGGCTGAGGAGGCGAGCCGGGGGTGGGCTGAGGAGGCGAGCGGGTGGGCAGTGGCGGGCGGTGAGGAGGCAAGCCGGGGGAGGGGGGCTGAGGAGGCGAGCGGCGAGTCAGTGGCTGACCTGTTCTACTGATCTGGTCTGGCTCCCATCCCCTCTCCAAGGGTTGCAGCTGTCTGGAGGTGCTTGTGTTCCACGCCTTCCTCATTCACACCTCATTCATTCAACAGGGCAATTTATTACAAAGTGGGGGGAAGATCTTATTCTACTTCTAGCAAAAAGACATTTTTCTTTTATCTTAATTATACTACCTTAGGGGCCCGCTATAACACATTACCAAGGTTCAATACCGCTGGGGAAGGAGGGTTTGTTTCCGCGGGGCGGGCGGCGCTGGGGGTGTGTGTTTCGGGGGACCTGGGGGGGTTGTTTCCGCGGGGCGGGCGGTGCTGGGGGGGGTGTTTTGGGGGAAGTTGGGCGGCGCTGGGGGGGTGTTTTGGCGGCGCTGGGGGGGGGGTTGTTTCCGTGGGGTGGGCAGCACTGGGTGTGTGTGTTGTGTTTGGGGGGGGCTGGGCGGCGCTGGGGGGGGGGGGGTTCGGCGGGGCTGGGCGGTTTTGGCCCTGAGCTGTTTTCTTTGGAGTAATATGGCCCTCACCGCTTTGAGTTGTGCAGGCCTGCTGTAGATTTAGCTAAAGCTTCTATGTTGTATGGTAAATTAGCACTTATCACCACAGTATGTATGCACCTTCCTCAAAGTGTATCCTAGAGCAGCCCCAGCCTCCCATTTTACCATACCTGTCAGTGACATCCTTCATTAGTGCAGCTATTGGTCTGGCAGCTTCCACTGGTCTACCAATGTCAGCAAACCTTCCAAATAGGTGGAATCATGCAGGAAGAGGTAAACATGGAGATGCTGTAGTCTGATTTCTTTTCTACTGGATCCTTCAGTACATGTGCCAGAGAGACCCAGCCAAGTTCAGATTCAACAGAAAGTGGGAACTTTCATATGTTCTGAAAACTTCAGATCTTCTCTTAACCAGAACCGCAATCATTCCAGAGAGATTTTAATTCTAATATATGGTGCAGGTGCTCTGAAGGTCTTTGTCTGGAAAGGAAAATGACATGCCTGTATAGAATACAGTGAAGCTTCTTTGAACTTTAATTTTTTGTGTCACAGCCAAATTGTCTATAGGTGTCAGTGTCTTGTATCATCTCAGCCAGAACTATATGTTTTTACTGCAAATAAATTGCTCATCATAAAAGAAGGAAAGGGAAGGGAATAGATCCAAGAGAAGTATAAAAATCCTAGCTGTAGTTACCACATTCAGAAGTTAAATCATCTAGGCCATGTTCAGTGGAACTGAGTTTATTTACAAAAACCCTAAGTAAAGGTTCTCCCCCAAATCATCCAGATTTAGCAGTCTGTTTTGCAGTCTAGTCCTTCCATTAGGAATAATAAATTACCGTACAAGAACAACAGGAAAATTCCCAACATTTTTCAGGCCAAGTCTCAACGGTCAATCTTACAGCTCTCTTGTTTATCTGGAACCAGAAAGCATTTTTCCAGGTTTGCCATATGGAAGTCAACACACACACTTTTTCAGCAACTTAAATAACACCATACAATGTATATTTGCTGCCGCAGGAGGCCTTAAGCCTAACTGGTAAATTAAAAATTTTCTGTTCTCCTCTGAACTGGTTCCACTCTAGACAGAAGGGTTTTAAATGTCGTATAAAAAGGTGTACTTTATAAAATGTCAAGATATCTTCCCTATTGTCTTCATTTTGTCTATTCCAGCGCTTCTATGTTAAAAATATATTTTGGAATTAAGAGACCTTATCCCCCTACTACACTTGAAGTATCATCCAGGTGTATTTTGGGGGGTCTTTTTAGTCAATACAAAGACAGAAAGATTTTATCCTCAGCTTATTTTTAAGGGAAGCAAGATTCAGCACAAAGAACATTCCATGACTTATTCATGAAATGGCGCCACTTGACCTTTTTGTGCTCCACAGTTCTCAAGAATTCTACCTTCATTTATCCCTCAGACCTGGTCACTGTCATTTCCTGCAGGTCAGGGAGCACATTGTTTATTAATTACCACATTATTCAGCAAAGAGTCCTGTGGCACCTTATAGACTAACAGACGTATTGGAGCATGAGCTTTCGTGGGTGAATACCCACTTCGTCGGATGCACATCGGATGCATCCAACGAAGTGGGTATTCACCCACGAAAGCTCATGCTCCAGTACGTCTGTTAGTCTATGGCTTTGTCTTCACTACCCGCCGATGCGGCGGGTAGCAATCGGTTTTTCGGGGATCGACTTACCGCGTCTAGTGAAGACGCGGTAAAATCGATCCCTGATCGCTCTGCCGTCGACTCCGGAAATCCACCTCGGCAGGAGGCGGCAGCGGAGTCGGCGGCAGCGGTCGACTTTCCCGCGTCCTCACCGCTAGGTAAGCCGACCTAAAATACGCAACTTCAGCTACGGTATTCACGTAGCTGAAGTTGCGTATCTTAGGTCGGACCCCCGCTGCAGTGTAGACCTAGCCTATAAGGTGCCACAGGACTATTTGCTGCTTTTACAGATCCAGACTAACACGGCTACCCCTCTGATACTTGAAACATTATTCAGTATATCTTCTACTCCCAGAATGTTGTCCAAGTTGATGTGACCTTGATAGTCCTTTTTAAAAAGGCATTTACAGCTGCTTCACAAGGAATGAACTGCTAGTTGGGGTCTTATCCCTCTTGGAACTCATTTTAAGAAATCTCAACTGGCAGTTCTTCCAGAAGAGAGAACTTTAACTTTCAGTTTCAACCTTTCCTTTCAAACGTTCTGCTCAATAGCCACCTTCCTGTGTGTCTAGTTCACATTCATGTTGGTGTCATGCTTGTATGAATTCAGTGGCCGGTGCTGCATCTCCATCCCTTAAGTTAGTTCTTCTGGACAATTAGAACTTTTGATAGTCTGTCCAAAGCAGTTTTGCCATTCACTAATCCCCAGGGATGACCTTCTGCATTGTGTGACAACTGAACAGAAGCAAGAGGAAGAAAGATGAAAAAAATTGAATTGTAATGCTATCACAATCATTCCCTTCCTGCACAGTTGGGGCCCATGTATTGGAACAGCATATTATTAGGGTAAGACTATCTTTAAGGTTGACAGAGTCAGTTGCTGCAAACTGGCAGAGGCATGTGGAAGCAGAACTATATATCTTTGAATATATCTTTGATAATGTATCCACCAAACAGTTTCTCCCTCAGGTAGACTGTTTTCAAACAGGAAAATACCAATATTTTCCCTTTGATATCAGCATCCCTGGATGTGGAAGATAGACACCAGCTCCTGTTCATGATTTGAATTGAACATATATAGTTTCCTCCCGACTCTCTTATTGTCAGAGTGGTATGAAAAATAAGGGCTGAATAGCTGTATGTTGCTCATATCTTATTGGTTACACAGACTGTTTTCCCAAGCTGATACAGATGGCAATGATATTAATAACACTGGTCTACAATTTTTGAGAAGTCGTCTGCTTCAGAGATAAAATGTGCTATTTATTATGTATTTTGATGTGCTGAATTCAAATATGACAATTAAAACAACTGATTGGCTACTGTTTCTAAGATATTTAAGTTTTTACATTTTATGTCTATGTATATTGTGTAGATAGTAGAGTTTTAATCATAAATTGTAAACCTAGGTCTTTTCATGTGTTTATGGTTGCTTTACATGATAATATTTCACCTGTCCTGTTTATGTAACACTTTAAAAATCAGCCAAAGGGTTATATAAATAAAATTTATTATGAAACAAAAGGCAAAACACTATTCTGTACATAGTTTAGTCCTATTCAGTGTCTACTCGGCGCTTCTTGACTGGTCTCTTGTATTCATTAAATGGAGCATCTCTTGTCACTGTCCATCAATAGTCTGCAAGCATTGATGGGCTCCATTTGCCCTGATAGTGTTTCTCCATTGTTGCAATGTCCTGGTGAAATCGCTCGCCATGCTCGTCGCTCACTGCTCCGCAGTTTGGTGGAAAAAAATCTAGATGAGAGTGCAAAAAATGTATCTTTAGTGACATGTTGCAACCAAGGCTTTTGTATGCCTTGAGGAGGTTTTCCACCAACAACCTGTAGTTGTCTGCCTTGTTGTTTCCGAGAAAATTTATTGCCACTAACTGGAAGGCTTTCCATGCCGTCTTTTCCTTGCCACGCAGTGCATGGTCAAATGCATCGTCTCGAAGAAGTTCACGAATCTGAGGACCAACAAAGACACCTTCCTTTATCTTAGCTTCACTTAACCTTGGAAATTTTCCACGGAGGTACTTGAAAGCTGCTTGTGTTTTGTCAATGGCCTTGACAAAGTTCTTCATCAGACCCAGCTTGATGTGTAAGGGTGGTAACAAAATCTTCCTTGATTCAACAAGTGGTGGATGCTGAACACTTTTCCTCCCAGGCTCCAGTGACTGTCGGAGTGGCCAATCTTTCTTGATGTAGTGGGAATCTCTTGCACGACTATCCCATTCGCAGAGAAAACAGCAGTACTTTGTGTATCCAGTCTGCAGACCAAACAAGAGAGCAACAACCTTCAAATCGCCACAAAGCTGCCACTGATGTTGGTCATAGTTTATGCACCTCAAAAGTTGTTTCATGTTGTCATAGGTTTCCTTCATATGGACTGCATGACCAACTGGAATTGATGGCAAAACATTGCCATTATGCAGTAAAACAGCTTTCAGACTCGTCTTCGATGAATCAATGAACAGTCTCCACTCATCTGGATCGTGAACGATGTTGAGGGCTGCCATCACACCATCGATGTTGTTGCAGGCTACAAGATCACCTTCCATGAAGAAGAATGGGACAAGATCCTTTTGACGGTCACGGAACATGGAAACCCTAACATCACCTGCCAGGAGATTCCACTGCTGTAGTCTGGAGCCCAACAGCTCTGCCTTACTCTTGGGTAGTTCCAAATCCCTGACAAGGTCATTCAGTTCACCTTGTGTTATGAGGTGTGGTTCAGAGGAGGAGGATGGGAGAAAATGTGGGTCCTGTGACATTGATGGTTCAGGACCAGAAGTTTCATCCTCTTCCTCTTCTTCGTCTGGCTCAAGTGAGAATGATTCTGGTGCATCAGGAACCGGCAGTCCTTCTCCGTGGGGTACTGGGCGTATAGCTGATGGAATGTTTGGATAATGCACAGTCCACTTTTTCTTCTTTGACACACCTTTCCCAACTGGAGGCACCATGCAGAAGTAACAATTGCTGGTATGATCTGTTGGCTCTCTCCAAATCATTGGCACTGCAAAAGGCATAGATTTCCTTTTCCTGTTCAACCATTGGCGGGCGAAGATTTGTTGCATAAGTGTTGCAGCATATGTGTGGGGCCCACCTCTTGTCCCGATCTCCAATTTTGCAGCCAAAATAAAGATGATAGGCTTTCTTAACCATAGTGGTTATACTGCGCTTTTGTGATGCAAAAGTCACTTCACCACAAACATAGCAGAAGTTATCTGCACTGTTCACACAAGTACGAGGCATCTCTGCTCACTTTGGCTAAACAGAAATGTGTCCCTTTGCAAAATCAAACACTGACAAATAAGAGAGCACGACACTGTATGATTTCTAGAGCTGATATAGGGCAATTTGTTCAGCAGAGTGATGTAAGCTTCATTATGATTGCATCATCCATGACGTCTAGGAATAACATGTAATTCATATCATGTATGACGCAATACCAGCTTCAGATTGCATCATTCATTGTTTTGCCTAAAAAGCAAGTACTGTCCAAACCCAGTCATAGATTTATTCATAGACCCAGTCAAAGATGTATTTTAGTCATTTCTGTTTTAAATTGAGATCCCTTCCCTTTATAACTCACTTATCCTCCGCCATTCCCAAGTCAAGGGTCGTATATACTGACCCAATAGCATATCTTGAAAACTAGAGCCAATCAACAATTTTAAGCATCATTTTTGTTCTCAGTGACCCAGAATTAGTAAAGTTTGACTACATTTATTTCAGAAGCATTTTGGCTGTAGAGCAGTATTTTGTATCTAGCACTCTTAAAGTGGTTTTCAGCAGTTGATTTGAAGGCATTTAAATTTCATCTGAAACTTCTCAATTATTTTAACCATTAGAGATTGAAATTAATAGTTTAGAGTATGAGAGGCTGAGCCTTCAACAAAAGGGAACTCTTTCTTTTTAAATCTCAAAATCGTCTCTGACCAAATGATATAAGAGGATTTGGTGCCTTATACCTTTTCTTTAATCCACTGCAAATGGTTGTTTAAAAACCCAAGCTCAAATTTCTAGATTTGGGTTTCTGCCCTCTGGATAATTAATCAAGAAACCAGGCAAGAGAAACATCTACTAAAACTCACAGTGATACTTTTACCTGGTTCTATAGGCCCTCTACTTTTTGAACTTCTAGTAGAAAAAGAAGTTAATTTTTCTATAGTTTATCATAACGTAACATCCTCTGTCTGAACACTTTCCCTGTACATAAGAATGGTTTTGATAAAATTAAGTTTGTACAAGTTATAGATTTCTTTTTTATTAATAGTGTTATCTATAATGTTATTAGCAGTGTTTCTACTAAGTTTATGTAATTTTCAGCTTTGGAAATCTTCAGCAGGGTTTAGGACTGTTGTTGTAGTCCAGTAGGGATGAGGAGGAAATCAACTCTGCCATCCCCTTACTCCAAAAGTACATTCCAAGTTCTTTCTGTTGCTCTGACTTGAGTAGCACTCTCCCAGCATTCATGTCCAGGCAATGGATCCTTCCATTCTTAGAAGCAAAGGTATTTTAGAGAAGGAACTGATTTTTCCTGTCAGGGACTTCAGACTTACTTCTCTATTCAGTAGCTCAAAGATGGCTTTGTTTGGCTTTGACCAAATTTAACTCTAATTGATTTGCCTATTTTATATATGTATAAAATGTGTTGTTTTAAAATTTTGATTTGCTAATATGTGATGCAATATTTTAATGTTTATTTTCATGCCAGACCCCCAAAATGTTTGTCCAAACGGTTGGCAATTAATAAGTACCCCAAGAGGTAGCATTTAATGTGTTTTTAAAATGTTTGAGTTTGAACAATACACAGATATGAATTTTCAAATTAAATACAAAGCATTTAGATATTTAAAATCTAGTGCAAGGCTTTGTTTCTCTGAGGGACACATTCAGAATGATGGCTTGGGTTCATTATTTTTGATAACAATATGACCAAAAGATCTTATGAATGTTTATCCCCACTTGATGTGTTAACTTTTGGCAAAAGATTCTGTCCTTTGCCAGTCTTTCTCTGGTAGCAAAGCTCTGGAGGTTTTGGGGGCTGGATAACTTGGTATTTTCAGAAGGAGTCTTTGCCTAGAGAAAGAAACTGCAAATAGGGAACAGAATCCATTGGGCACTTTCTAACAAAAGAGGAACGCAACAAGAAAGGCAGGGTTAGCCTTAATTGAGAATTCACCTTTTTTGTACTTTTCATGTGTAAATTAAGTTGGGCATAAATTTTGTAGCTCATGTTATATGCTCAGATCTGCTTGGCAGTGCAAGGAGGATATATGTCATGAAAAAGGAACTGGGTTGGACAGGAAATAGGAGAAACTTGCCCAAAGTATTTAAGTAGTGCTGGACGATACTATGAGTTACCCTTCCAAAGTGACTTCCATAAATAGATTGTGCCAAAAGCAGATTTAATTTATTCCCAACCTAAACATTTCCATAAAAATAGTTAAGGTTGAAAGTGTGTTTCACTGGAGTCCAGTTACTACACAAAAAATAAATTTTCTTTGTAAAATTTTACCCATTAAGAAGAAAGGTATGGAAATGAATACTCGAGATACAGGAAGTTCCCCACTGTCATATCATTCCTTGTAATTCACTATCACTCCATTCCCCTATGGGGAAAAAAAAAACCCTACCTCATTCAGACTTAAACCGGGGACAGTCCTTGCTATTCTCAGTGGTAAAATATTGAGCAGCTTAAAAATACCTCAGCCTGGAGAGCACCTTGATGCTTAAATCAGAGATAACTGATGTAACTCTAAAAGAGCTCTCTTTTCGACTTGTGGAATTCTAACATTATTTAAAGCTTGTTCCCTCTATGACCCTAAGTGCGTGCTGTTTTCTGTACATATTTGTATTCTGCACCCCTGAAATTCCATGCTAATGACACATCTTTGTACTCTGTCCCTGTATTATAACAATAGTTTAAATGTTGTGCTCAGTTTATTTTTCAAACCTATGTTGAATTACGTACCACAAACAAAAAGAACCCCTATGTTAAAAGAACATTATTAAGGTTGCAAAGTTAAGAACTCAGAACTTAGGAAATACCAGAACTAAGGTTGCCTGAACAACCTTAATTCACCCCATACATATGCAGGATGTATGCGTTACTATATATTTTTTTTTCACACAGGACTGCTGCCTCATTCAGTGCACAGAATAGGTGGCACTCACTTAATGAGCAGCTATTCAGTATTTTGTTTCTTCCTCATTGTTCTGTGTGTGGTCTCATGCCTTATTTACTGAAGACTATTCATACTTCAGACTAATTTCCAAATGGGCTTTTTTATGGCCTTGATCACTTTAGTATGAGTGCGTCACAAATATTAATGAATTTGTTTTCACAACACTCCTATTGTCAGAAACCAGGACGTGGGCAATCATGCCTAGTGGTTAGAGCAGGAGTTGGTAGCCAGGAATAGGAGCCTAGGGACAGAGGCATATTCAGAGCCACAGTCCTGAGTCTGAGTCGGGGTCAGAGCTGGAGTTAGAGGCCAGAAGTCAGAGCCACGGTACAGAGCTGGGTTACCTGGAATGAGGTAAGACAAGGCCAAGACTTGGGCCAAGTTAGGAGCAGGACTGGGAACAAGCAGGCACAGGAGCTAATGCATCTGTGAGCAAATGCTTTGAGCAGCCACCGAACTGCTGCTGGGTTTAAGAGCTGGTCTGCTGATTCTTTCCACCAGTTAGGTGGCATAGCAATTTAGAGAAGGGGAGCTGAAGCACAGAGATTAAGGTTTCCTAGTTTTCTAGAGTTCAAGGTCAGAAGGGACCATTAGATTATGTAAGAATATAAGAATGGCCATATTGGGTCACACCAATGGTCCATCTAGACTAGTATCCTGTCTTCCAACAAAAACAGTGAGGAGTCCTTGTGGCACCTTAGAGACTAACAAATTTATTTGGGATAAGGTGCCACAAAGACTCCTTGTTTTTGCTGATACAGACTAACATGGCTACCCCTCTGAAATCTGTCTTCCAACGGTGGCTAATGCCAGATGTTTCACAGGGAATGAAAAGAACAGGGCAATTATCAAGTGATCTATCTCCTGTCGTCCAGTCCCAACATCTGGCAATCAGAGGCCTAGGGACACCCAGAATATGGGGTTGCATACCTGACCATCTTGGCTAATAGCCATTGATGCATCTGTCCTCCATGAACTTAGTTGATTCCTTTCAGAATCTTGTTATGGTTTTGACCTTCACAATATCCTTTGGCAACAAGTGCTGCAGGTTGATTGTGTGTTGTGTTAAGAAGTGCTTCATTTTGTTTGTTTTTAAACCTGCTGCATATTAATTTAATTGGGTGACCCCTGGTTCTTGTGATATGTGAGGGGGTAAATAACACTTCCTTATTCACTTGCTCTACACCATTCATGATTTTATAAACCTCTCTCATATGCCCCCTTAGTCATCTCTTTTCTAAGATGAACAGTTCCAGTCTTTTTAATCGCTCCTCATAGGGAAGCTCTTACGTACTCTTAATCGTTTTTGTTGCCCTTCTCTGTACGTTTTCCATTTCTAATGTATCTTTTTTGAGATGGGCCAATCAGACCTGCACGCAGTATTCAAGGTGTGGGTGTACTATGGAGCCTTTTTTAAAAATTGGTGTCACATTAGCTATCCACCAGTCATCTGGTACAGAAGGTGATTTAAGTGATAGGTTATATACCATAGCTAGTAGTTAAATTTGGGTTCCTTCTGAACTCTTGGGTGAATACCGTCTGGGTCTGGTGACTTAATACCGTTTAATTTATCAATTTATTCCAAATCCTCCTCTGTTGACACACTAATCTGGGACAGTTCCTCAGATTTGTCACCTAAAAAGAATGGCAAAGATTTGGAAATCTCCCTCACATCCTCTTCAGTAAACTTCTCTGTAATGGCCTTGTCTTCCTTGAGTGCTCCTTTAGTACCTTGATTGTCCATTGCCCCCACTGATTGTTTGGCAGGCTTTTATGCTTCTAATGTACTTAAAAAAAATATTGCTGTTAGTTTTGCATCTTTTTTGTCCTGACTAATTATACTTTTACACTTTACTTGCTAGAGTTTATGTTCCTTTCTATTTTCCTCCGTAGGATTTGACTTCCATTTTTTAAAGGATGCATTTTTGCTTTTAACCGCCTCTTTTACTCTGTTTTGCCATTGTGGCATTTTTTTGGTCCCCTTACTAATTTTTTTAAAATTTGGGGTATACATTTAATTTGAGCCTCTATTATGGTGTTTTTAAAAAGTTTCCCTGCAGCTTGAAGGCATTTCACTTTTGTGATTGTTCCTTTTAATTTCCGTTTAACTAACTTTCTCATTTCTGTGTAGCCCTCTTTCTGAAGTTGAATGCTATTGTGGTGGGCTTCTTTGGTATTTCCCCTGCACTCCCACAAGGATGTTAAATTTAATTGTATTAAGGTCACTATTTCCAAGCGGTTCAGGACTGACTTAGGACTAAATCAAGATTTGCCTCTCTCCTTGTGGGTTCCAGGACTAGCTGCTCCAAAAAGCTAGTCATTAATGGTGTCAAGGCTGATTTCCCCACTCTGACACTTTGAGTGCAGAAGGTGGTGGCCCTCAAGGATTCCAAAAATTAATACTGGCCACTCCAGGCTTGTATTAAACTCCCAAGGTTACAGCTTTTCTCTGCCACCACCCAAGTGCAAAAAACCCAAAAAGGCACACTTGGGAATTTCTTCATGTGGGGGTACCCTCAAGCCCTTACACACACACACTCTCTCTCTCTCTCTCTCTCTCTCTCTCTCTCTCTCTCTAAAGGAAATCAACCTATGCACAAACCTCTTAGGACACAAAAATCCAATCCTGTGCTTACTAAAAGGTAAATTTTATTAAAAACAAAAAGAAAGGGAATACATTTGGAACTTAAGCTTTTTGCTAGGTTTTAAAAAAAAACAATTACAGGGATTAAGCATCAATATAGCTTCTTGAGGTCCAGTTTAAAGGTTACAAGCAAAACAAAAGCACCTGGGGTTAACACAGAGGAGTTCCCAAGCCATAAAGAAGTAAAAGAGATAAACCTAATCGCGTCTTCCTAGACAATCTACTTACATATCTGGGGTTTCAAATGAGTAGTTCTAGGTATGATCTGATGATTTTCATACTGGGCTCAAGCTTTTACCGCATAGCTCCAGTCCTGTCCTGCTCTCCAGGAGAACAACACAGACAGACAAAGGGAAAGTTTTTTCCCAATTTTAAAAAAGTCTAGTCTTCCCATTGACTCTTTTGGGCAGGTGCCCACTCCCTTCCTTTTACCTATAGACTTTTTAACCCCTCACACGTAAAGCAAGTAGAGAACAGCTACTAACAGGGATTTTATAGTTAACTGGCTGGCTGGGTGTCCATAAAAGGGAGCCACCTCCCTCCCCTTCATTTATCACAAATGGTGTCTAGAAAGTTTATCTCTGCATCCCATCCTGAGGTGACATGTACTCAGTCAATATGGGCATAGTTTAAATCCTCCATTATTGAGTTTTCTAGCCTCTCTAATCTCCTTGAGCATTTCACAATCACCATCACTATCCTGGTCTAGTTGTCAGTTGTATATTCCTCCTGCCCTACTCTTACTATTCGACCATGGAATTTCTCTCCATAGAGATTCTGTGGTACAATTTGATTCATTTAAGATTTTTACTATGTTTGACTCTATGCTTTCTTTCACATAAAGTGCCACTCCCCCACCACCATGACCTACTCTGTCATTCCTACATATTTTATACCCTACTCTAGCCTGTATATCACATGCCATTTCATTTTATCCAGTTATCTCTGTATAAAACCCAGTAACTTCTGTTTTGCTAAAGCATAATTTATATGTATTAAGCATATCGTCCAAAAAAGGCATCTAGTCTTGATTTAAAGACATCAAGAGATGCAGAATCTACCACTGATTTCTCATTTGAATTTGACTTCCTTCATTTTCCAGCTATTGGTTCTTGTGCTAGAAGAAAGGGTCCTTTCGTACCTGGTATTTTCTCCCCTTGAAGATACTTCTGCATTGTAATCAAGTCATCTCTGTCTTCTTTTTGATAAACTAAACAGATTGAGCTCTTTACGACTCCTGTAAAACATTTTCTCCAACTCTCAAATCTTTTTACTGTCAAAAATATCCACTAATTTTGGGTACCCAATTTAAGATATCTAGAACCTGATTTATCAGAGTACTTAGCATTGTATAACACTTCATATATGCAAAGCACAGCTCCCATTGACCTCAGTTGCAGTTGAGAGTGCTCAGCACTTCAAATGAGACCCCAGGTTCTCAAATCAGGCACCCAGAAAATGAGGAATGCACAATTAATGACCACCTGTGAAAAGTCTGGTTTAAGTGGCTTGTCCAGAATCACACAGGAATTCTGGTAGAGCCAGGGATTGAGACTGCCTTTTCTCATGCAATTCCCTGGCTCGTTCACAGCAGACTTACCACCAGATGAAGCAAGGATCCTACAGATAACAGCCGCCTTTAATACACATCCCTGATTTATCCCCAGATTAGGTCCATCTTGTGCATTGAATAAAGTTAGGGGTCTATGAAATAAATAGTCTTTAATTACATGATCATATATTATCATAATGCACAAGGGGATTGAATTAAGGTTGGACAGGCAACCTTAATTCTGGCATTTCCTAACTTTTAAATGCTTGAAATGCAACCTTAATAATGTTCTTTTAACATAGTTTTTGTGTGTGTATATGTTTTTTAAAAAGCAACCAGAAATTCCATTATATGGCATCCTGTTGCCATCAATATGGGTCATTAGCCACTGGGTTTCACAGATGTTTATCGGAAGAAGAATGGTGAGACTCAAGCTCTAGAAGGGAATGTGCTGTGGTGGGCACAAATGCTTCTGCCTCATTCCCTGTAACCTGTCCTTGTCCCAGTCATGTTTCTTTCCCACTCCTTGTCCTAGTCCCTCTCCTTGCCTACCCAGTCCCAATCTCCACTCTTTTTAAATTAAATTAATGGAGATATCCTATCTCCTAGAACTGGAAGGGACCTTGAAAGGTCATTGAGTCCAGCCCCCTGCCTTCACTAGCAGGACCAAGTACTGATTTTGCCCCAGATCCCTAAGTGGCCCCCTCAAGGATTGAACTCACAACCCTGGGTTTAGCAGGCCAATGCTCAAACCATTGTGCTATCCCTCCCCCCCACTCTTTAGGTGTTTCATGCCAGTCTTAGTCTCACTTCTCTTTACTTCCGGTCTTAGTCTCCTAGCTAAGGCATTCCTAGTTTTTCCCCAGATCTTTGTCCCCAGTCAATCCCAGTTTCCTCTCCCACATCATGACTCATCATCTGATCTGTCTCTCTGCCACTCACTGGAGTCCAGTTGCCCCACTGGCTCCTAATCCCAATCTCTGTCCTTGGGCTTTTTGTCAAATTTTAGTGTCCCCACCCCTGGCTCCTCGACCCAATCTCTTTGCCTAGCTAATCCCAATTCTTCACCCTGAGTCCTCATCAGATTGATCTCCCTTCTTTTTTTCTGTCCACCCAACTTTTTTCAATCCCAGCCCCATACCTGGCTCCTACTCAAAATCTCTTTGCTCAGCCAGTCCCAGTCTCTGCAATGGCTTCCTGTATCAGTCTCCGTCCACCCAAACTACTCGTTCCATTTTCCCTCTCACCATCCTTCCCAGCTTCCAGTCATGATTTCTGCCCACCCTCCCCTCCCCTAGCTCCCTCTCCCAGTGGACCCTTCCCACAGGTCTGGCTCTTGTCCCATCTGCATTTGGATCACTGCCCAGGAGAGAGTCTCCCTGCTTTCTGTTCGGTTGCCTGGACCGGCATGGTTTACAGCATACAGCTGCAATTGCAGGGCAAGTCATGCTTAACCATTTGCTGAAGAATGCCCAGTGCAGATGGATTCTCCAGGAAATTTAGCTACTAAAAATCTAAGTCTACTGAGCATATACAAACAGCTCCCCATCCTCACTGCAAATTTCAAGTCTCTGCTACAGAACATGGGGTCTCTAGAGCTTTTAAAAAGACAAGGTTGGCAGGAATTGTTTTACATTGACAAAACAACATATTTTCCCGTAGTCTCATTCTTGAAAAAAGTTGAACCATTTCAACTGAAAATGTCCAAAAAAATTCGGTATGAGTCAAACACCTAGCATGAAAAACTTCAGTCCAAACAGTTAAAGTATGGTAACATTATCTTATAATGGTCATTGTTGGGCAAACTTAATAGGTGCTGCTATGAGCCTCGCCTGTAATAGTGTGCATCAGAATCGGTTTTCAAGATATTCTGTGCTGAATTTACTTAGCTTGTGCAGTCCCATTGATGTCAGTGGGATTGTGTGAAGTGTAAATCAGCACTGCCTTCAGCCCTCTGAATTTAAGAGCTGTTGGAACTTCAGTTTTCTTTGAGCTTTTTTTGTTTTGGTATTGTTGACTGCATGCCATGACACTGAAACTAAATCATCCTGTCTATCACATTAACCAGCGTTAGTCATTTATTAAACTATCACCTTGTCTTTAGCATTTAATATATAAGTTTTTAAAGTGCTATTTGATTGGAGGTAAAATGACAGAGTAGGAAGCTGTAGCTTTTTTAATGCATTAACTGGAAGATAAAGCTGTATATTGTCTCTTTTCTCAATTTCTTATCTTGGGACCTGTTTATAAGTGACTGAAGCGCTTTTGCAGATGGTGACTTTTTTGCATGCTAATCCTGCAGAGAAACATTGTGTGCAACAAACTATGCTGTGTCAACAAACACAAGAAACTTATGCTGCAGCGAAAGACAGTAACCACAGGTATTTTGTGGGTATGGAGATTTGGTAAAATGTAATAGCTGGCTAGTGTTGACACACATTTAATATCGACTCTGTTACAACAATTTTCTTCTGTATTTCAACCATTTGTACTTCCCTTTAGAAATGATTAGTTCTTTTGAAATCGTCAAACTGGGAATATCATGACACATTCAATAGGGCTTCATATAATTATTTTATTAATCTAAAGTCTGCATTTTCCATGTACAGCAAGATGATCGTTCTCTTGTTTCATGTTTGTCTGTTATTGGTCCAGTCATACGCTCACTTAGGTAATTACTGTGAGATGGTCTTTTTTTGTTGTTTACTATTTTCCAAATGAATTAATTGATGAATTGAAATGGACAACAGTACCAAGGAAATAAGTGTTGATTATTCTCCGTCTGTAATGTCTTCTAAGAGTATAGTGGTTTAAAGGTATTTTTGCCGCCTTGATTTCATGCAGACATCGAAAACTCATATTCTTCTATAAAATTTATAGATAGTAGGGCCAGAAGAGATCATCTTGAGTCATCCAGTTTCCTTGATGTTGACCTACATTATCACCACTCATGTCCTACCAAGTAGCCGTAGGGACAGGACGGGATTGTTCTATTACGACTGTAGTAAGAGGTAACAAATCCTGGATCAAATTTACTCTGAGAGTCACGGTCTGATGCTTCTTCCTTGTTTCATGGGGGAAGTCCAATTTGCATGAGCTGGAATCTAAGGAGCCCAGTGACAGTGGTGATCTCCTGTATAGCCCATACAGAAGAGAGAGGGCAGTCCTAAATCCCCTTACTCTTCTGTGTGGATAGGAAGAGGGCTTATGATTGAGCCCTGAGAAAACTGTCCCAATGCCCAATTTCTCCAGCTTTACAAAAAACATACCAAATGATAGTCTAAAAGTTTTTTTTTTTTTTTTTTTTTTTTTTTTAATTTTAGGCCTTTTCTCCCTGTACTACCTTTTTGTGAATAATGTTTTTTCACATCTTATTTCCTTTAGTGTGTCTATATACAGCAATCATGTCCCCCTTGAGTTTTTAAATATTGTATACATTGATTTCTTTTCTCGTATGTTATCTTCTAATCTTTGTACATGTACATAATAATAGCTAGCTCTTATATATTTGTTTTTCTCTGTATTTTCTCTTGCTTTTCAATATCCTTCATAAACTTTGAGGACCAGAATAACAGTATTTTAGATATTGGTAATTTGTAACAGAGCTACCGATAGCATTATCACCTTATTATAGCATTATACAAGATATCTGTCTGTTTAGTTCATATGAATAAAAAATAATGTTGGATTTATTTTTTCAAGGACAAATCCTTGCAATTTCTTACTTATTGTCACCCATAAGTATTTCTGTTTTCCTGCTATCTATATGATTTCTCTTCCAATTAGTATCTGTTTGCATCTTTATTCCAAGAAGGTGACATTATGTTTGTAAGTGTTAAATCTTATTTAATCCCATGTATCCATTGTGCTACTCTCTCCAGATCACTTTAGCACTTTGCTCTGTCCTCCTGTGTGTTTGCTGGGCCTCTGCTTTTGGTAACAACAAGGAGTCTGGTGGCACCTTAAAGACTAACAGATTTATTTGGGCATAAGCTTTCGTGGGTAAAAACCTCACTTCTTCAGATGCCCCTGCTTTTGGTGTGGATCAAGTGTATTCTGTATTGATTTTAAGCCTTCCTCTAATTCCTTAATGCGAATAGTGAACATTATGGTTTCTAATACGGACTCCTGTAGTACCTTACCTGATACAGTTGCCTCTAACATGCATACAGTCACACAGTTTTGAATCCATACTCTGTTATGTACTGTATCTAAGGGTTATGTGGCATTTTTTTTAAAGCTGTAAGCAATTCAGTGCAAGCACTGCATTTTCTTGTGTTTATATAGTGCCTAGTACAATGATGCCCCGATCCTGATTAGGACCTTCAGGGACAACTATAATACAAATATATTTAAAAGTTAAAAACGTTATTTAGATTGCAAAGTCAAGCACATGAAAGTTAGGAATTGCTAGAATTAAGGCTGCTTATACAATTTAATTCAGCCCCCTAGTGCATATCCATTATGATACAGCCTTTAATTATACGATCACATATTATTTTCTCCACAGAACTCCTCCATCATTCAGAACCTCTGTGTGGCCACAGTGCTTGCCATGCTTTCTTTATCACTAAATGCAATTAAAAAAACTGTCACACCTGACATGTTGAGCGCTATACTCTTTGCATTACCTGTCAATCTACATATAGCTACCTCTTATAATACCTCTTATATAATACTTCCATAATACAGTTGTTGCCATTAAAAATTAACATTTGTCAATAAACAGTGTTTCTGACATCTTGAAGCTTTCTGCCATACGTAAAATAGCAAGTTTCAGGTATTCCTTGGTTAAATTACAAAAAATAATAAGTGGTGGTATTCATACAATCTCCACCCACAGCACTACCTATGAATAGTTCCTACTGGTGTCACCTGTGTGTCTTCCTAGCCATCCCCTTGCCATTCCATCTTTCTGTTGCCACCATCACCAGCACTAATGGAAAAGGAGGAAGAAGAGGAGGAAGCCAAGGGAGGAGAGAGAGCATCCAGCATTCTCCCTTTTACCTGGAAGAGGTAGAATGGCCCATGATGGGGGGTGAAGGGAGCCATGGAGAAGCAGCAGCTCCCCTGGCAGTGGGTCACATCTCTTCTCTAGCAGGCTACCCATATCTCCCCCTGTTGTCCCATGTGCTGCTGTGGCTACCTGAGACAGGCTTTGATGCCCCAGTCTCTCTATTATTAGATAAGAATCTTAATTACACTAGCTGTTGGATGAGAGGGAAATATAAAGCTGGGTATCCTCTGCATACCTGTGCAGACCCCGCACTGGGCCCAAAGGGGTGCAGCACTGGGCCCAGGTAATCTCACCCCTCCAGACGTGCAGGGTATGCTCCAACTGGAGAGGAAGCTTAAAAGGAGACCACTCAGTTCAGAAGGAGAAGCTGGGAGGAAGACAGACATATCCTGATGGCTCCTGGGGAAGGGTCTTGGACTTGGAGCCCTGGGAAGGGACAGATAATAGGAAGTGACTCAGGGAAGGTTGCGAGGGCACTCCAGGGTGCCGTGCCTTGGATCAGTGTCTGGTGGCATCAGAGGGCCCAGGCTCCCATACCAACTGGCCCAGCTGCAGGAGGGGCATAAGCCTCGTTCCAATCCCACTCCCACTCTGAAAAGGGGCAAAGACATTGCAAACCTGAGGTGAAGCTAAACCCATCCTCGGGTGGGGAACTGGACTGAAAGGCATTCCCACTGGGAGGCGATATAAGTGTGTGGTTCTCTGAAGGCTCTATTACAATACCAAAGACACCGCAACCCACACTTCTTCACTAGACTATCTAATGCAAGCTTGGCAAAAAAATCAGCACTCAGTACTGAGACCAAACATGGGATGGTTCAGCTTGGAAGGAATATTTATGATAAAATTATGACCAGTTGAAAAAAGTGTTTGTATAGAAACTCTGTCTCAAACTCAGCTAAATCATTGCTTAACATTACAATATACTGCATAATATGAAAAGTTGATTAAAAAAATCCATTATTTTAAAGGCAGTTTCATGAATTATTATTCTGTTGGCTAAGAACTTCATGAGACTGTCACTTCAGAATGATGAATTGTATAGAAAATTCCTTTTAATAAATACCATTTTACTGAGTTTGCAATAAAGAAAATACATGAGTTTCACAAAAGGACAATATGTAAAAATATCCACTATCTAATGCATCTGTTTCCACAAACGGTGCCTCATACCCCAAAATTAATAGTTCTTGTGGGTGCCTGACATTTCTGGACTCCTGGGTCCTAGAGTGTTCAGGGCCACTCCACCTGTATTTCCCCTCGATGATCCAGAAAGGGCACCCAATTCAGCTTCCAGATCTCCAGCCATTGCCTTTCTGGTTGGAGACCCACATCTCACTCCCTTCAAACCAGGGTGTGTCCAGGTTGCCTTCACTGTGTATTTCCCAACAAAGGCAGTCTGCCTAAACAGACCTGCTTGCTTTCCCTTCAGAGACTGATAATAGAGTGATTCCTATAGATATAAGTTACCACTTGGAGTTTTCTAGGCAAGCCTACTTTATTCTTAAGGTAAAAAGCATTACAGAGAAAACATAAATTTTTTTTTTTTAAACGTACACGCATCCTAATAAGCTTACCAGAGTTCTTCCCAACTTTCACATGGGCTCTGGCCAGAACATTTGTTCAGCACCCCACCTTAGGGGCTTCCTTGTGATTATAAGTTCATCAGAACTTCAGCTCAGAACAAGCACACTCAAATGATAAGTTTAGTCCACCCTTTTATACAGATCAAAGCTCTTTGATCTGGAGTTCCCAGAAGCAGATAATTAATGTGCAATGGGTCTCTCTCTCCCAAGGGGGAGGCTTCAAAGGGTTGATAAAAAGAGGAATTATATTAGCATATACCCTCTCCTCCTAGAGAAACCCCCTTAATCTTAAAAATTCACATTCACATCACTCTGAAGATACAGTCCTTTCTGGTAGTGCATTAATCTTGACTTCCTACTAAAGAGGTTCCATGCAATCCCACAATAGTTCATAAATATTTGCATTTGTAATACAGTGAACTCCAAAGATGCTAAACTTAATTCAGTAAAGTTTAATTTGATTCAATAAGGTTTGTTCAGGATATTGTCAGTCTGTCACAAGGAGTTACTGGGATTTTTGTGTCAGATATGTCATCTTCTTTAGACAAAAGGTAAAGTTCTTATTTGGTAGAGCTCTGTGTAAGCTCAAAACTTGTCTCTTTCACCAACAGAAGTTGGTCCAATAAAAGATATTGGCTTGGCCACCTTGTCTTTCTAATAACCTGGGATCAACAAGGCTATAGCATCACTGCAAACAGAAAGCTAGTTGTCATCCATCTCAGAATGTGCACTTCGTTGAATGGGACTTTGGCATAGTAAGACGGAGTCCACAGAGGAAGCCAAAATTGAAGGGAGAATGGAAACCACCTCATTTGGAATACTGTAATAAACTAAAAAACTGCCTGTTGTATAGAAACTCTTTGACATCCACACATGGTGAAAAGTATCAGGGGGTAGCCGTGTTAGTCTGTATCCACAAAAACAACAAGGAGTCTGGTGGCACTTCAAAGACTAACAGATTTATTTGGGCATAAGCTTTTGTGGGTAAAAAACCTCACTTCTTCAGATGCATCAGTGTTGCTATAGCCTTGTTGTTGATGCATCATTTCAAATTTAGAATCTAGCCTACAGCTCAGAATTATGTGCCTGGGCTAATGATTACATTAATCCACATAGTCATGTTGTACTTCTTCTCAAAATCCACATAAAATCTTACCTTAAAAACAATTGTGTGTAAGAAGCAAAAAGCCTGAATACTACCAATAATATTAACAGCTGAGAGCTTAGGGTTTAAGAGCTAAGAATAGATTTTTTACTTTGATTTTGTGCCCAGGGACTCTGGCCGAGCAGTGGGTTCTCATGAAAACCCCTCTGTATTACTGCCTTTAGGGGGAGATTAAAATGAAATGTCTTTTTAAAAATAATGTATGTAACTTGTAATATGAATTGGTAAGGTGTTCAACATATGTGGTGAATATGCTATATAAGGATAAAAGTGTTAAGTTGTCAGTACACCTCTACCCCGATATAACGTGACCCGATATAACACGAATTCTGATATAACGCGGTAAAGCAGTGCTCCGGGGGGCGGGGGGGGGGGCTGCGCGCTCCGACGGATCAAAGCAAGTTCGATATAACGTGATTTCACCTATAATGCGGTAAGATTTTTTGGCTCCCGAGGACAGCATTATATTGGGGTAGAGGTGTATTAGAAGAAAGGTACACTCCGTCTTTGTACATTTGTAATGCTGTACGTATAACAGAAACTTCTCTACTAAATAACTTCATGGTAATTCACTGTGAACATTTTTGGTGTCTTGTAGCCTTCAGTATTACCTTATTTTTTACATTTTCTGTTTGACATCCTTCTGTTTAAGACTGAATTTTCCTAATATCAAGTAATATTGGAAAAAGAGCAAAGTGTGAAGGCCTAGGACCTTACAGGTAATGGACCTGACCAGATTGTATTTCTGGAACCTGAGCATCTAGTGATCTGGATGAGAGCTATCCCAAGTTACATGATGGATTGATTTAAACCAAAGTGACTTCAAGCAGGAAATCTAGAGCAACATGTGGTTCATCCTCCTTCCTAGAAAGTGAGAGGAGTTTTTCTGCAATAACCTCAGGCTGTGCTAATTTGAGGTGGCAGAGAATGAGTTTGTTTATTGATAGGCAATGAGGCTGTAATGTGAAAATGGCAATGGTGCAGTGCAACGCACGTTTAATGTCTTTCCACATACTACCTGAAAGGTAGGCTTATGCCTCTGCTGATCCATGTCCATTGCCTTTTGTATATTTTAACTTTCTTCTGTTGTTTATTAGCTTTATTCTTTATCAACATGTTTTTCTTTGTTCCTCTATTAACACTTACAAAAGGAGTTGACTCACTTTTAAAATGTCTGTGATTTAATTGTAAAAACATGTAAAAACATTATAAAAGTCTGAGGAAAGCTTTTTAAAAAAGAGTCCCACAAGGGAATAGAACTACAACCATAGCTTTAAATGGAACTCTGGTGCTATGCAGCCAAAGTGCATATCATTTCAACAGGCAGAAATAAGAGTGATTATAAGTTTTTGCTGGCAGTACATTTTTATCCCAAGTTACATTTACATGTTTTGTAGCAGTAATCTTTGAAATATCAGATGAGTTCTGTCTATATCTAAAAACCCCACAAGTGTTAAAAAGGAATTGAAAGATAGCATGGCAGGTAGAAAGGCATGCTCAACATGGGTGTGTTTGCATTAAAAATTTTTTTACTCTTATTGTAGTCCGAGTCCACAACAATTGGAACGGCTCTGAGCACATTTTCATGCCACGGTACCAAAAATACCTGAGCCCTGTCTACACAAGCATTTACACCATTCCTAATACCAGTGCAGCAGTATTATTGCTGGAATATTAATACCATTTTTTCTAGTGTAGAAGAGGCTGATGAAGATAAGTGCTGGAAATGAAGAGAGTGTATGATGTAGAGTGGAAAATGTTTTAGAATTATTGATCAGATGAAGAGAAACTAACATTTTTGTTTGCAGGTGTTAAGTATAGCTAGGGCCCTTTGTTTTCAGTTGTTGTTTTATTTAATTTTTCCTCGGGATTTATCAGTGTTTATTATATCCCTAATCCCCAAATAAAACTTTTCATTTGAATAAACAGTTTACTATTGTAGACTTACACTTAGAAATATTTACATTTAATAATTGGGCAACACAATTTTTATTGCATACAGTCAACTTCATCCTTTTCTCCTGTTTTGTTCCTTGTGTTCTGAAACGTATTCTGATATAGATTTTCATTTTCTTCCCATTTTAGTGTGTCAAATCTTTATACCATTATCTGCTAACAGCTTGAAATGTGTACGTGGTGGGCGTGAGATTTGTCAGCACTCAGATGCGCACGCACTTCAGAGCTTGCGTGCCTGTTTGTTTGTGTGTATTTTCTAGACTAATACATAGCCTTACTTCAACAGGCAGCTTTGCATATACACGCAGACTAATGTATTATCATAATACATATATTTCATGCAATGTATTGTATTTTCCTAATAAAACAAGTTATTTTTAATATATTTGAATGATACAAAAGTAGGGTAAAAATCAGAAAAAAATTAATAATACTTTTTGTAAAACCCGGGAATTTTTGGGTAAAAATCTTTTAAAACTGAAAACGAAGGGGCTTAAGTGTAGCCAAACACATTACTTGAAACTTCTCAGGTTTATTCGCCTTTCAGTTTGTCTCTGAAAAGCCAACAGTTCCATACATAAGCGAGTGGTGGTTTACATACCCAGATATTTCTAGTAAGCTTTTGTGAAATGGAAACCCTCCTAAACAAGTTCCTTTTTGATAAAGTAATTAAAAAAAAAAAGTTTGTTATACATCATATTACATGTTTGTGTGTTTTATTTCATTATTTCAGATAAATGGAAATCCTCTTCTGGGATAATAAGAAGTGGAAAAGGTTTTCAGAATAAAAGTCAGTTTAGGACAATTGCACCAAAGATGGTACCTAAAGTTATAACATCAGGGGTGGTGTCGTGTCTTCCACCTGTTCTTCCTGAACAAACTAATCCTATTTCATCTGCAAGCTCTAAACCACTTATAATGCCAACACAAAACTATACTCTAATGCAAGTTGCTGGTCGTGAGGGAACTTTTTCTCTTGTAGCTTTACCACATATCACCCCTGCACTGGCAGCACAACGAATCCAACAATCAAATGTGCCCCCTCCTGAAAACCTCAAGCTACCTATTCCTAGGTATCAAGCTGTAAAAAATAAATTGTTGATTGACAAAAAAACAATTCAAACCTCTTCTTCAAGTGCACATGACAAGATTCCCAGCAAGGTACAAATTTCATCACAGACACCAGCAATGACTACTTCAACTGGAGATCTTCCTGAAGCTCATTCTACTACAGATTCATCTGAACAAGTTATTTTAATTGATCATGGTTCTACTGAAATTACAGTTGCTACTTTACTCCGTGAAAACAACTGTGTAGAATCTGGATCTCCTTTATTAAACAAAACCGAAACTGCTGAAGATAGTATTTCGGGACCATCTGTCATTAAGGAATGTTTGTCCAAGCCAATGAATCCAAGTAATCCTGTGAAAATAAATCTACATTCCATGAAATCAACTATTGAAGCCACAAAAGGCTCAGTCATAACATCTGAGAAACTTAAAGAAAAACTGGTGAATTCTACAAATTCTGTCACGGTCCTGTCACCGGCAATATTTGGCAATGAAGTTCAATTGACTCAGTCCGCACCAAAAGGAAAACTTCCTATTTTGCCATATTCAAGAATGAAAAATGCAGTGTTCTGTAAATCTAAACAAAATTCTAACACTGTGGCTGCATCTACTCCTGGGCGAAGACCTGAATGTGAAAAAATACCACCTTTGGTAAAAACCTTTAATGTTTCTACCAGAGTTTATGATAAACTACTAGCGATATCTTTTGCACAAATCTCCAAACAAGCCCCCCGTGAAAATACCTTCAGTCCAGCCACTAAACTGGATGTTGATAATCTAAAGAAATTGAATTGTGTCGCCTCTAAGAGAAGAGGCAGAAAACGAAGAACCCCAGATGATATATTGGCATTTCAGACCAAAAGAAGAAAGTGCATCATTAGTAAATTTAGAGAGGGTAAAGAGAGAGTAAAAGTTGATCCCCATGAATCAAAAAACAGTAGGGCTGAGTCAGTTAAAAAATACCGTAGTATCAGACCAAAACCTGTAGTTATGCAGGCTTTAGCTCCACTGACTTCTGCGGCTATAATAGAGACTCAGACTCCTGACTGCATAGAACAAGACATTTTCTTAAATGATACACTTCCAAATAAATATTTAAGCTATAAGCAGAGTGATGTCACTTCTGCTAAACAAAGTGATCTGTGTAGAAATTTATTTTCTGCTGTACCTAAGCCATGGCATAAGTGCCATGTCTGTAACCACAACTTTCAATTTAAACACCATCTTCAGGACCACATGAACACACACACAAATAGACGGCCTTATAGCTGTCGAATTTGCCAGAAAGCATATGTTCATTCAGGAAGCCTAAGCACTCACATGAAGCTTCATCACAATGAAGGTAGACTCAAGAAACTTGTGTGTTGTGAGTTTTGTGCCAAAGTATTTGGCCATGCAAGAGTATACTTTGGCCATCTGAAGGAAGTACACAGGGTTGTTATCAGCACCGAGCACTCCACAGGTGAACAGCAACTGCAAGATGCTTTAAAGAATAGAGACATAAATATAAAAGGAGCAGAAGAAACAATAGAGAGGTGAGTGCATATACAAGTTAAATGGCAATAAGAAAATGATTTCATTATTTCAGTGTCATTTATGGACTTCTATTTACTATAAAAGTTTTTTATTTTTATTAACTTTTTCTTCCAAGATGAGATTCAGAGCTGCTTGCAAATTTTGTTAGACCTCTCTAGTCAGTCATCTAGTCCATCCCTTTCCTCCTATAGTCCATCAGGATTTATTAATCCTAAATTATCATTGACTGATTGGTGTCTAGTCTAGTCCTGAATATTTCCTGTTAAAATAATACCACAACCGATAGTGGAGCTGGGCTTTTTTTTTCATTCCCTGACTTCTTACAGTTAAAAAGTATTTCCTAATATTTAGTCTTACTTTTTAGCCTTGTTCTCATCTGTATTCTTTCCAATTTGTATTTTTAAAAAGAATGGTACACCTCTACCCCGATATAACGCGGTCCTCGGGAGACAAAAAATCTCACCGTGTTATAGGTGAGACCGCGTTGTATCAAACTTGCTTTGGCCCCCCTGTTCCTTGTTCCCTGACTACCCCCTCCAGAGTCCCTAATCATCGCTCCTCAGCTACAGGGGGAGGGATCCCTGTACAGGGAGCTGCTCCCCCATCTGCCCAACCCCCGGGCATCCAGACCCCCTCATACTCAGACCCTCCTGCCGAGCCTCCTCCCCCCCCACACTCCGAACCCCCTTCTCCCCCGATGAGCCCCACTCCCCCTGCACCTGGACCGCCCTGGCGAACCACCCGTACCCCCACCCCACTGAGCCCCAACCAGCTGCACCTGGATCCCCAGCCCACTGAACCCCACTCCCCTGGCATCTGGACCCCCCAGACCCAGACCCTCCTGCTGAGCTCTATCCCCCCCCCACCAACACTCCCCTGTCTCCCTTCCCCCCCTCTCCCCGCTGAGCCCCAACCACCTTCATCTGGACCCCCCTGCAGAGTCCCATTACTGTTGCACCCAGAACCCACAACAAGCTCCTGTGCATCCAGATTGCACCTAGATTCCCACTGAGCCACCCGCACCCAGATTGCCCCACACAGAACCCTCTCAACCCACACCTGGTTCCTCCCACAGTAAGCTCCCCCACATTTGGATCCTGCCTTGCTGAGCCTGCCTGCCCATACAGAGGGGCAGGCCGGGACCTTGCACTGTGTCAGAGTTCGGTGCAGCCTGACTGCTGAGTCCGTGTCCCGGAGAAATATTATTTGCAGAATTTTAAAATATTGTGTGCAGAATTTTAAATTTTTTGGTGCAGTAAAAATGTCTGGTTTTAATAAAGTAAATATAATGTTCCATAAATTCCTCCTCCTTTTCCACTTCTTAAAATTTAGAAGATTAGAAATTTCCATTCTAATTCCAAACATGGCTAGTATTGAAGTAGCATACATATTCCTTTTTTTCTTCCTATTTTAGGGGAAATAAATGCAATTTTGAAGATTTATTTCAGAGTCAAACAGAAGTCAAATTACAGATCAAATGTGCCAGATGCCAGTTTACTGCACAGTCTTTTGCTGAGATGAAGTTTCATTTGTTGTGTTTTCATGGCGAGGAGCTCCCAGGAAGAATAAAAGAAGGAATTCTACAGGGAGGCAAGGGAGCTCAGGAAGAACTGATCAAACATGCAGCTCATTTCTGGAAGCAGCGCAAAGAGAGACGAAATCCAATCAAACATGGCACTTGTGAGGAAGAGTTCTATGCTTTTCCAAAACTGAAAAGAGAAATATATCTTCATCAAAATAATTTTGATACTTTAACTAAAAGTGAGGTTATTCCATCAGGTAACAGTGAACCAGGAAAGGAGTTGCAAAATTTTGGCTGTGCCACACAAAATAAAAAAATTCAAATTTGGTGTAAAGCTGATTATAACTGCATCTTATGCAAGCAGGTATTTGGAAGAAAAGAGGGGCTTTTCAGTCATTGGCAGAATCATCATAATTGTGAAGACCCCTCTGTTCTTTGGACTATTTTTAATTCATTCTCCAAACAGGGAGTTATTGAACTTTCTAATAACGCTGAAAAATGAAGCAGTGGCAAAATTCAGCTAGAAAAGTATTCCGTTTCCAAGGTTACTGATTTATTTGTGTCTGATTTGCAATGTCACAAAAATTTACAATTAATTCACTCATTCTCTTTGGTGATCAGTTGCAGTGGTTTTACATGTAGTTTAGGTTTGTTTGCTGAATACAAAACTCTTAATTCTCACCATAGGCCTTTTCAGAGAGATATATATATATATACACATACACACACGTACACACAAGCCTGTTATATAATGCCATACTTAATATTGATGCACAAGGACCTTCACAGAAACAAGTATGCAGAATGTTAGAGGTTGAAATTAAGAAGAAAAAGGGAGGAACGGATATTATATTATGTTGTGCTCAGAGACATTAATGTTGCCCTTTGTAAAGTAATGGCGTACAAATGTTCTTCTTGTACAGAATGACAAACCAGATTGAAAATATAATTTTCAGTCTTAACTGTGCCTCCAGATTTTATGGGAAATGTATATATGCATGCAGTTTTCTGGGTGCATGTTAAGATTTAATGTACATGCTTTTTTATGCTTATAGATATGGAGCACAGTTGTACACTGGGACAATAGAAAACCACAAGAAAAAGTATTAACTCCAAGGAGTTCCTATGGATTTCTTTAGAAGTCTTCAGAACTTAAGCTTTCTTTAATTAAAAAAAAAAAAAAAAGTTTGATATTCTTCACACTGCTGGCTCTTTGATTCCTTCTGCACTAACAATCAAGGTTATAAGCCTTGTTTAAAGTCTGTTGTGACCAAATGGGGTTCCCATATTGTTTGGCCAGCCAATGTAGACACTGCCTAAAAGTTGTGTTTATGCTACTATGAGCTAAAACCTTGTTTACACCTAGACTCTTTTGGGAACACTAATGTAGATGGCTTAGGTACTATGTTGTCTAACAGTGCTCAAAGGAGGTAAGATGACACAATGATAAAAATTCTGGTGCTCCTTTTACCCTATTGCTTCCTCCATTTCTACCATCTGTCGAGCTGTACCTGTGGTAGTGCAGTCATGGAAGAATTATCCATAGAAAGTCTGACGTAGGCACATACTACTTTGCTAAAACTCTGAAAAGTCCAAGACTTTAGCCTGGTTATGGGAACATAGATAGGGCCTAAAAAGTGTTGGATTCTCATAGTGAGATCCTGGAAGATATTACATGATTTTTCTGTGTTTTCTGTAACATCAGTAAAAGTTTGATAAGCCGATAACTTTTGAATGACATTCCTTATCCTATAACGCTGTTTGGTGTTTAAGTATGAGACTGGAGCCAAATAAAATAGAAAACAAAAAGGAAAAATCTCACAGAAACGGCATTGTTTGAGGAGGGGGAAAAGTCCCTGTAGAATTTGACAACTTCCCTACAAATTCCCATTGATTCAAATGCTTGGTGGTTTCATTACTTTAACTTTTATCAGAAAGATACTATTTTCATATGCCAAACTAGTTCTGAAATACTTTATTTTATGTTCTGGTGGGTGGTTTTGATGACTTGTAAATCTCTACTGCCTGGAGATATAAAAACTGTTCATACTCTGATGCTAACGTGTATCCATATTGTACTTTCACATGTACTCTTACTGAATAGGTGAAGTAAACATGTGCAGAACATGTAGAAAGGAATACTTTTAAAGTTGAATGTTTCTTTTCAAACAAGGAGTATATTTCATTTAGTACAGTGTATTTACACTAAGAAGTATTCTTTCCTGAATTAGCATGTTTTCATTGAGAAGGACACTTCTGAATTAGCCTTTGCTAATTTTCAAATTCAAACTGTTTAGACTGGTGTCTTTGAGACTAAATTCTAGAATATAAGAATAATTCCTCCTCTAGTTATATAGTTAAAACACATCAAAGGAAATTGTGTAACACTCACTTTTTGTTTTCATTAAATAATAATTTAAAGATGTTACAACCGTCATGTTTAAAAGGACATGGGTTTTAATTTTTTTGTCCTCCCTTTGTTTTAAGATCTAGCCAAAACCTTGCAAATAAAAAAATCTTCCTTTCTGTTCTGCTCATGGTTTTTTTATTGCAAATATTAATTCCGCCCTCCCAAAAAAAAAAATCCCCTTTCCTTCCAATGTATTTTTAAAGGAGCTTAAATAGATACAGCTTTATTCTCTTCCTTCTGTTCAGGAGTAGCATTAGTGATGTCAGAGCAGTTCTTGAAAAAATCCTAAGAAAATATTTGACAAAATGCTGCTGCAACAGAGCCAGCAAGATGGAAGGGCAAGCACACACATTTACCCTTTTTGTTTGTTCACCAAACAATAACAAATACTAATTTTCATTTTTATATATATATAAAAAAAATAAAAGCATCTGTGGTGATTTTTCTTTTAAAGTAAGAATTAGAATTCTTCACAAGCCATGAGATCCTCACTCCCTCTTCATTCAGCCCCTTGACACTGGGTAAAAGAGCCAGAGAGGCATAAAAGATCCTCATATTTCATCAGTTTAAAGGCAGATGAGACCATGGTTCTAAGCTACTTCTCAGTGTCATCTTGAGTGCTTATAATCAGTCACTAAAACAAAAAGGTTGAGACATATTTTATAAATTTCAGGTTTTTATGATTATAATAGCCTGTGCAAGGAAATACAAAGTTTTGGGTATTTGAAAATAGTTCAGTATTAATTACAGATATATACTTTGCTTTACATGTGCTTTTGCTTGGAATTTGTACTCAATATGATAATATTTGGAAGCAACATGTGGAAGCCTATTTACAGCACCATTAAATAGAACAAATTTACTGCTAAACAAAGTGGTTGTCATGAATACAGTTTGCTGTTTACCTCAAAGTTGGACAAGTTAACATCTGTTTTTGCACATAAAAGATTTTTAAAATTATTGAAATGAATGTCATTGTTTTTGTAGCTGTAGTTTGGGGTACTCTGTTTTTGTTTGTTTGTTTTTCTTCCTTTCTAAAACTGTTTCAGCTTCACTGTTCAACTTTAAAGCTGTTCCTCATATGGAAAGGTTGTTCCTTCATCAGCATGCCATAAATAATCAAAGCTGGATGAGTTCCATTGCCTTCTCTGGCTTGCAGAATCTTGCCCTTCTCCAGCTGCACCGCTACAGTTTCCTATGGCCTGCTTGACATGATTGCTGGCAATAATTGTTAAACTTCATTTTTTTATTAGAATTTAGATCTCTGCCGTTTAGCTCCATCAGAGCTACTGTCGTGCCTTGTTAGATACTTGTTTTATCTACCATTCTCTGCACTTTTTGGAAAAAGTGTCATAAGAAGGATGAACAGGAATTTAGGAGAGCAGATTTAAGTTTTAACTTTATGCAGATGGTGCTGATGTTTGAGAATCACCAGCTTATCTAGGCCCAACCATGTAGTTTATTATATTTCTACAATACATCCACCTATATATCCATTTGTTTTGGAAGGACATTTATAACTATAAATTCAACTAATGTTGAGTTTACCATTATCAACCTGTACAACTTTGGTTTGTGTTTATCAAACATAAAGATTAAAATGTTATAACTTTAATAGGTTTACTTGTCAAATTCCTTATAGCTCTGAAGTATGAAAATGTCTGTGCACTGAATATGACACAAGAAAAATTGTGATCTCTTAAAGAAAAGTATATATGATGGCTTAAAAGGAGTGGCAAAGGTTGATTGTTCTCATTTTAATGCACAGTTTTACAGCTGATTCATCACAGTATGGGGGTTTCCCCTCTGTTTCTTAAACTGTTCTCATTTTTTCTTGATTAGTAATAATGAATGGGGCCTGATCGTCCAAGCTGGTCTTCATGGGCAAACCCCACCATCCTACACACACACACACATATCTTCATAGAGACACATCGTATTCAGTGAGACTCTACACAAGTATCTGCCTGCATGGAGCAACGTGCAGGATTGGGGCCTGAGCATGTGACTGCCTGTGTATGGCTGACTCTTCTGCTAGGTTCCAAAGTATAAATTGCAAGGTTTTGGGGGTTAAACTAAGAAAAATTTCAGAAATTTAAGTGAGCTGCTAATAGTTTGATGTAATTTGCTTTTTTACCTCTGTGACAATTTTATTAGTTTAGACTTTAGAAAAACTCTGAAAATTGATATGGTGTAGCACTGTTTACTTTAGCATGAAAGAGGCTGACTATGCACATTTAGTTTTCTGGCCAACTTCTCCAGGTAGGTGTTGTCACTTCGCTTTTCCTAGCAATAATGGGTTGTGATTGTGATTTCTCTTACCTGGGGTAAATCCAGAGAAATTATCATGAAGTTACCTTGGAGATACTCCAGGTTTATCCTGGGATGACAGAGATTAAAAGTTGCTTCAATTGCTATAAATTACTTGTTTCAGAGTAGCAGCCGTGTTAGTCTGTATCCGCAAAAAGAACAGGAGTACTTGTGGCCCCTTAGAGACTAACAAATTTATTTGAGCATAAGCTTTCGTGGGCTACCGCCTACTTCATCCGATGCATGTAGTGGAAAATACAGTAGGAATATATATATACACACAGAGAACATGAAACAATGGGTGTTAATATACACACTATAGTGTGATCAGTTAAGTTGAGCTTTTATCAGCAGAAGAGATGTGCCAGCAATACCCCTCTGCCATGTACATTGGCCAAACCGGACAGTCTCTACGTAAAAGAATAAATGGACACAAATCAGACGTCAAGAATTATAGCATTCAAAAACCAGTTGGAGAACACTTCTATCTCCCTGGCCATTCGATTACAGACCTAAAAGTCGCAATATTACAACAAAAAAACTTCAAAAACAGACTCCAACGAGAGACTGCTGAATTGGAATTAATTTGCAAATTGGACACCATTAAATTAGGCTTGAACAAAGACTGGGAGTGGATGGGCCATTACACAAAGTAAAACTAATTCCCCATGCTTATTTCCCCCTCCCCACAGTTCCTCATATCTCCTTGTCAATTGCTGGAAATGGGACATTTTCATTACCACTACTGTTGTCAGTAGCTACCGGTGTGGTGCTCTGCTCTTGTTCGATGATGATAACAGTTGGCTGCATGCGTGTTCCCTCTGTGTGCTGCCCCAGCTCTGCGCAGATAGCTGACACAGCAGACCCCGAGAGAACCCCCAATGACCACAGACTCTAGTAAGGTATGAAGGAACCCGAGCCAGGTTTATTGTCAAACGAAGCACAGTAATAGTTTCCTATAGACTCTACAGGACATACTCTGAATATGTGCCCCCTGGCAATGGACACAGCTCAGTCAGTGGCGGGACTTTCCACTGCCCACTAGGCTGGCCAAAGATACGCACTCCGGGACCTACTTTTATACAGTTACAGGACAAATTACTCATCCCTCCTGACGTATTGAGGTACAGCCTCTTGGCTCATTAGGGTGCTGTCTCCCCTTTGATCATGTTGTTCCAGACATACAGATCTATCCATCGTGCTGTCCTGTCTTTAAGATGCACCTGCCAGTTCCTTGTTATGTCTATGGAGTGTCCTTGTATCGGGCTGTCCAGGTGCCATCTTGGCACAAATTCCTCTTACTAGCACTTATATGTTAAGCACCTGCTTCTAACAACCTTCTTCTCGCCAACTTCTGTGAGCGGGGCCTGCCTGTGGCTCACAGCCCAGCTTTTGCTTAGCAGTGCCTGGAAGTACTTTGGTTCAGGCTTCAGGCCTCAGACTAGGCCTCTGATACAAGAATTTATATTTCAGGGCCTCATCTTACTACAACGACAAACAGGTGTTTTTTTTCCTCTCCTGCTGATAAAAGCTCAACTGATCACTCTCCTTATAGTGTGTATGGTGACACCCATTGTTTCATGTTCTGTGTGTGTGTGTGTGTGTGTGTGTATACACACACACATCTTCCTACTGTATTTTCCACTACATGTATCCGATGAAGTAGGCTGTAGCCCACGAAAGCTTATGCTCAAATAAATTTGTTAGTCTCTAAGGTGCCACAAGTACTCCTGTTCTTTTTATAAATTACTTGTCACTGTTTTAAAAATAAATAGTGAAAATAACACATTAATTTGTAGTAAATATTTCCAGGTCTACCCTACTTTGGACAAAATTCTACCGTGTGGGGCGTGTGAGTGATCTACCCTGCATGACCAGGGCAGTGGAAATCAAACCAAATACTGCTGGTTGGCATTTCACTCTGCAGTTTTGGCTGTGGATGGGGTTTCCAAATACACACTCCTCAGTCACATGATCAGTGTTAGCGAATAGTTCCATATCTGGTGCTAGTAGCCCAACACAGAATACAGATCCCCCTTAGTTTTTCTCTTATGTGAGAGTCAGGGCCGGCTCCAGGCACCAGCCCACCAAGCTTGTGCTTGGGGCGGCACCTGGAGGGGGGCGGCGCGGCGCTCCGGCCGCCGGGGAGAGCGTGGCCATGGCCGGGCTCGCCGCCCTCCCCCCGGCGCTCTGGCCGCCCTCCCCCCCGGCGCCCTTCCCCGCGGCCGCCGGGGGGAGAGCGGAGCCCCCGCCGGGGCTCGCCGCCCTCCCCCCGGGGCTCCGGCCGTCCAGAGCCGGCCCTGGTGAGAGTTGATTAATATTTGTATTGTGGTAGCAGCCAATCCAGATTAGGGACTCATTGTGCTAGTGCTAGAAAAACATATAGGAAGAGATGGTCATTGCTCCAAAGAGCTGAGTCAAAGGTGGAAAATTGCTGATAAGAGGAGGAGGAACCTGGAATTAAAGTAGTTGGAGTGAAGATTGGCATAAATTGTACTAGTTCTATTGTACACAGGCCTGAGACTGTGGAGGTGGAGATTCCCTGCACCTTCCAGCTAAACCCTCCCACTTCACACAATCTAGCCTTTAATATTGGTACAGGTTTTTGAGAACTATGTTTTTTACCCTTATTGAGGAAAACGCCTTTTAGTTCTTGCTGTCAAGGTAAAATGTTACTTTGAAGGAGCTATTCCAATCATTTGATACACATAAAAGACTCCTGGAGGTGAAATAGTTGGAAACACGAGTTGAGGAGTCACAAATGAACTGTAGCTATGACAGAGGGAGGTACAGTAATTAGCTGGGATCCTGTAAGCTTTGTGTGCCTTTAAAGCAGGCTGGACTGTACAATCCTAAATTTCTCTAGAGCTGAATCTAGATGTGAGGGTACAATGCAGTAGTTCAGATCCATCCTGACAGAATTTTAAAACAGGGCCCATTGCCTGTTCTATGGCCTACATGAAATATTTAGTTATTAAGTATCAAATGTCTGCCTCAGCAAAGTGGACATCGCGAATGGCTCCCTTGTTTGCAGTTTTAGTGTAGGCCTGAATAGGTATGTAAGCTACTTGCACTAGGGGGTGGGCCATGCTAGGCTTCTTGGTAAAAATATCCAAAGTTATTACCACCAACTTAGCTCCAGTAGTGGCAGTTCTAGTGTAGTCAGGGCTCCATTGCAGCATCTGATGTTTTAAGCACCAGATCTTCTAATTCTGCAGTTACCACCAGATCTATATGAAATGGTGGTTTAAATGCTGGCATTAGCTGGAACTTTGTCTACATTAGTACTCCCACTTTTGCAGTAGTGGCATCCCCAATTGCTCAAAAATCATGAGTCAGGCCCCTCAAAAACATGAGATTGGCTTAAAATATACAGTTTTTTAATAAGAAGTTTGGGTTCTCTTTTATTTGCTTTCTGGTTTTTAAGCATTCAGGTTTTCTTTGCAACCATGAGAGCTAGAATCTTTTTTTTAAATGAAAGTAGATATTCTGATGTTTTATGACCTGGAGTGTTTAAAAATATTAAGCATCACAAGATTTGGCAATAAAACCATAAGAGTTGGCAAAACTGCCATGGCTACAATTGGTTAGGGTTACCATACGTCCGGATTTTGCCGGACATGTCTGGCTTTTTGGTCCTCAAATCCCCGTCCGGGGGGAATTGCCAAAAAGCCGAACATGTCCGGGAAAATACTAGTCCCCTGCTTACCTTAGAGCGGCTCCGGCAGGCTGCGAACTGCAGGCGGATTCCCCCGCGGCAGCGGCTGCTGCTGCTCCCCCCTCCCCCCCCCGACACCTCAGCTTTGTGTAGCTGAAGAGCTGAGCTGCCCGAGCGCTACCGGCTTCATGGTTTGCCGGGCAGCCTACAGACCTCCAGACCCTGCGCCCCCGGCCGGGCGCTTCCCCTCCCGGGCTCTGGCTGCGCTGGGGAAGTGCCCGGCCGGGGGTGCAGGGTCTGGAGGTCTGGGGGCTGCCTGGCAAACCGTGAAGCCGGTAGCGCTCGGGCAGTTGTTTCGCGTGGCTGGGAGGAAGGAGGGGGAATGCTGGGCGCTCAGGGGAGAGGAGGAGTTGGGGCGGGGACTTTGGGGAAGGGGCGGGGAAGGGTGGGGCCACGGCCCCATGGAGTGTCCTCTTTTTTTTTAATTTTTAAATATGGTAACCCTACAATTGGTGGAACTGCAACAGTGAGAAATTTTTGGCAAAAAGCCACCCTAGTGGGTAAAAACAAGGCCTGAACAGGGGTCTTTCCAAGGCACAGTTGGTGTACAATTGCTTGTGCTGCCACTGACTGTTCTGTACTTTTTCTGCAATTTCTGACTCTGAGCTGCCCATCCTGTCACATTTCATGAATAATGAATGCCCTGAATGTCATTTAAGCCAATTAGGATAAAAATGAAGTACCTTTTACTGTATGTTAAATAATGTTGCTCTGCTTCACCTTTAATATGACTCATCAATATATAACTGATCAAGGAAAGCAATACGCTAGAAGCAATAAGTGACCTGATTAGGGCTAAAGGTAATGTGTTTCTCTTTGGGAGCATTTTTGACCACATGTCAGAAGCAGTGCACTCTGTTTTCACTGTAAGTTAGTTTCTACATGTTTTAATTTAAAGCACTTATTATTTTTAACCAAAGTAAATATTTTCTACCCTATTTATCCATTAAAATAAATCCTTTTACAATCCTTAGCTCTTGCATCTGTTGGAGTCTGAATCCCATCCAAATCATTTTCTATCATCATCTGCCAATTTCTTGCTAAGTGCAACCCTGACATTGTTGCCAATAAATCCACCTTCCTGCCATTAAAAGTCATCTGCCATATTTTCTGTCAAGTTAATCAAAGTTTGTGAGAAGATATTTTAAATGTAGCAGTCTCCAGAAGACCATTTCAGTTAGGCATATTAAATAAGATGAATTGCGTCACTGCAGTAAACTATAAAGCAGAGAAAATATTTTTTTTTCAGAGGTGCCTTCATTTTAATCTGTATTTTGATTTTTCAATATGTGCAGCTGGAGAGAATGAAAAAAATTTATAGGGAAGAAAAGTCTTTATTTCCTGTGTTATTTTACATGATGCTTTTCCAGTCTACTTTTCTTATCTCTTCTGACTAGACCAAACCAGAGCCCATGCTTTGTAAATTGATTGCATTCTGTTAAATTCAAGCACCATTTTATTTTTACCTTGTGAGACAGCTAGTCTGATAAATGGTTGGGGTGCCAGCACACCAGGAGACAAACTACCATTTCTGCACAGGTAAGTATTCTAATGCCTGTCAAGGGCAGAATTTCCCAGGTCTTTATATCAAGAAAAAATATCCACTGTAAAAGGATTAAATGTGTGCCATTTTTTAAACCTCCCCGTGTTAGTAAAAATAATGTATATGCCAAACTACACACAGTGTATTCCAGGACAGTTATTTTTCTTTACTTCTTATTAAAGTGATGTAAAGCTGTGCTTACCGTAGTACCAATATATTTATGGCTGCTCTAAAACCTGAAACAGACAATGGCCATCTGAGTCCTCCAGGAAACTGGATTAATTATTGAATTGTTTGAGTTTCTTATAAAGCATATTAAGATGGCTGGTTAACAACACATATAGGACTCAAAATTTCTGATAGTGATATATTAGTACAGCACAAAAATCTGGTATTAAATTTTACCACTGGGATTTGCTTATGTTAGGAAGCAGTCCAGGTGGCAGTCTGTCTATTTCAACACTGAATGGATTTTTTCCCCTTTATTTCTTTTTGATAAATTAGGTGCTTATGTAAGTTGAGGAATTGAAAACATTAGAAGCCTGAAGCCCTTAGTGTATCTATCTGCAATCTGTAGCTGGATAAAAGAGTACGGGACAAATTTCATACTGTTTCTATACCAATTCATATCAACCATGAACTATGCTTCCAGTCTAACCCTAGAATGGGAGGATAATATAAGCTCCTTAGCTTGCAGTTCTATGGGCTTTGTTGAGCAAGGACTGCTAATTGTATCTCATTGTTTGCATTTTGAAATGTTTAACATTATCCACTGAGGAAGAAAATATTTTAACCACTGAACTCGTCACCTGTCGCCTAAGAAGAATTTGTTTCCAAGTCTTCATTGTAAATAGACTTACTTTATTCAATGCACTTTTCTCCCATGTTTTCATTTTGAGCATAATAGTATAATTTATTCATAAATTATCTGTTTTCAACCTTTTTAAAAAAAAGAAAGGACCCACTTTGCTTTCGTGTTTTGCCATTGCATAATGTTGTTCTCCCAAATAATCCACTCTGTGGCCTCTAATAATGAACATTTCATAATTTTTACTAGTTACAAAATATTATAATTAAATCTCCTAATAGTGTCCTACATTTTTGCATTATAAAATGATCTTGAGGCATGGTTAAATTAGGCCTTTTATAAAAGATCCAGGTTCAGGAAGTGTTTCCTGCAATGCGCATCTCTAGAGAAAACAGAGATCTGACTTCTATAGTCAGAACCAATTAAACTCATCCTCTCTCTCTCTCTCTCTCTCTCTCTCTTTCTGTGCAACATTTAGATGAGTCACATTTTTCAGGCACAGTTCAAGCATGCTGTCACGTCTCTTGAGCTATATGCCTCCTAGGCTCAGCATACCCACTGTCAGCTGTGAAAAATAATTCCCTTTTTGCAGTTGCATACAAGGAAAGTAAGATGGTAAATCCACAAGCTAGATTTAAAGGGTTTTTTTTTTAAAAGTGTATTACTGTTTAGTTTACTCAGCATTGGATGGGGTTTTGTCCTTTTGAAGATGATCTGTTACAAGTTATGGGAACGCTCTTCTAATGTTTAAAGCTTTCTAGCTCATAAAGTTATGAGAATTCAGGTTTACTTCACTCAAATTATAAATATATAAAGAAAGAAAATATAGATGTTTTTTCTTCGGTCAAAATCTTCTGCTAGTGCCTAAAATATATAATCAATGTTTTGGGGAATCCCAGAGTGAGTACAATTCCAAATAAAAAGTTAGTGAACTGTGAGCACTTCATAAAGAAGTCTCTTAAAAAAAAAAATCCTCTCTAATGCCTACAAGCTATGTGAGTGTAGACCACTTCCTCCAGATAAAAGTAATGCTCTGTGATTGTGCCTGATTTAGATTTTCATAATTCTGCAGCTCTAACAAAGTATCTACAGTATAATTAAGAGCTATCAAAATGGTCTTTATAATAGTTGGAGGAATATTGTTTTGCTTTTGAAAATGTAAAAAAATCTGTTCTCATTGTTAGAAAGAGAAGGAAAAGAGAGCAAGCGTGAATTTTGTCATCTGGAATTGTCATTTATTCTATATGCAGAGTTTGTTTTTTGCATATTTTCCTGACCTAATATGATAGTATGGCTTTGATGTGGAAAATAGATGCTAGAATTTTAATCACTTTTAAGTCTACAAAGCAGTTGAATCTGCAGTTTACAGTGACAGAGGTATCAAGTCAAAAAATATGAATGTTGCAGTTATAATGAAGTCTTAAGTAGCTTGTCATTCACCTTTCAGGTTACCTGCCATTCAGGATATCAAGGTTAGATTTAATACTCTCTGGTATCAGTTCTGCACAGCCTTCTACCATTCGTCCTCTATCTTTGTAATAGGCAAAGTACGTCAATGTTTTAATAAATCTTTAAATGTATCCAAATCCTTCCAAAGACTTTCAGAAACTATAG
Source organism: Emys orbicularis (assembly GCF_028017835.1). Taxonomy (NCBI): domain Eukaryota; kingdom Metazoa; phylum Chordata; order Testudines; family Emydidae; genus Emys; species Emys orbicularis. The sequence goes on along the minus strand of NC_088684.1, from coordinate 268,241,219 downwards.
CAAATAGCAATACTTAGTTGACTTTCAAATTGAAGTGATTAGTTGTCCAAGTTTATTTCTAAGTACCAAGCTTTAAGAAATAAAGTAAAAGCAACATTTCCCATTTTTTAACGTCCCAATTTTAATATATCACTATACTAAGTACCAGAATACTGACTGGAGGGTAGAATATCCAACTAGAGTACAGCTCTACTAGTAGAACATTTAACATTGTTTCTAAAACGTAGTTTAATAGACTGCTGAGGGCTGATATGCCTCAACACCACAACTCATTACCATTTGACTATTGTACTGGTTTTTCAGTCCCATTTATTGAAAGTTAAGCACATATAAGTGCTGTCCTAGTTAGAGGTGCATTCCTGAACTGGAAATCTGGAGCACTTTACAAAGTATGGCCCTGATTCACTTTGTGCACTGTGAGTAGTCCAGTGGAATATAATGGAATCTCTCACTCACTCCTGAAATTAATCTACCTCTGGAACATAGCAGCTATTTACAGAACACAGCTGTGCCACTCAAGAGTTTACAACACCAAATGAACAAGGGGAATTTCTGAGAAACCAGTGAACTTTATAGGAAACTAAGTAGTTGTGTGAAGAGAGGTGAAGTTCTATTATGAACCACTAACTTAAGATAGGAAAAAAGAGTAAGAATAAATACTTAATTTTCAACAGGGAAAGAAGTTAATAGTTAGATGCTATAAACACAAGTGTTAGAACTGACATTTAATATATTTATAATCTGGAGAAAGGGTTGAACAGTGAGATAGCAACAATTGCAGATGGCACAAAATTACAAAGGTTAGCAAAGACTTTGGACAACATGATAGCAGATGGAATTCACTAATGATGCCAATAAGGTAATTACCTCAGAAGGAGTACATGAGTCAGTGGCAGGAATTAGAATTCAAGCACAGAGGTGCTTCTTGTTTTCCTTGTGTAATGTACTTACCCACTGCTGAAGGGGAGGACCTGAGTCAGTCTGTTCCATGTGTAGAGGAGTCCAGTTGGTGCTGCCTCAGTACTTGCGAAAGCAGTCGTATCTTCTGGAAGTGGAACTGCTGAGAGGAGTGCTCCACCTTCCAGGGAACAACTGGCTCCAGCTGTGCGAGTGCTACAGGAAGTCTGCCACTGGGAGTTCAAAGGAAACCAGCAGTTATGCTGTTGGGCAGAAAATGGCTCCAGTTAAGTGTCTTGTACACTGGGGCTGAGCTATTGCTAGGTTGGCCCAGGGCAGTTCCTTCAGGATCTGAGGAGCTTTTGGCTACCAGTGACACTATTATAGATTGAAAGTTTTCAAGGCCAGAAGGGTCCATTGTGATCGTCTAGTCTGACCTCCTGTGTAATATAGGCCAGAGAATTTACCCAAAATAATTTCTAGAGCATATCTTGTAGAAAAACATCTAATCATGATTTTAAAACTGCAGTGAAGGAGAATCCACCATGACACTTGGTAAACTGTTCCAATGGTTAATTACCCTTTTAAAAACTTACACCTTATTTCCAGTCTGAATTTGTCTAGCTTCAACTTCCAGCCATTGGATCATTTTATACCTTTCTCCACTAGACCGAATAGCCCATTATCAAATATTTGCTCCCCATGTAGCTACGTCTAGACTGTAATCAAGTCATTCCTTAACCTTCCCCTTGTTAAGCTAACTAGATTGAGCACTTTGAGTCTATCACTGTGTCATGTTTTCTAATCCTTTAATCATTGTTGTGGCTCATCTCTGAATCCTGTCCAGTTTTTCAACATCCTTTTTGAATTATGGCACCAGAACTGGAACAATATTCCAGCAGCAGTCACATCAGTGCCAACTATAGAGGTAATATTATCTCTGGTTCTTCTTCGAGTAGCTGCAGATGTGTATTCTGTTGTCAGACGCTACCGGTGTGGTGCTCTGCTCTGTTCAATGTTGATATCAATCGGCTGCGTGCGTGTGCTGCCCCAGATCTGCGCAGATAGCTGACGCAGCAGATCCCAAGAGAACCCCCAATGACCACAGACTCTAGTAAGGTACGAAGGCACGTCGGCCAGGTTTATTGCCTTTAGAGATACACTGCCTCCAGCTCCCTGGCAAACGAAGTCCAGGGTGCTGCTAGGGTGCAGCTAGCCAGTACATATGTGCTCCCTTGACAATGGACTCAGCTCAGTCAGTGGCGGGACTTTCCACTGCCCCCTAGGCTGGACAAAGATATCCACTCAGGGATGCATTCTTATAAAACAGGTACAAACAGATTACACATCACTCCTGACGTATTGAGGTGGAACCCCTCTACGTAGCAAGGTACAACCCCTTTACGTAGTAAGGTGCCGCCTTTCACCTTGTACTTGTTGGTTTGAACAAAACAACTCTATCCATCATATTACCCTTTTGGCCCTGTCATTGGGATGGGTCAGCCTGTTCCTTGTTATCTGTGTGGAATGTGCAAGTATCCGAATGTTCTGATATCTAGTGTCCAGTACCTTTTAGGTATGTATCTTTTTGCAGCATCAGCCCTTTCCTTGCCAGCTTCTGTGAGCAGGGCCTTCCTCTGGCTCACAGCTTAACTTTGCTTTATGTTAGCAAAGTCTTGACCATTACTTTAGTTCAGGCCTTAGGCCTCATACCGGGCCTCTGATACCAAGGTTTATATCTCAGGGCCTCCTCTTACTACATATTCCACTACCCACTTGGAATATACATCTGCATTACATCTCGAAGAACCACAGTTTCTGTAAGTAACAGTTTCACTCCTATTCAAGATATCCCTCTTTATGCATCCCAGGATTTCATTAGCCTTTTTGGCAATAACATTATGCTAGAAACTCATCAGCTGATTATCCACCCTCATTCCTGAATCTTTTTCACAGTCACTGCTTCCCAGAATAGAGTCCCCCATCCTGTAAGTATAGCCTACGTTCTTTGTTCCTAGATGTATGTTTACGTTTAACCATACTAAAATGCATATTGTTTGTTTGTGCCCAGCTTACCAAGTGATCAAGACAGCTCTATACCAGTGACCTGTCCTCTTCATTACTTACCATTCCCCCAGTTTTTGTGTCATCTGCAAACTTTTATCAGTTTTCTTTCAGTTCATTGATAAAAATGTTAAATAGCTTAGGGCCAAGAACAGATCCCTGTGGGACCACACTGGAAATGCACGATGATGATTCTCCATTTACAATTATATTTTGAGACCTATCAGTTAGCCACTTTTTAATCCATTTAATATGTGCCCTATTATCCAATGCACTAAATGCCCCAATAACAATTATATGGGTAGAACAAGACTATCAATGTGGTCTCTAATGAACACAAAGAGAAAAATGATAAAAGACAAGAACATCATATCATAGAATCATAGAATATCAGGGTTGGAAGGGACCTCAGGAGGTCATCTAGTCCAACCCCCTGCTCAAAGCAGGACCAATTCCCAACTAAATCATCCCAGCCAGGGCTTTGTCAAGCCGGGCCTTAAAAACCTCCAAGGAAGGAGACTCCACCACCTCCCTAGGTAACGCAGTCCAGTGCTTCACCACCCTCCTAGTGAAATAGTGTTTCCTAATATCCAACCTAGACCTCCCCCACTGCAACTTGAGACCATTGCTCCTTGTTCTGTCATCTGCCACCATTGAGAACAGCTGAGTTCCATCCTCTTTGGAACCCCCCTGCAGGTAGTTGAAGGCTGCTATCAAATCCCCCCTCATTCTTCTTCTGGAGACTAAACAATCCCAGTTCCCTCAGCCTCTCCTCATAAGTCATGCGCTCCAGACCCCTAATCATTTTTGTTGCCCTCCGCTGGACTCTTTCCAATTTTTCCACATCCTTCTTGTAGTGTGGGGCCCAAAACTGGACACAGTACTCCAGATGAGGCCTCACCAATGTCGAATAAAGGGGAACGATCACGTCCCTCGATCTGCTGGCAATGCCCCTACTTATACAGCCCAAAATGCCGTTAGCCTTCTTGGCAACAAGAGCACACTGTTGACTCATATCCAGCTTCTCGTCCACTGTGACCCCTAGGTCCTTTTCTGCAGAACTGCTACCTAGCCATTCGGTCCCTAGTCTGTAGCTGTGCATGGGATTCTTCCGTCCTAAGTGCAGGACTCTGCACTTGTCCTTGTTGAACCTCATCAAGGTTCAACAAGGACAAGGTTTCTTTTGGCCCAATCCTCTAATTTGTCTAGGTCCCTCTGTATCCGATCCCTACCCTCTAGTGTATCTACCACGCCTCCTAGTTTAGTGTCATCGGCAAACTTGCTGAGAGTGCAGTCCACACCATCCTCCAGATCATTAATAAAGATATTAAAGAAAACCGGCCCCAGGACCGACCCTTGGGGCACTCCGCTTGAAACTGGCTGCCAACTAGACATGGAGCCATTGATCACTACCCGTTGAGCCCGACGATCTAGCCAGCTTTCTATCCACCTTACAGTCCATTCATCCAGCCCATACTTCTTTAACTTGGCAGCAAGAATACTGTGGGAGACCATATCAAAAGCTTTGCTAAAGTCAAGGAATAACACATCCACTGCTTTCCCCTCATCCACAGAGCCAGTTATCTCATCATAGAAGGCAATTAGGTTAGTCAGGCACGACTTCCCCTTGGTGAATCCATGCTGACTGTTCCTGATCACTTTCCTCTCCTCTAAGTGTTTCATAATTGATTCCTTGAGGACCTGCTCCATGATTTTTCCAGGGACTGAGGTGAGGCTGGTTGGCCTGTAGTTCCCCGGATCCTCCTTCTTCCCTTTTTTAAAGATGGGCATTACATTAGCCTTTTTCCAGTCATCCGGGACCTCCCCCGATCGCCATGAGTTTTCAAAAATAATGGCTAATGGCTCTGCAATCTCATCCGCCAACTCCTTTAGCACCTTCGGATGCAGCGCATCCGGCCCCATGGACTTGTGCACGTCCAGTTTTTCTAAATAGTCCCGAACCACTTCTTTCTCCACAGAGGGCTGGTCACCTTCTCCCCATATTGTGCTGCCCAGTGCAGCAGTCTGGGAGCTGACCTTGTTTGTGAAGACAGAGGCAAAAAAAATCATTGAGTACATTAGCTTTTTCCACATCCTCGGTCACTAGGTTGCCTCCCTCATTCAGTAAGGGGCCCACACTTTCCTTGACTTTCTTCTTGTTGCTAACATACCTGAAGAAACCCTTCTTGTTGCTCTTAACATCTCTTGCTTAACATCACCAAACATTTTTCACAAACAATCACTCTATATCTGTCCTCTCAGTCCTCGTTCTCAAAGGAAACCTGCATAACACCTTCAAAAGACAATCCTGGGAGCTTAAAGTCATAACTTTGCTAGATTCTGAAAATCATGATCTTAAACCACAAATACAGTGTCTTCGTTATTACAGAAATCTGTAACCCACTAACCCCCCTTTTTAGCCCTGTGACTGCAGAGGTATTAACTGGCCGCTTCACCTTGAATGGCCTCTTACAATATGTGTTAACTATTTATGGGAAACAACCTGTTTCACCTAGTATTTAGCTGTGACATTCTGAGTACCTTTCCCAGACCTGAAAAAGAGCTCTGTGTAGCTTGAAAGCATGTCTCTTTCACTAACAGTAGCTGGTCCAATAAAAGATATTACCTCACCCACCTTGTCAAAATGTCATGAAATACCATGTCAAATGCCTCACAGAAGTCTGCCCTCGATCCTTCTCCACTAGTGATGAAAATCAACACTGCCTGTACTGTCTGGATGAGGCACATCTCTCTGCAAAGTGCAATATCTGTGGTTCCTTCCCACTTAGAACTTGAGAAGCCCAGGAGATTTGCCTGCAGAAGCATCTGATGGAGAAGGCTATCAGGCCCTTCTCCAATCTGGGCCAGGGGTACCCCCTGTACATTAGCTCCAGCTGACCAGCAGTGCCCCTCCAAGCACATGCTTTGGAGTGGAGCCCTCAGCATCTAAGCCCTGTTCTTCTAGGACTCCCCATGGGAGTAGGGGGCACTCTCATGGGCAGGGCAGATCCCACTGAGGACTGTCCATAAGAAACAGACTTCCTCCTTGAGTCTGTCCTGGTAGGGTGAGATCTTGTCTATGGAACCTAAGGAACTGGTTCTGATAAAGATCCCCAAATCAGAGGGCAAGATGCTTAAAAAGAAAAATCTGCTGATTCTGACAGTTACCTCGGTACTGAAGCATCAGGATGGATGTTCGCTGGTTCCATCTACGAGTGCTGGTCTGGACTCATTGTCGATATCGCCTCATCTATCTAAAGACCATCTGGTCACTGAAGATGCACCGGATCCATCAGACTTAACTGTGGGAATCCCTTGGATACCAGGTCATACTGAGACTTTTATGTAACAGCGGCGGATATATTCCTTCCTTATCCATAGTCTACACTTCTTTCCAGCCTGGCCTTCCTGAGGGATGTCCCTACTCCAGAGGAGGAGTCTACATCACTGTCCCAGAAGCCATCTCGCCTCCAAGCATCTAGCAGGAGTGCCCCAGTGCCGATGGCACTGCCGCTACCAGTGGAGCAGTTTCAGGACTCGGATGAATCCGAGGAGATGGCCACGCTGGTATCTCTGCAGAGGCAGTTGAGATCCGATAGACCAGGGGTTCTCAACCTTGTTCTTGTTGAGGCCCCCCTCAACATTCTATAAAAACTCCAGCGCCCAGCGGGGGTGGGAGGGAGACTTGGGGCTTCAGGCTGGGGCGGGGGGGGAGGTGACTGTTGGGCATAAGCATAGTTTGACTTCTATCTGGGGGAGTCAAGGGCTGGCGGGGCTCGTGCCAACTCTGCACAGTGGGGTCCAGGGAGGGAGCACCACCTCCTCCCTGACTCATCTCAGCAGACCACCCAGCCTGTCTGGGTTGTGGGGGGCTGCAACCAAAAAATATAACTCAAAGTGGGGACTCAGCTCAAAAAGTTTGAAAACCACTCAGGGTGCAGGCAGGGGGGAGGCTAGGGGCTGTGTGTGGGCTGGGGGCTAGCTCAGGTTTCAGGGAGAAGGATAGCTAGGGATGTGTGCCAGGAGGGCTCCCCCCATGGTGGCTACTCCACGAGGGCTCTGCTGGACCCAGAGCCAGGTCCCCCCACACGGGTGGCTCTTACCAGCTGCATGAGCAGACAAAGGGGGCTGGGAGCTGAGGCGCAGCTGCAACGCTGGACCCCAGCTGCGGACGGGGGAATGCCAAGGCTGCCCGCTCCATGGCACCACCAGCCAGAGGAGCAGCTTCCCTGCACTGCCTGGCTCTGGGTTCCCACCTACAACTGGCCATAGGGCTGGGCCTGAGGGAGGCCGGGGGTGGTGGGGGTTTGGAGCTGCCCCACTCTGGGTAAGGCACTGCAGTTGGGAGGGGCAACACCCTTGTGCCCCCAATCACTGCCCATGGGCTCAGGGTTTCTACCTGCGGGGAGTGCCGGGGCTCGGGGCTTCAGCCCCACGCGGCTCCCGGCTTCAGCCCCAGGCTGCTTCGGGGGGGGAGGTTGAAGGGGGGTTTGCCGGTTTCAGCCCTGCCCCACTCCCAGCTTCAGCCCTGCAGGGGAGCACCGGGACTCCAGGCTTCAGCCCCATGAGGGTCACTGGGGCTCGGGGCATCAGGTTTCAGTCGCGGGGCATCAGGTTTCAGTTGCAGGGCCCTGCTGACCCCCTCAGAAGGCTCATGGACCGCTAGGGGGCTGTGGATTCCGGGTTGAGATCTGCTCTGATAGACAGTTAAGAAGTTATGCTCACCGTTCCCCTGATACCAATTTCCTTGGGGTCCCCCACAACCAACTGTTCCCTCTTTCTGGCCTTATTGGGGTCCATAGGATCCTTATGGCAGGTATCCAGGCCCCTCTCTAAAGTCATACCGCTTCTCTCCCTCTCGCTAGCTGGTTCCATCAGTGTACGAGGAGATAGAGTTGGAACCAGACTCACAGGTACTGACAGTTCCAACGAGTTCCTCTTCATCATCCCTGGATGAGGCGGTCACTCCAGCTTTGCTTTCTCCAACAGATGGCCACCGCCAATACCAGAAGCTGTTACAAAGAGTTGCCAGTGATCTACAGATCCCATTAGATGAGATCTAGGACGCTCAACACCAGCTCCGGACATCTTGTAGCCACAGAGACCAAGAAATAGTGGCCCTGCCCATCAATGAGGCCATACTAGAACTGGCTAGAGCGGTCTGGCATACTCCAGCAACCTGGGCCCCTACACCAAAAAGGGCAGAGAGACAGTATTTTGTTTCTGCTACAGGGGCGGAATTCTTGTTCTCCCATCCCACCCCCAACTCGCTGGTGGTTCAGACAGCTGCTGAAAGGGCTCGGTCGCACTACCAAAGGGCCACTGCAGCAGATAAAGGTTCTAAGAGACTGGACCTTCTGGGGAGGAAGGTCTTCTCTGCAGGCCTGCAATTTTGTGTTACTAACGACCAAGCAGTGTCAACAAAATATGATTTTAATACCTATTCCAGGCTTGCAGACTTCATAGACAAGCTTTCCACAGAAGACAGGGCCCAGTTTCAGGCTCTTTCAGTTAGTGGCAAAAATAGCTCTCCAGGCTGCAATGGACTTGATGGACAGGGCTTCCAGAAATGTGGCCACTGGATTAGTTGAGAGGAGGGATTCCTGATGGCGTTCATTGGGGTTTCCTAAGGTGGTCCAAAACACCACCCAGGACCTCTCTTTTGATGAGCCAAATCTTTTCAGGGAGAAAATGGGCAAGTCCCTACATTCACTAAGACTCGAGATCGACTCTGTGTTCCCTGAGGATTTATACTCTGGTCCCCAGGAGGAAACGCCAGAGGCAATCCTATAGTGTGTGACATTCCCCAGGGTAAAATCTGGACAAATGGCCAGCTGTGTCCCTCAATTCTTCAGCCTGGAGTGCCTCTTGCACTCCTTTGCTGTGAGAGCAACCACTCCTGGACTGCTCACGCACAGCCTCGAGCATGTAAATCAGTCCCGGCTACATTGAATGAGTGCTATAGCCAGCCATTCAGGAATTCCATTAGAGGGAACACCAGCAAACTCCCAGTCCCAGACTTCCCCCTGGAAATGTGTGTCTTGCACTGCCCAGCACCCTCCTGGATAATACAAGCTCATATAAAGTTTGTCATTTCATGAATAGAGAATGATATGCACAAACCTTGTTATCTCAAAGGATGTTCCCCAAACACTTCAATGCAAACAATACTGGTTTAGATAAAACAATAAAAAAAGTTTATTAACTACGGAAAGATAGATTTTAAGTGATTACAAGTAATGAGGCATAAAAGTCAGAATTGGTTACAAAGAAAATATTCAGCCTCCCCTCAGGTGATCCTTAACAATAGAAGAAAAGAGTCTACTAGAACCTGCTATCATGCCAAATGGAGACACTTTTCGGCCTGGGCACAACTACACCAACATTCTCCAGATACCGTAAGCATCCTGGTTGTTCTAGACTATCTCCTGTCCCTGAATACTTCAGGTCTCTCTATTAGTTTGCTAAGAGTACACCTAGCAGCGATTAATGCCTTCCTCCCTGCGATGGAAGGACACTCTGTCTTAACTTACCCAGTACGATTCATGAAAGGCCTGATCAGGACCTTCCCACCAGTGCTTAAACCTACTCCTCAATGGGACATTAACCTCATCCTCTCCAAGATCAGTAGTCTGCCTTTCAAACCCATGGTGACTTGTACCATGGCCCACCTGTCCACAAAGGTGGCGTTCTTACTAGCTATCACCTCAGCTAGGAGGGTCAGCGAGCTTGGAGCCATCATGGTGGACCCTCCTTATACAGTGTTTCACAAAGAAAAGGTTTCTCTTTGATTATACCCTAGGTTTCTCCTTAGGATTGTTTCTGAGTTCCACATCAATCAAACGAAACACTTACCTGTATTTTCCCTGAAACCCCACACTTCCTCTGAAGACAAGAAATTTCACTCTCTCAATGTCCAGTGTGCCCTGGTGTTCTACCTGCAAAGAACCAAGCACAGATTCTTTATCGCCACAGCAGAGAGGTTGGGTGGGCAAGTCATATCCTCCCAGAGGATTTGTAAGTGGGTCCCAGGATGCACCTTAGAGTGCTACAAGTTAGCAAACATCTCAGCTTTCCTTTTAAAAAATTATGTTTCTAGCCCTCACGATTGCAAAGAAAAGCTTGAAAACATGAACTGGATGGAGTGGATCCAGTGATGCCAAACTGACTTTTGAGACAGCCTGGAAGCACATAGCTACAAGAGGTGTAAACTGCACCATTCGTCATAATGAGATGTTAACAGAGAAACCACTGCTCACATCAACACCTTCCCAGCAACTTGGGAGCAAAAGGGGATGCTGCTGCCCTACCATTATGGCTCTGCTACGCTGGTGTCAGCAAAGACCTCCACATACAAACTTTTCTGCTTATGTGGGTGAGAGCTGAGTCTTGTCTGCTCCAGGACAGACCAGGGAAGTGGGGGTGGGGGTGTGGGAGTCAACATACTCAAACAGAAGTGGAGGCAGGACTCCTACCAGCCTAGCAGATGGGACTTACATGGGTTGATTTTCCCACCCCAAGGAAGGGTGGAGCCACAAAGGCCCCAGGTTGGGTTGTGGCTTGGGCCATAGATTGCCTTAATCTGGGTCTGATTCTAGGCACCTCACTGAGGTCAGAAATGGGTCCTATGTTACAAGTTGAGTTCTCTGGGAGGGAGAGAGCCTTTAGGAACTATGCTCCAAGTCTCACTTCCTGTTTCTATTCATCGGGCCCATGCTGTTACTCAACTAAAGAAACATCTGTTTGCCATTGCTTTGGATTGTTTATAACATTTGAATGCTCTCCTTAACAATGTTTTATTGTAAATCACCTTGCGACATCCCCATGCACACTGCTACGTAATGCACTGGTTCTAGTTTAGGGTCATCTCTCTTTTATGTAACTCAGCTACATTTGTGTAATTCATTGAATGCACAGGTACACTCTTCATTGCCTAGTCCTAGAGAACCAGATCATAGTTCCAGGCTTTTCCGTTGCTAAAGTCAGCCAAGCTGCTGTGAATTCCAGCTTGTTTTCTGGAAGGATATTTGGACAAAAACAAACTGGCCATTTCTTTATGTAAAAATTCCATTATGACGTTTGAAGCCAAGATGCAATTTTCAGCTGTGGATTTTGGCGAGTAAGCGTAAGAGAGAATTGAGCTGCTTATTAAAACTCTCCCATACTATAAGCATATTATGGTTTACTTTATATTCTTGGGTAGTCTGCATGAAATGTACATTGCTTGGGCACTAAGATAACAAAGAATATAAAGGTAATGTATTTTCTACTGGCAACCTTATCTGCACTGATTTTACTGGATTTTCAGCTAAGTGTGACTGTGAAGGATAATTACCATCATGTGTTACCTGAGATTACAGGGTTGCTTTCCAACTAATGACACCAGAAGAACCAAGCAGTTGTTAATATTTAATCAGACTCTTGGCTTAACAATTGGATAAATGAGGTGTGTAATTACACAATTATCAAAGACATTTCAGATAGGAACAGTACTGTTATTAATACTGAAGGTGAAAGCTAGTGAACATAGACTGTTCTCTCCTATCAAGCATATCGTTAAAGGCAAGATCCTCAGTATAAGAGTGTGTCAGTATTTAATATTAGGTAATAAACAAAGGTCTCAGTTGGCTTTAAGATAAAGATTTCTTCTCTGCCAGAAGATTTCAATATAAAAAATATCAGACCAGATGTTTTGTCAGTGTGGCAAGCTGTAATCAGCGGTAACTAGGGAACATTTAAATACGTACACTGAGAGCGTTCCGCTCTTTTATATTCATGCTTTATGTATCATTTCTCAGTGGTTATGCAATTATTTCCCCTGGCTTCTTCATTCTTTAAATTTATAGCGGACTATGAGGCACATACTAGTTCAGCATCCTATTTACCAGCCCAGTGGAACCTTTCTTTAAAATAAATGTTTGCCATATATATTGTGCAAATGGCATGTTCAGGACCAAGAGCAAGATTTTGTATTTGATTGCAAAATACTGGATAAGATTTGAATCAGAGAGGCTACTTATAATCATTTCTATTCTTGATTCCTCTAGTTTATCTGAATTCCTTTTTTCAAGTGATTTTAATTTAGAAAGATTTGGGTAGCACATGGCAGCACTTGTTTAATACTCAACTATAGTTTAACGCTAATGATATTGTCAAGAGGAATATTGTAAAGTTTAGCATCAAAATGAAAGAACTTATTGACCAGTATGATTGCAGCTCAGTAATATGAATCTCAATAGTGTTTCTGAATCAGGGCCAGCTCCAGCTTTTTTACCGCCCCAAGTGGCGGGGAAAAAAAAAAAAGAGAAAAAAGAAAAACCCGATTGAGCTGCCACCGAAGAGGAAGAGATTGAGTGAAGGACCCGCCGCCGAATTGCTGCCGAAGACTGAAGTGGAGCGAATGAGTTGCCGCCGAAGAGGAATAGAGGAACTGAAGGACTTGCCACCGAATTGCCACTGCAGACCTGGACGTGCCGCCCCAATAACGGACGGAGTGCTGCCTCTTTCTATTGGCCGCCCCAGGCACCTGCTTCCTTTGCTGGTGCCTGGAGCCAGCCCTGCTCTGAATTTATGGCAGTACAGATATAGGTCATCTTTGAAGTGCCTTTGCACAATGCTATTAAAGCAGCATTCAGGTGATACTATCGTTCCTCACATGATTAGTTGTAGTGTAGGGGGGAGGGATAGCTCAGTGGTTTGAGCATTGGCCTGCTAAACCCAGGGTTGTGAGTTCAATCCTTGAGGGGGCCACTTAGGGATCTGGGGCAAAATCAGTACTTGGTCCTGCTAGTGAAGGCAGGGGGCTGGACTCGATGACCTTTCAAGGTCCCTTCCAGTTCTAGGAGATAGGATATCTCCATTTAAAAAAAAAAAAAAAAAAAAAGATTATTAGCAGGAAGTAACAATTGTTGTGTTAGTGCAGTAATCCCCATTATTTGGTAACCCTGTGAGGTTTTGAAATGATGGTTTAAAAATCCTAAACTAGTGAAAACACTTAATTTTTCAGTGCCCTCTTAGCTGTCTCTAAAATGGGGATAGATGATACCATGATTTTTTGTAACATGTCTTGAGCACCACAAATGAAATATCTTATGGGAGTGCAAAGTATTTGTTAACATTTTTCTTCTTGAGCTATTTGTAATAATGAATCATTAGCTGGTCACAAACTCACTGCTCAACAGACGTATCTCTCAGGGCCACTGACCAAGGTGAAACATTTGCAGTCACACTTTCGAGGCCAGTCTTCCTCACCTTCTTGACATGGGACTCAATTTGCCAGGTATAAGGACTGCACAAGGTGGCCAAAATAGATTTGCTTTCCTTCTGGTTTTAACATTTTGCCACTGGGAGCTGAGATTTCATAATGTGAAAAGAACAGACTTTGTTTATTATATTGATACAGTGCCAGACTGTGTGCTGGGCACCTGACAGGCAAATAAGAAGATAAGGTCTCTTCCTCAAGGCTCTTACGAACTAGATATATCACATGGCAGAGTAGAAGTGTGAAGAAAGAAGTGAAGAAACCTACCACAAAAACCCACCTGATGCTTTTGCATCATGTCATCTAGACTAGTGCGACGTCCTTCTTTCTTGCCTGACACCCCTCCATGCTATCCAAATTGCTACCTCTAAAATCATCTTCCTCCTGACTATTCTGACCATGTTATGCACCTCCCTAAGTCTATTCATTGGCTTTGCATCTCCTTTTGCATCAAATTCAAGTTCCTAGCCTCACCTTCAAGGCTCTATATAGCTCTGTCCCTGCTTACTGTACATCTCAGGTTTCCTGCCCAAACTTTCCCCCACGTGTATCTTATGCTATTTCAATGCCACTTGCATTCATGGTCTCCAATCTGTCAAATCCTATATGCATCCCCATACTTTCTCTATGTTGCCACCAACAATCTGTTTGGTCTTGTGAGCCATGTAGCTGCCTTTTCCTCCTCTAAATCCACCCTCAAACCCTGGTTCTTATGGTTTGCTTTCCATGTGGAACCACCCCACTCTTGGATAAAGTTTAATTTTAAAAAAGGGAACTAAAATGATAGAATGTTATACAGTGAAATAACTTAATGATCCTATATTGGGTAAAACCTATCCTTTCCTTTCCACCCAGAACCTTGTCTGATGTGACCTCTCTCGATGTGTTTCCTAAGTTAGACTGTAAACTACTTGGGGAAGGACCACTCATACTTTATCAGGCTGTAAAACACCATGTACACACCTACACCTCTGTATAAATAGATAAGTAATAATAAGTATAAGCAGTGTCGGTGCAAGGCTTCCCAGGACTGTCCTACTAATGGACATCATTCCTCATTGTGGACCAACTCTAAGAGTAAGATAGTAAAGTTTCCATGGCCCATCCATCACTTGATGTTTCAGAGACTGCCAACTAGGAAACCAATTAGTACCAACTGTGCTGGTGGTTTTTGTGATGGTGGATACCTGCTTGCTAAGTGGAGATGGTGACTTCTGCATGCATAACTTAGGGGATCAAGAGAAGTAATTTCTGTAATGAAATAGGATTCTGCCCCAGGGGGCCAGGCTGTTGTGAATACATAAAAACATCTGTGCTCAAGTCTCCACTGGAGTCCTGTTGGCTTCTGATTGCAATTTAAGGTGTGGGTTGATTATCTGTAAAGCTCTTAGTGGTGTGGTATTCTGCTAGCTGAGACATCACCCTCAGCCTGTGCCTACTGTGACAATTAGGAGAGACTATGAAGCTTTGGCCACCGGTTTTCAAAATAGAACTCGGGGGTTGGCAGTAGGACTTTCTTAGCTGAGGTGAGCCAGAGTTGGCCATTAGTTAATTAATGTTTGTGTAGCACCTTGAAAATGCAAAACACTGCATAAGTGTTTATGTATTATTCAAAAGCCAAAACGGCATTTGTGTTTAGTCCCTTTAAGCCTAATGACATCAATTCTATTTGAATATCACAGGCTGCCTGCGAAGGAAGAGGCATGAGTTCCTATACTGTGTGAAGTCTTCTTCCCTTCCCCCCCATGTGTAGATAGATACTTCTCCATTACACTTCTCCGAGGGAATCAGGACTCCAAAAGAGTGCAGAGTCGGCTGACCAGAGAGTATTTATGGCATGAATGCATAAAATATGTATTCAATTAAAATATGTAAAATGTTTCAAGGACGCTGCTTTGTAAGTTTATGCAGGTTGGACATGTCAGTGATTTATGCACTGTCTGGTTTGCATGTTATATGTGGCTATATACTTGGGTGTTCTGTTGAAACATGCATCAAGCATTATTTATACTACCTGTGAGAGACCGACCACTTTCCTGACGAAACACATACCGTTCTACATATAATGTCAAACATTTGAAATGCTACACAAAGGGGGAAAAGCACAAAGAACCAAGAGACACTATTGTCTTGAAACTCACAGAGTTAAGGAACTAAGTTTAGCCTGCTGCACAGGGGAGACAAATGATGCTTTTGTATCCCTAGTTTGTGATCGTTTTCAAAGTAATCTTTGTGGGTTTCATGCACTAATTCTCTCTCTCTTTTTTTAATAGTTTTGCAGAATGCCAGCCTCAGAACTAAGGATCATATCTGGCAATTCTGTAAATTGTCATTTTGCTTTCCCCAGGGTAGGGCACCTAAACAGTAGCTTCTGGTATTTGAGTGAGTAAGGCTGAGTATGGCTCACTTGACACCACTGTCACCTCTGAGTTTGAAAGCTCTGGATTCTAGTCCCACACGATGTAGGTTCTGCTATGGTATGGGGATGCCACACTATGAGAGGTGCACTCTTTCAGATGAAATGCTAAATCAAGGCTCCTCTGCCCACCTCTGATGGCTTTCCAGGTGGAAGTTTGGTGTTTGCTTTTAACCTTCCCATAGCGAATCTCAACCCCTCTGCCGCTTCCCAACTTTATACAAATAGGTTAGGATATACCAGCTATGTTTGGCAGCACAAGGCACAACCATTTGCCAGACATCTGTAATACATTCAGCAATGGTTCATGTGTTAATATACAGCACTGAGAAGCTAGTTCATTCAGAGCCCATTGTAATAAGTTAAATACATTGTCTACTCCTTTGTGTAATAGGTCCCGAAAGAAGCAACTAAAAAGAGGTAATATGTGAATAAACTTTAGAGCACATCAAAGCTATTAATTAAATTCTGCTTATTAAACACAAATCCGTTAACAGGATGTTACTAATCAATGAAGAGTAATCTAAGGAATGTTTAATGGGCTCAGTTGCATTAAGGGTTTACATTAAAATTGGTTTTTGCAATGTTCCAAAATTTGGTCCATAAATACATTGGCTCTAAGGCAGTCAATTAAAGATATAGGACCAAATTGCTTGAGGATGCCCAGAGACAGTGAAAATGAGAAATGAATTTGTGTTTTGGCAGACATGAGATTTCAAGCCTGAATTTATTGCAGAATAAACAGAAAAGTGAAATAGACCAGTATTGAACGCTAGAAGTGATTCAGAGACACAGTTGCTTTTAATTGAAGATTTTAATTTCTATTTGAAATGGGTGTTATACAACATTCCATTAATGCTCCAGCTGTGGGGAACAACCACATCTGGCACATAAAGTAGCAATGAAATTATCTTAAGGCTGTGCTGTTAGTAAAAACATTGCTACAAATTCATGGGCAAATAACTTACTGGAAAGGAAGAATGTATCCAATTTGTCAGATGACAATAAATTAGCTTGGGGGGGGGGGGGGGAAGGAGGAAAATAATGAAGCCAAAAGAGAACTCTAGAGAATTTAAATTTAAAAAGAGGTTCATTTTTAAGAAATTTTTGTGAGCTTGCAAGGCATGAATTACACAATCAGCATCAAAAATATGAATGAAAATTTCAAAGAGCAAAATTAAAAGCTCTGTTAATGTTTCAGCCATGCAACAAGTGTGCAGCATATGTTGGAGGCCTATGGCTAAGAAATTATGTGGTCTGATCTGACAATTTACAGTATGTTCTCCTGGCACTTCTGTGAAGACAGGACTGTAACAAACATTCTGTCAGTTGGGTAAAATACAAAATCTGTGAAAAGAGGAAATGCTGCAAATCTGACATTGGTGCTTTAAATTGCATGTTCTATAACAAAGCCGCTATTTCATAGTATTTCAAAATGAGGAGTTAATCGTGCCAGAGTAGCTGTAGCCAGGAATCTGTCAGACTCAATCCCAGTGAAGACCAACATTCTTTCCAGTTTCCTTACTCGTACTGTTGCTGAGTTTTCCAGTGAACCACAAGTTAACTAGCTAGGTCTTAAAATGCAGCAGCTTATCTTAACTGCAGTTGACATTTGAATTCTAAAGATATATCCAGCTTTCATCATCTGTTATCCCCCATTTGTGCTGTTATGCACTCAAAAAAGAAATGCTAGTGGATGAGAGAATTAAAAAAATGTAGCAAATACGGGGACACTTTAAATGTGCTAACTTGCATAAAGGATGTTGATTTGTTTCTTTATTTTTATATTAAGATGTACAGAAAGCAAAGGAGATGATTTCTTAAACTATCATTTGATAATTGTCTTGGGCCATGTCTACACTAGCGAGCTTACAACGGCATAGCGGAACTGATGCAGCTGCACCATTGTAAGGTTGCTTATGTAGCCGCTCTATGCTGACAGGAGAAGCTCTCCTACCGATATAGCACTGTGCACACTATGTCTTATGCTGGCGAAACTTATGTCACTCAGGGGGGTGTTTTTTTCACGCCACCCCCACCCCAAAAGCGACATAAGTTTTGCCAATGTAAGTGGTAGTGTAGACATGGCTTTTAGTGTCAGATTCTTAAAAACACAGATGGCAGAAATATAACATATCTCTTACACAACAAACAGGAGTGAGTTGTTCTCGGTTTATATATTTGAATCTTCCAAATGATAATAAAATATCAGACAATACAACACATGATTCCCATTACAAAACATTCTTATTCACACAAAGGCCCCTTCACACCACGTTTTCAGAGTGAATGGGCCGTAACGTGGGAGTAAATGACATGCCTGAGCAGGGTAAAGGAGTCTTAGGGCTAGTCTGCCCTTACAGCGCTGCAGTGGCACAGCTGTACCAGTGCAGCTGCACCTCTGCAGTGCTTAGTGAAGACGCTACCTATGCTGAGGGGAAAGTTGCTCCTGTTGGTGTAGGCACGCCACCTCCCCAAGAGGCAGTAGCTAGGTTGATGGGAGAAACCCTCCTGTCCACATAACTCTGTCTACAACAGAAGTTAGGTCGGTGTAACTATATCACTCAGGCAGGGCCGGCTCCAGGCACCAGCTTACCAAGCAGGTGCTTGGGGCGGCCACTTCGGAGAGGGGCGGCACGTCCAGCTGTTCGGCGGCAATTTGGCGGACGGTCCCCCACTCCTGCTGGGAGCGAAGGACCTCCCACCGAATTGCCGCCGCAGATCGCGATCGTGGCTTTGTTTGTTTGGCTGCTTGGGGCGGCCAAAACCCTGGAGCCGGCCCTGCACTCAGGTGTGTGGATTTTCCACCCCCTGAGCGTCGTAGTTATACCAACATAAATGTGTAGTGTAGACCAGATTAAATGGGAATATGTCCCTGTGTTTTGGGGGGGGGGAGGGGGGAGGACACACACACACAAATAATCACCGTAACATATTTTACTACATGTGAATTTATTGATCAGAGAATTGGTGAATTCCAGCTGAGCTCTGCAGTTGGAAGTGATCATTGTCTGTATATAGTATGTGGGGTATGAAGAACCATTCTATTGGTGAAAAGGGGGGAAAGTAGATTATGGTGTGTGTGTGTGTTCATGTGGGTTTATTAATAATCACACTGTTTTTTGGCATGTGACATTGTAAAATTAATTAACAGGAGGATATGTTTAAAAGATGGTATATTGGACAATCTCGCTCCTGTGGCATAGTGATAAATGAAGCAAATTCACAGCTTCTTTCCCTTAGTCACTTGGAAGACATGTTCTGTAGGGAGGAAACAAAAAGTATTAAATTATTAAGGATCAACCTCTTTGCATATTAAAATGGCATAGTGTCATGTTAAATACACTGTATTGAAAGGTCAATTAGCGACCTACTTTGAGTTAATGGAATTAGTTCTTTTTTATTTCACATTATAAATGCAATCTTTCAAGGTGTACTTTAGATCTAAGGAGCAGATAATGTTAAGGTAATCTGATCAAGAAAATGTTCTACTGAAGTGTCCACAAGAAGGAAGTCAGAGGGTGTGATAAGTGCTGCTGGGTTATAAAGCGTAATAGAAAAGTGCATGTTTTTTGTAATTTCCTAATTTCCCTGATGCTGACTTTACTGGGACCAGGCATGTGAGTGAGGTGTGGGATTTTTGGTGCTAGCTGCACATATGAGAGAGCCTAAACCCCCCACAATTCAGCTGAACTCATCACCCTCCTTGCCATAGCCGTGATTCAGCAAAGCACTTACACACTTGCTTAAATCCCATTAGAGCCAATGAATTTAAGCACTGATGTAAGTACCCTATTGAACCAGGTTCCCCAGCACAATATGTCAACTAGTCAATGTACAATTGTTACAGTGTTTATTTTCCAGCCACGTCTTTGGCTGTGCCGTGGAATAACCTCCCAGAAGGAAGTGTCTGTAAAATGCTCTTCTAATCTTCTAAAAGATTTTCTCCTCCTGTGATGCATACACACATTAATTAATGTTAATAGCCACGCCATCCCCAATATTACATGAGAGAAGACAGTGGCCCCCATACAGGAAAGCATCCCTATTCAGGAAGGGTGCGTAAGTCAATGCAACTTAAGCATTTGCTAAGTGCCTTCCTGACAGTGGCACTACCCACGTGGGTTTTTCCTTTGATGATGAAGAGTGAGGAATGCATTTTGAGTCTTTGACCTCCGATCATCACACACAATGACCACTTGCTTTCAAATTAGCACTTTCCTGTTCAAGTTCTTCATTTTTCATTCCACGAGGTCTTTTTCTCATTTGATGGCTTGTTTGATGGGTTATTTAGTTACAGGGGTATACACAATGTAAATGTTTGCTACTTCATTATAATGGGATATTGATAAGTGAAAATAATGCAAGTAACAACTCCCTAGTTTTTATGAAGTTTAAACATCAAATACACTCTTACACATTTAACAATCACTTGGATCTATATTAGTGCACAAGTGAATTGGCCTGGGGCCCTGGCATGAGCTGGCACCTGGATTGCCAGCGTCACAGACAGGTCCTGGGTCACCCCCAATGCATCTTGTTTTATTGCTGTTTTGCCTTTTTAAGCTTTTGGACCCAGGACTTGTTCTACAATAGACTACAGAGTCTTGTTCTACAATAGACTACAGAGTCTATTGTTGGTACCTAATAAAGAATACCAGTAATTCATAAGGAATTGAAACCCTATCACCATGGAAATTCAAAAACTATATTGGGCAAAACATTAGGAAACAATCTTGCATTTGCAGAGAGATGGACTGAATAATCTAATAAGGCTTTTTCATCTCTGCTTCCTATGATTCAAAGTGGGGATGTCACTGTTAACATTAGGAAGAGACTTGTGGTCTGGGGTTTAGCACTGTAGCCTTAATCATTTAGCCTTCTAGTCTCCCCGAATGCCACATTGATAATATTTATGAGTCGCTACATGGTACTTTGGTTCAATTCAGTTCTAGTTGGAGCTCATTAATCAGCCAGCTATTCCAGCTTTGTGTATTCATATTCAGTTGCCAATTCTATTACTTTTGCTATCAGTAGGCCCTTGCTGTCTTTCTTGTTCCTTGGTATGGTCTGTCTCATGATCTTATTCCACTTATTTTCCCTTATAAACAACAGAGGAAAATGGGAAAGTTATGAAAAATAGAAAGGGAGAAGTAGGTCACACTAGAAATTCTGGAACATCAGCAAAGCTCTTATTTAAAGTGATTAATTCAGTGACCTATGACCACCAGGCAGACCTTCAATTTGCCAGCAGAGGATAAAGGAGTCAAGAACTGAATGAATAAAGAAGGGATGAAGGTCAAGGTAATCCTGTAACTATGAAAGAACACTTGGAAATAAAATCTCTTTCCCCTCCTTTCCTCCACCCCTCCCAATGCATGCAGATTATTTCTGGAGAAGTTGGAATATCAGGTACATTTATATTCTTTTTGATCCAGAGTGTTTGATCCTGATCTAGCAGGCAGAGCAGACTGATGCTCTTACGGCTATTAAGTGCCACTGTCTGGTTTTTCTTTACTTAAAAGAAAAGCAAAATACTTGCAAAATGTTATGGAGTTAAGGTTACCAAGACATTCTACCCAGCCTGTGACATTTCCATCCTTATGCTTACATTTCTCAACTTGGAAGTACAGTATATATGTTTGTGATGGAAAAAGATGAGTTTGTCAGTGGCGTTGAGCACTTTCTGCTTGAATCGCCCTGTAAAATTTCTGTAGCAGAATATAATCTTTCATCTGTACTTATAAGCCTTTAAGCTGCTTATACTATTTTTTACTCTAAACACACCTTTCAACTTAGCAGCCTCCAACAATTGGGAACAAATTTACATTTAGAAGAACTGTAATAAATTTAAATTAACTCCATAAGAATTAGTATGAAAAGCATTTTGAAACAAACTTGTTCAAGTCAATGATGTTGTACAGGTTGTTACTGTTGCAAAGTAAGCAAATGCCTGATGTTATATACCCCAGTACAGTAGCTTTGGTCATATAATTTTCCCTTGTGGGAGATGGGCATGTAGGAAATCCAGTTTGAAAACACCAGTGCCCTGTGGTAGTTAAATAAAATATATAAATAAATAAATAAATAATAGTTATGGTCCAGAAGCTTCATGAACGTATTGGCTATTTTTTTATTTCAATAACAGTTTGAACTGAGAGAGAGAACAAATTAGACTTTTAGTTAGTACCTACTATACTGCGCTATTTGATTAAGGTCCAATCTCTTAGGTCCATATGTTATTTTAGTAATTTTCTATTTGTATATGCAATTGAGGGACCATTTTACAGCAGCAAATGTTGAGCTAGCACTAATTATTTGATTTTACTCTATGAAATGTGAGAATCAAATGCAGAATAAACACCTTGTTTTCACAACGTCATAAATGTGTTAAGATCCAGCCAATAACCTATTAGATTTTAGTCCTTCCCTCAAATATAAAAGTACTTGGTAAAAGCGTGCATTAACTCAGATTTCTTAAGTACTGTATTTTCTTCATGGTTTCTAAAAAGGACACATGAAAAAAAATATCCAAAATTCTGTTTATGTCTGCACAGGATAACTGTCATTTGAGTTTGCTTTGATTAAATCATTATCCCCCTTCTCTTCTTTAGCCTCCAGAGACATGTGAGAAGACATTAGTGGCATAAATGAAGTTATTCCAGGACGTTGGTTACACTCAACTGTTTCTTAAATAACTCAGAACATATAAATCATTATTTTTAATTAAAAAAGGAAATCCCCACAAGCACCAAAACTTGTGCATGCTGCCTTAAACCTAGCAGACCGAATTCTTATTTGTTGGTCTTATTGTTATTTTGCCTTTATTTCCATGTGTTCTTCTGTCACAACGAGATTGGAATTGGGCCCAGTTTTATTATGGCAGCACTGAAAATGGGTCCATAGTTAAGGATGAGGCAGTGTTTTGCTTTTAACAAGTATAATGTGAAAGAATTGTAACCCAGCTGTTTGTTATTAATCTTACTGTTGTTGTGTATTGAGCACAGTAGATGTCCATGATGCTTTTACAGGCAAGTATAAAGATAATGTCTCAGTCCTGAAAATTTTACATGACAAATTTCAAACACATCAAAACTGATGAAAGTTAAGGGTGGTTAACAGGCAATGGAAGAGGGATACTGTTCTTTGGGAAGAAAAGATATCTTGCATAGTGCCAATCATACACATTATTGGTTTCACGTATTTCTTGTTAGTTACAAACCACTGATTAATTTTTAACATTATTACACGTTAGCTGCAAAGAAAGTTTCAAGCACCCTAGTTTAAACCCAGACAATGATGCCAAGCTTTGGTGCATCCTCCAAACATAGCAGCATGAATTAAAATTGAGATAGTTGCAAGTGAAAGTAACAAAAAAAAAATCAGAACAGATTCTTAACAGCAGCTAAGATTTATCATGTCTACCTCATAATGCAGAGATGTAATGAAAACATAAGATTGTAACAGAACTGTCAGGCACACAAAGACTTTAATAAGTGGATCTTTGACACAAAACTTTGTAATGACTGAGTCTGTTCCAATATATCAAGTCACTCTGTAGTTTGGAGGTGTGACAATTTTTTATGGATATAATCCAGAATTCGATTTTGAAAAGTTATGTTTAAAAAGGATATTGTGGATATGCTACTGCTCATTTAAATGGTAACTTGTATGGATTTTTTTTAAAGTCAAAACTATGGTCTAGGTCTAATCTTTTAGTAATCAAGTTGGCGAATTTTGGGGAAAGTCATCTCAAACTATGCATCGATTCTAAAATGGATGCCCCAGTGTGTCCTAGTGATTTTGGGAGCTGATTTTCTTTTAAAATAATGAACTGAAACCTACTAGTTTTAAAGTCTGATAAATAAAGATACATCCTGTTCTTCAATGTCATGTCTTAGGTAGATACGGATAAAAAGTTCTATCTGCCTATCTCTACATAATTAATTCCAATGCCGTGTGTGTGTGTGTGTGTGTGCACATCATTTCTTAAAACCAGATCCAGAATTATATCTATAACAATTTTCTTAACATGACAAACTACTGATTATATATGTGAATATGTGTACCTATACACACACGTCTAGCGATATAGATACACACGTGTATGTATATGCCTGCATATATAGATGGCACAAGTAGAATTCGGACTTAAAAATCCAGTCAGATTAGGGTTATGATTCAGCTCAGTAGAATTTCATTAATAGCGTAAGTAGGTGTGAGTTATTTCTGGGAAATAATTTAGAGTTGAAGAGCTGAAAGTACTCAGTATTGGATTCTCCTGTCCCTTATTGTCAATGATCCACTTTTTCTCCCTATTCAGATGAATATGATACAGGAATTATTGGTTGAAATGTTATAGTTTATGATACTCAGATCAGATTATTGCAAATGGGTCCTTCAGACTTTAATATCTATGAATCTATAAAATAGCGCTGACACCTGTAGAGTGCTTGCTTTCGTGTTGTAACTACAGTGACATTTACTGTTGGGGACAAACAAAAACCTTCCTTAGAGTATCATTCATTGCTTTTGCATGGTGTTACTGCTGTTTGCTTTTTCAAGAGTTTAACACGTTTAACTTGTGGGTATTTGTACGCTTGTTGAACAAATGTTTATTTTTTACATTTCGGGTTCTTTCTCATGTCAGCTGACACACTGGAAGCCCCATCTTTCTCCCATTAGAGCAGGAGCAGACTATAAGGGTGAAATTATGGCCCAGTGGCATCTTGCATTTATTTCAGTGGGGCCAGGATTTCACCCAGTTTGTTTATTTTGATGATATTCCATATAGGGCTGTTAAGTGATTAATCGCAATGTTAAACAATGCAAATATTTGTAATAAAAATAATAATATAAAGTGAGCACTATACACTTTGTATTCTGTGTTGTAATTGAAATCAATATATTTGAAAATGTAGAAAAACATCCAAAAATAGTTAATACATTTCAATTGGTACTCTATTGTTTAACAGGGCGATTAAAACTGCGATTGATCACAATTAATTTTTTTAATCACGATTAGTTTTTTGCGTTAATTGCGTGAGTTAATTGTGATTAATCGACAGCCCGAATTCCACAGTGTTTTATTTCCTTCCTTAGAGTGAGATTCAAGCCTATCAATTTGAAAAGCATCTGAAATTTTCTCAAGATGGAAGAGATCAAGATGAGCCTGAGGGCTTGTCTACACTTAAAACACTGCAGTAGCGCAGCTACCGCACTTCAGTGTAGGGGCTAGCTATGCTGATGGGAGGACTTCTCCTGTCGGCGTACTTAATCCACCTCCCCAACAGATGGTAGATAGATCCATGGGAGAATTCTCCTGTCGACCTACTGCTGTCCATACCGGGGTTCGGTCAGTTTATTTGCGTCGCTGAGGGGTGTGGATTTTTCATACCCTTGTGCGATGTAGTTATACTGACCTAATTTCCTAGTGCAGGCCAGTCCTGAGTCTTGCTTATGTTGTACAGAGCAGGATGTAAGACTTACCTCTGTTTGCTGGCTTAATAAAGGCAAAGTCCTTCTTGTCACTGAAGTAAAGTAGCAGAAGGGCCATGAACTACTGAAGGATCGCTGCCAATGGCTGAATAAGGGACAGTGTAGAGTGATTTGCATCCTGCTTTAGGCAACTCATTGTGAAACTTAGGGCATGGCTACACTTGCAGATGTAGAGTGCTTTGAGTTAAACCAGCCTTCGGAGAGTGCAGTAGGGAAAGCGCTGCAGTCTGTCCACACTGACAGCTGCAAGCGCGCTGCCGTGGCCACATTTGCGGCACTTGCAGCGGCATTGGGAGCGGTGCATTATGGGCAGCTATCCCACAGAGCACTTCTTCCCATTCTGGCTCTGTGGCTTGTGGAAAGGGGGTGGGGGGCATTCTGGGTCTTGTCCTAACACCCCGTGATGCATCGGTATGCATCCCAGCAATCCCTCTGTTTCCGTCCACATTTGGCGCCGTCTTTCAATGTTTTTTGTGCTGTGAGCTCTGTCTTCCCTTTTGGTCTGCGGGAATGGAGCAGGAAAGTCGACCATTGGAATCGTGTTGATGCAAGTTTGCAGGGCCATTAATCGCATCCTGCTCAGAAGAACTGTGACTCTGGGTAACATGCATGACATTGTGGCTGGCTTTGCACAAATGGGTTTCCCTAACTGCGGAGGGGCGATAGATGGGACGCATATTCCAATTCTGGCACCAGCCCACCTAGCCTCCGAGTACGTTAATCAGAAGGGGTATTTCTCTATGGTTCTCCAGGCACTTGTGGATCACCGTGGGCGTTTCATTGACATTAACGCAGGCTGGCCCAGAAAGGTGCATGATGCACGCATCTTTTGGAACACTGGCCTGTTCAGGAAGCTGCAAGCAGGGACTTTTTTCCCAGACCAGAAGATCATCGCAGGGAAGTCGAAATGCCCATTGTGATCCTTGGAGACCCCGCTTACCCTTTAATGCCATGGTTCATGAAACCCTACACAGGGAGCCTTGACAACAGCAAGGAGTGGTTCAACAACAGGCTGAGCCAGTGCAGAATGACTGTGGAGTGTGCTTTTGGCCGTTTAAAGGGCCGCTGGTGCTCTCTATATGGGAAGCTGGACCTGGCCGATGACAGCATCCCTGCGGTTATATCAGCGTGCTGTACCCTCCATAACATTTGTAAAGGGAAGGGTGAAAGCTTCACTCAGACATGGACCTTGGAGGTTCAACACCTGGAGGCTGAATTTGAACAGCCAGAGAGCAGGGCTATTAGAGGGGCCCAGCGCGGGGCTGCAAGGATTAGGGATGCCTTGAGGGAGCAATTTGAGGCTGAAAGCCACCAGTAATGTCTGGTGCCCTGCACAGGAGTGAAGTGCAATGGTTCCAATGTGAGTAGTAATCTGTGTTTGCTACGTATGATACACTGACTTGCAGTGCCTGTTGCTTTCCTGGGCTAAGGTATCTTTTACTTTATGCAATAATAAAGAATGTTTTCAAAGCCAAAAATCCATTTATTGAAAAGAAAATTAATTTATTGAAAAGAAACACAACTGCTTGGGAAACAAAGGGCAAGGAGGTTGGGTGGGGAATGGTACATCACAGATTTGCGTATGTCCTGTTATCATACTCAGCCTTCCTGTCTGGAGTGCTGTGCAATGAGTGCTGCACTTCAGGATGGCTATACTGCATGGTGATGGGGGTTGAGTGCAGTGGGTATGGATCGTAGTTTTCAGGGCTGGGTGGTGAAGCTACAGGTGTTGGAGGCAGCTGGTGGCGATAAGAACCCGGATGTTGGGGAAAGTGGGTTGGAGGTGACATGGGGGGACAAGGGAAAGAGTTTTGGGACAAGGGCTGTGGGGGGGCGGGGGGCGGTAGTGTTCCACCTGCATGGGGTGTTGGAGGCAGCTGGTGGCGATAAGAACCCGGATGTTGGGGAAAGTGGGTTGGAGGTGACATGGGGGGACAAGGGAAAGAGTTTTGGGACAAGGGCTGTGGGGGGGCGGGGGGCGGTAGTGTTCCACCTGCATGGCTACGAGCACCTGGATCGAGTCCGCTTGGTGCTCCTTGATGCTTATCAGCCGATCTGTGCTTTGCTGCTGGAGCTCCGCACTTTTGTGCTGGCGATCCGCATTCTGCTGGCGGATCCTCCTTTCACTCTCCCTCCACTCCTGCACTTTTAGATTCTCGTTAAGTGACTGCTGCATTACTTCATGCAGCATGTCTTCTTTGCTTCTACGTGGCCTCTTCCTGATTCTTTGCCGTCTCTCGGACAGTGATAACACGGACGGCTGAGATCTCAAGGTTGCATCTGTAAAGGCAAAATGCAACACTTAACAGAGGCAGCATTGTTCACACCAGACAGAGCAAGGATTCCCCCGCACTTAAGGAGGGCAAGCACAGTCTACACAATAGCATAATTTGCCTGTCCCAAAGCGAGCGCACATAACCCCTGGGAGCCCCAAAATGGTGAGTAAGCACAACATCAGGGGGGACTGATTGTTTCATGGCTGTACTGTCCTCTGTGTTTCTGTGCCTTGGGGAGAGCCAACAACTGCAGGGGGCCCCTATACTGAACACTGTCCCCACATTTTCCACAGGAGTTCGTCCTGGAAGATATCTCGCTGCTGAGGATGACCTGGGAAGCAAGGGAGGGTCTTCTACTACAATGTGGCTTCCGCCCTGGCCCATATGCCGCTTGCCTGTGTGCAGCAATGGTCCCCCCACCCCTCACGGCACAGTGGCGCGGGCATGTTAGCCTGATTGGGACAAGGACCACAGTGGCTCTTCCAAGAAACCTGTGCAAGTGCATTGCCCAAGTTCTGGCTGAGACCTTTGAAGAGATCACTGAGGCCGATTACCACGATGTGAGAGAGCACATCAATGCCCTATTCTGCATATAGGCATGCATGCAGCCCTAACCCTCCTTGCCCCAAGAGCCCACACCGAAAAACTTCCTTCCCAAAATAAAAGCTGCTTACCGGGAACCTCCTCTGGTATTTGTCCTTCGCCGCAACTGGCTATCTTCCTCCTGGCTTGAGAACAGCTCCTGGCTGCATGATCTAGGGATGTCTTCCGCTGCCTCAGCACCCTCGCTCCCGCTTTGCTCCTGCTCCTCCTCCTCCTCCTCCTGCCTTGTTGAACTGGGCTCTGAAGTGTCCATGGTGGTCCTCAGAGTGGAGGTGGGGTCGCCCCCAAGTATCGCGTCTAGCTCTTTGTAGAAATGGCAGGTTGTGACGGTTGGTCACCTCAGGGCAGGGCAGTAGAGTTCAAACTGATGACCAGAGTGGCTAGAACAGGCATTGTGGGACACTTCTGGAGGCTGATCAGAGTGCATTAACAGACCAGGGCATCCACACTGTTG
Source organism: Emys orbicularis (assembly GCF_028017835.1). NCBI lineage: Eukaryota > Metazoa > Chordata > Testudines > Emydidae > Emys > Emys orbicularis. The sequence continues at coordinate 268,212,750 of NC_088684.1, read as the reverse complement.
CCGCAGCACTCCAGCGGGGGCTCATCAAACATTATTCCACTTGCTGAGGTGGAGTACCAGGAGCGCTCTGCTCTACATGCCTTGCCAGTGTTGACACGTTGTGAGTTAGAGCACACTGGGCTGCTTTAATGCGCTCTAACTCACAAGTGTAGCCATGCCCTTAGTTGCATAAGTGGCATCTAGACACTACAGTGATGAGCTTGCTAGAAATGCACAGATAAGGGAGGATTGGCTTTCTCTTGGCTTTGAGTTATCTTTGCGTTGCTCAAAAGTCTCAAGGGTGTACCCTGCCTCTTCAGCTTGACTTTGATATGGCGTACTATCTTCTCATTCATAACACCCAGGAATGCTGTGCTCTGCTCCTCCCTATTACACCATGACTCAAATTCACCTTGTGCCCAGGTATGTAAGAATGACCCGCCAGGGAGCTGTGGAGGTTGGAGAAGGGCTGTAGCAGCGTGAAGTGATATTTTCAGGTGGATGAATGTATAGCCAGTGGCATCAGAATTAACCTGTGGCTCAAAGTGAGAGGAATTGAGTTTGCATTTTTTCTGTGGATCAGCTTAATCTGAAAAAACATTAGTAAAGTGACACCGTGACTGTCACACCCTCAAGGCTGGGGCCCATGGGTGGAGAGATGGAGGAAAGAAAGTGTTGCCATGCATGAGCAGAACACACCTATGACATTAGCTCTCCCTGCTGGCATCACTGGATGGTGTGCATATGTGGGATTCACCCTTCCCGTCACATTAACACTGAGCTCTACCATCATGTGACTGCTCCTGCTCCTCCTTTCGTGCAGCTGGAGGAATGGAGCCCATGATATGTGGATCTTCAAGTCCCTCCCTCAAAGTCTCCTTTGCCATTATGCCTGCATAAAGCTTGCCAATAGTTAGGTGTACTAAGTTTCTGCTGATCATGCTGGCCAGTATTATTTCCAGTCTCCTTTACTACTCTCCCCCGTGAGAGGGATGGTGGTTACCTTCACAGACCTCCTGATGCAGCTAGTGTAGCAGCTAGCAATGCTGTGCTAGCCCTGTAATTACAGACACAGCCCACTAATTACCCCTCAAAACCCCTGGGCTATAGGTAAAAGCTGAAAAAATGGTGGGAATGAGATTAAATGAATAACCAAAGGTCACAGAGAGAGGTCAGAACTGGGATTAGAATTCAGGAGTTCCTTGCACCTCGCCCCATTAGCTAATCACCGAACCAAGCCTTTCTCAAACACTCCTCTTACATTATAAATACATGTATTTTCCAGTAGGTCAGCCAATAATTTCTCTTCTAGAATCTGTGCATGGTGAAAGTACAAGTCTGCGTGCCTTAGCGATAGAGGTTAACTTAATTTCTTTTCGTCAGCAATGTTTATGAAATTGACTACAGTTTCAAGGCACACACCTAGTAACAGTAAAGTTTAAATGCATGCGTGGCTAGAAAAATGTATTTGACATGCCACAAGTTATTCTATTTTAGTATATTATAGTCTAGTTTATTTTTTCAAAATCTCTCTGTTAATATAAAAAGGAATTCAGGCTGAAATGGTTACCATCTGCCTGAAAGGAAAACGTGGCTATAAAAGTATGCCTAAAGTGTAGAGCAAAATACAGGCTAGCTAATGGTAACATTTCTGTCATTAACATTAAAGATTAAAGGCCATAATATACAGAAAAATATATTGCACGGCTTATCATATTTTTAATGAAGGGTTCAGAGTTACAGCAGGCAGGAACTGGGAAGAAAAATGTACCTCTCTGATTTTATTTGCTCTCTTGGGAAATTGCCCTATCCTGATTGTAACCCTTAGAATCCTAGCATTTTCCAAGCTGCCAGCCAAATTAATGCTCAGCAGTATGTCTGCATCCCAAAAAGGTTAACACAGCTTCTTTTTTCCTAATGTTATGGTAATGATTTTTTTTTTAAATTGCTCATGTTAACCTTTCAGCTAGTTCAAATCTAGCTCAGGTTGGCAGTGATTGAAAATTGATACTACTTATCTAATGGCTTTTTGGTGTCTTATGTTAAAAGAGTGGGTGGTATAATCCTGGTTCCCAGGGGACACATTTCTACATTACCAAAACCAAAAAGCAACCCATCATAATTGGCAGTACTTGGAAACTTCCCCCTACAATGATCTAAGTCAGGGCTGAGGCATGTTGATGGAGCAATAGGGGAAAGCCTGCACTATCCCTGCCTGTGCTGCATTTACTCTGTAGCTAGAGGTCTTCAGTCTCAGGTGCTGTGGGACTTTTATACCTTATGTAAGCACTACATTGACTGATGGATATACAGTTCCTCTAAGCCTAGCTCATTTTCACTGGGAAATCCTTTTTTGTAAGCCAGTGAAGAAATCTTTTAATTTGACTGAAAAAGAAACAGAGTGAACTAATGAATTATCCACAATCTCTTTCTCCCTCTCACATGTTTTACAGCCGGAAAAATCTCATATTCTGCACGTGTGCCATTTTTTGCTTCTTGGGTGAGAATGAAAATAATCAGCACTCTGGATTTTTCTGTTTTGTTTTGAGTAAATACTTCTTGTTAAGCCAAACTAAGTCAGGTGATTTGCGCTATGGATTTTTCCCATCTAAGTTATTAGAAAAAGTTCAGTCAGCACATTCAACCCTAGTCTCTAGTGGCACATAAATTTAATGCAACACTCAACCCTCTTTTAGTATTTTTGGTGTATACTCAAATTTTTCTTGGCAACTAGGGAAGTGGCAGGTGAGGTGATCAGAGATTTTTTTCTTTAAAGTGAGATTAGAATGGTCACTTTTAAAGTGCCTTTGTTCTGTCAAAGACATGGTCTAATGTGTTCATTTGTGAGCTATTTTGGAGTGAAAATGCCATTTCGCTACTAATTTGTTTGGTTTAAAGCTGTGTGCTGATCTTGGTAGGGTTCCCTACTTTTAGACTCTATTAAGAATTTTTAACCAAAAATTTTCAAGCATAATACAAAAGAGGTTTCAGTGAGATCACTTTGGTCTCCCACTATCCTATCTGAGGCAATTTCCCCCTTCTTCTACTTCCCCCTCCGCCTCCCACAGTCTCCTCAGTTCAACAACAGAAAGTAGGACAGCTAACCTAGCGCAGTCTAGCCCTAGCTGACCTGGGGGAGTTAAAGCCTGGGTTTCCTGTAAGCTTTAATCCAAGTGCCCTCAATATGTACATGGAAAACTGATTGGATAGGAGCAAAAGGGCAATTTGTGATGAACTGTCCTCTCCAGGAATACAGGAAATAGAATTCCTCTTACAAAGACAATGCAAGACCTAGCAGGGCCTTCCTGATGGGTAGGGCCCTACCAAATTCACAGTCCATTTTGGTCAATTTCACGGCTATAGGATTTTTTTAAATCATAATTTTCATTATTTCAGCTATTTAAATCTGAAATTTCACGGGGTTATAATTGTGGGGTTCCTGACCCAAAAAGGAATTGGGTAGGAGGGGTTGCAAGGTTATTGTAGGGGGAGGTTGCGGTACGGCTACACTTCTGCGCTGCTGCTGGCGGCGCTGCCTTCAGAGCTGCGCAGTTGGAGAGCTCCGGCTGCTGGCTGGGAGCCCAGCTCTGAAGACAGAGCCCTCACCAACAGCACAGAAGAAAGGATGGCATGATATGGTATTGCCACTCTTACATCTGAGCTACTGCCTGCACAGCTGGGTCCTCAGTCAGCAGCCGCCACTCTCTGGCCACCCAGCTCTGAAGGCAGCAGCGCAGAAGTAAGGGTGGCATGCTATGGTATTACCACCCTTACTTCTGTGCTGCTGCTGATGGGGTGCCACCTTCAGAGCTGGGTCCCCAGCCAACAGCCACCGCTCTCCAGCCACCCAGTTCTGAAGGCAGTGCAGAAGTAAGGGTGGCAATAGTGCAATCTCCCTAAAATAACCTTGTGACCACCACCCCCTGCAACTCCCTTTTGGGTCAGGACCCCCAATTTGAGAAATTCTGGTCTCTCCCATGAAATCTGTATTGTGTAGGGTAAAAGCACACAAAAGACAAGATTTCACAGAGGGAGACCAGATTTCACAGTCCATGACATGTTTTTCATGGCCATGAATTTGGTAGGGCCCTATTGATGGGTGCAGAGAAAGCCTTTGTGGTGATTGAATGTGATCGTTAAAGACAAACACTAGACACAGATGATACCAGGCAGGGATGTATTAAATGGATTAAGATTCCATACAGTAATCTAACAACTTGAGGAATAACAAATGACCTTCCAACGTAGAAATTTCTTTTGGGAGGAGAACAAAGCAAAGCTTCCCACATTAATGATTGTTCCGGCAGTGGAGCCTCTGGCCAGAGAGATTCAGCAAGACCAAAATATAAAAGGTATTGGGCCAGATCCTGTGCTCTATTGACTTCAAAGGAGCTAGGACAATTTACGCCAGCTGAGGCTCTGTCTTGTTCTGGCAATAAGGTAGAAATCAAGGCAAACCTATATGTAGATGATGTATTATTGACATTGAGGGATTCAGAACACTCAATGCCAGAAATGTTAGAGCTGTTTTCAGAATTCAAAGGATGGCATCAGCTTAGAATAAATATCCATACATCTGAAGAGCGTGCCCTGAAAACTTTATGACTAAGGAAATAATAGTGATGTGGGATAAAAGAGGTGAAAAAGTCAATTGGAATGATTTGGGTAGTAGGAATGGTGCATCACTCCTGCGGGCTTTGAAATTGGGTATGGATAGATGGAGAACACTCTCATTATCAGTATGGGGTGGAACTGACCTTTTTAAAATGTGTGCTTTGATTAAGTTACTTTTCAGTATGATGGCTATTCCACTACAATGCTTTAGAGAGGACAGGAAAAACAGTTCTGACTTTCTCGGGGAATATTAATAAGATCGTAGGATATCAATTAGCAAATCCTATGAGTATATGCCTAAGTGCTTTGCTGAATCAAGGCCTGGAGGGGTCAGTGGCTCAGACGTATATAACTCTTGTTCACAGTAAATATGTGGTGATTCTACAGAGTGGACTTGAAACCTGAGTGAAAATACCTCTCCAGTAGTAATCTGTGGAGAGAACCCTGGAATAAAATTACATAAATCTCACCTTGGCCAGTACCTGGCTTGTCAGTAAGAGGGTCAAAGTTATTTGGAATCCACTTGTAAAATAGTCAGTATTAATTATGTGAAAAATTCAAGATACGATGGATTGTTGGGGGGCCACTATCAAAATGCCCCCCCATGGAAAAATGTAAGGGGGGGGGCATTGACTGCAGTCAAAATGCAAGTGAGAGGTAGCTTATAAAGGTGGCTTCAAGCTTTCCATTGCCTCCCCTGAGTGTGGTACTGCTTTGTGCATGGCCATATCCCTGCCCTAGTTTAGAGCATCCCAAGGGCTGTTCTAGATTAGGCGGTGTTGCAACAGTCATGGGGATCGATAATGCAGCCCACGATCAGTGTAGGGTAGAGTCATCTCAACCATTTCTCCATCAATGACCTATGTCAGGTCTATGCCACTGCCGAATCCAAGTTACACTTGCATTGCTCTAGCTTCTTCTTCCAAAATAAATATTACTAAACTTTAAAGAACAGCATGGCCATAAAGTCCTGGATGGTAACATAGTACGAGTATGTGTGTGTGTATATGTGTGAGAACTCATACTATTTGCATATCATCAATATGTATGTAATGGCACACCCAATTTAATGCAGTTGAAAGATCAGAACCTGACCTCCACCAGCCACTTCATAAAAATATTTCCTTTTATTGTCTCAGTTCATGATTTAAGCTACGGCCTACTGTAAACATTGCCATGGGTGTGGACCATGCCCCCGTACTGCAGCAGGGGAACACTGGCAGTGTACCGTACCAGTGTGACACTGTGTTCTATCAGCTGCTATCAGCCACTTTCATTAGTAATAGCTATGTTAGCGAACATTCACATTGTAATCAGACTGAAACGTAGCTGTAATGATATCTGATCTGGGAATTTATTCCGAAGCTTTCCTTTTCCATGATGGTTTTCATTTCCTGTAATTTAGAGCTGGAAGCATTTATGGAATATCACATGGTTTTAGTTTACACAGGAAATCAGCTGCAGTTGGAGGAAGATACTTAGATTTTAAAAAAAAGAAAAGAGAGAGATTGCAACATTTTGTTCTGATGCAGATGTTTACCTTTCTTGTTCTGAGCCTGTGTTCTGCAAAGTAATCTACGATTACATAGGAACCAGCAGTTTATTTCTGACACATGATAATCACTTTATGTGAATAAAGCAATAAATACCTTTTCTTTTGATGGTGAAGGGATAAACCAAGTGCAGGGAGAGAGATGGGGGGGAGGGGACATCACTGAGGTACAGTGTAAAGACACATTCTGAAACAGATAAAATTTAATTGAAGGAGACCAAGGTGACCCAATCAGATTAAAATGGGAAGAGACTTTGTACTTGTATTACATCAAACGTTGGTTGTACTTTATCAGTACATCTATATAATCAGTCCCATTGTACTCACCATCCTATGGGATGGGGACTGGTTGTGTTTAGAATAATACGCTGCAAAGCTACTCCACCCAAAATCATACAGTAAAATCTCTCCCTCTGCACAAAGGAAAAACTGTTTTTTCAAGGGAGTCAGAAACACCAGTTTAGGGTTGGACTACAGGTGTTAAAGTTTCAGTTTAGAGGAAGAGTGGATTCACATTGCAGTCCAGCTCATCCTAACAACACTCCTCATCAATAAATTATCCATCTGAAAGTACACAAGGAGCCCCAGGTGCATTGTATAGGGAAAGCTGAAAGGTGGAAGGCCCATGTTTCTTATAAGGAGAGTTTCTTATAATCTAGAAAAATCAAAGAAAAAGAAAAAAAACCAACAACTACAATGAAAACCTTCCTATTGCCAAAGATAGCTCTGCGTTTTTAGCAAGTCTGCCAGCTGAAAATGCAGAGTGAGATGAAAGTCAACTAAAAAGGATGAAAAGATTGATTGCTTAAGTAAATAATGTCTAATACGCCGTGGTAGAGACAGTGTCAAAGGTAAACCGGTGGGTTCAAAGTACTGCCTGCAAAAGCAGGGGAGTGCTAGGTGGCTTTTTTTTTTTTTTTTTTTTTTTTAAACGCAGAGGTACATTATGATTTTAAATTAATCCAGAACAGCTGAGGCATTTTTGGACTGGAAGCCAACAATACCATGACCATCTTAATCATCCCTTTGTAAAATGAACAGCCATATGCGTGAAATCAGCCCATACATTTTATGGAACGTCTTTTGTGTGCTGGACAAGTAGTTGGACTCTGGTTTATTTTCTCAGGACTTAAACTTCTGAAATATAAACCGTATAACATTCCTCTCTACACAACTAGAATTTAGAGAGCGGGGAAAAACCCAGACACAATTTTGCATTGCCTCTCAGCTATTAGCATGCTGACAAAGTCTGATACTAGAAGAAAACAATGATTTCCTTACAATTCGCCGTGAACAGTCCTTGTTATGTTGGAGAAAGCAGTTTAAACAAATGCAGCATGACTTATGGTCAGGGAGGGATCACGAGATATTTGTATGTGCAATATCTCTTCATTAGACCTTTTGAAATGACTCGTGTTTACAAAAAGGAACCCTGTTCCTTTTATTAAATAACATCTTGCCCAGAGCGCTTGCTGTTTATTTCTTAGGAAATTATTCTGTATTTACTTAATGTTGCCTCTTCATCGATTAACTATTAGAGGCAGTGTGCTGCTATTTTGAGATTCCTCAACTCTAGACAGGTCATCACTGAAGACACTGTGCTCTTAGGCTGTGAGCCTGAAAACCCGTATACAATGCTTAACGGTATACACACAGATAATCCCATGGGACTACGCATATGCCTAAAGTTAAGCACATGCATAAATTTTGCCAGGATTGTGGCCTTAGTATACTGCACCCTGGTATGTACCATATAGTAACTACATCATGTATAAATATGGTCCATTGAACTACGGATACACTGTAAGAAAGGAAGCAACTGATAAAGTACAACCAACGTCTGATGCAATACAAGTACTACTAGTGATTACTTCACATTGGAGTGGGGCCATATGGGTTGACAGAAATCACTTGTCATGCTTTTGTTTCATGGCCCCTTTCCAGTTTTTTCCACTTGACTCACCTTTATCTTACTTCATTTAAGTTCTTCAGTAAGGACCAAATTCTGAAGTCCTAACTCACGTTTTTGCCCAGTCCGCACGTAGGCAACTCTTATTGGAGGGTAGGGGGGCTATATAAAAACATCACGGGCAGTTCTTTCACTCATATGTTTGAATCTTTTACTGTATTTCTACTAGTTTGATGTCAATGAGGAGTTGTGCCTGAGCAAGGACTAAGCAGGTATGTGGGAAAGGAGTGTGAGTTTCTGCCCTTTCAGAGGTGGGAAGTGTTTGGGTGAGACAAAACCTGCCTGGGACCTGATTTTTGGCCAGAGGTTCTGGCTTTTCCCTCTTCAGCATTTCTGGCTGCCTGCTGGAATGTTTTAAAATCTCCTTCCAGGTGTGCTGGGCTCTGAGCTGCTCCGACATCATCTGCCAGAGCAGACAAGAGGCACAATGTGGCATAACAGCTAGTGGGCCCACTCCTTGCCTCCTGCCCTGCAAGGGGCTTCCTGACTCCCAGAGTCTGCTTCTCCTGCCTCATCGTGGAGCTGGGAGCAGAGGGACCACGCGGGACTAGGTCTGCCCCCCAGCAGGCATCTCCTAGCTCTCTGGTAGGAAGCAGCACTCACAGAAGGAGGACAACCCATGTTGAGGCAGCTCTGAAGGGGAGCGGGGCCAATGAAAATGAGCCTGAGCCAGCCCCAGTAAGGTACTGGAGGGAGGAACTCAGCTGGGGAGGCAAATGCATTGTGTCAGAGGAGAGAGGGACTGACGTTTGGATGGAGGGGGAAAGTTATTTGCAGGTAAAGTTGATTGGGGGGGGAGAAACAGCTTGAAGGGGGGATTGTTGGCAGGGAGATAGGAGGGAAGGGAGCATTGAGTGGTTTTTGGCAATGGGACAATGAATGATTTTGCTAAGGGGATGGATGCAGCATTAGTGGATAGTGACAGAACTGCACAGCGGGGGTGTTTTGCTTTTGTGGGAGCCATTAACAGTCTCTCCTTCGCTAGAGCTTCCAGCTGGGAATCTTTTCTAGCACAGGATTTGCTCCAGGATGGTGGGGAGGAAATGTAACAATGGGGAAAGGGGAAGAGGCAAAAAAAATGAGTGGATTAGCAACTAGTATGCAAATTAGTTCTCAGGCTTTTTGATTGGACAATGTAGGTACTGCGATACTCTTCCTTCCCCCCCCCTTCCCCCGCCCACATCTCCTCCACATCACACACCTCCCACAGCAATATGGCAACAGGCCACAACTCTTCTGTAGAGGCTTAAGGGCACATTTGGCAGTGCACATCAGTCCTTTGGTGTGGCTGTTGGGTGGAGGATGAGACGAGCAGTTGGTGCTCTGGAACACCCCATGGGAATGTGTACTAGATACTTTGGGCTCCTGAAACTTCTGCCCTTGCCATAGACCCGCATCTGGAAGACAAAAAATGCCATGGTGTTAAAGGGAGAGTCCTGGATGTTGTATGTGAACGTATTATATGGCCTCTACACACTGGCACCAAGGTCGTCATCGGGACTCGAGCTTGGTACCTTCATCACCAAAACCAAAAGCCTGCTTCATCTGAGCAAAAGGAAGACCTGCTAGTTCTGAGAAAGGAGCAGGTTGTTGTAGTTGGAGTGAGACGTGATCACGTGCATTATGCACAGAATTAGGGTGAGGGTCAACTTTTTAATCTTGATTTTCAGTTTTCCTCTAATGGAGTAGAGCCCCGCGGGTCACACTGAAGGAAAGACTCATCATGGTTATTTTTCAAATTACTTTAAAAAAACCAGACAATAAACTCACAAAAACAAAGCCGAAACAAACAGCCCCTCCCAATTGATTTAACTTGGGAGACTGATACATGACCCGTAAAAGGAATTCTGTACTAGAGCATATTTCTCTTGCCTTCTCAAAGTACTGTCATGCTGCCTTATCCTTAACAGTCTCTTTGCAAACAGTGTATGCTGGAATGCCGCAAATCTGTGCAGATGTATTTACCACCTTGAACTAGATTTTAAACAAATTGACATTTTAATATGCATTTATTCCAGTCGCATTAAAAAAAACCTGCTGGTATTATGCCAGAATGTGATATATAATGATGTTGTTTAGCGGCAACTGTGTCATTTGGTGGTGTTGACAGTAAAATAAATTAACATAATAAACATAATTTGCTCAAAAACAGCTAAGCAAAAACAGATGGTTAAAATATTTTGGCAGGACCCGTTAGCCCAGGTTTTCATGTATGTTTAGACATTAGTTCTGTTTACAACATATGTTACACGTTTACTTGATCCCTTCTAATATGCAAATACACTAATCTACCAATATATACAGGTTCTCTTAAAAGGGGGAGGAATTGCAGGGTTAACTTTAACAAAAAGGTTTCTCTTGTTATTCTGTTTCAAGAATAATTCTAGGATACATAAAAGAGAGAGGAAAGTAGCCATAGTACTCTAAGAAACAAATACGAAGGAAGGTGGAGCATAATAACATATTTGTGGACTGACACAATGGTTCTATTATTGGTCGCTAATACCTACGTGTGTAACTAAATGGTTTGTTGTTCACTTTCCTAACTGCATTAGAATGTACTTTCCCTACTGGGCTGTACATCCTCTGTGCGAGATAATTCCCACTGTGTTGGTCTAAGCCCTGTGACAATTAACATTCACATACCTACTTCCTTGCCTTTTGTATGTTATAAAATTAAAAACAGAGAGAAAAAGGGACTTTTCTTTTAAGGAAACCTAAAACTGAAAGGCTACAGTATGCAGTAAATTAGATTTAATTTCTGGTATTTTTATGTAACCATTTCCAAGCTTTGCATGAACTAGGTGCAGGTGTGTGAACAGTAAATACTATGATTTTATTCATGTTTATAGAAATTAGTGTTTTATATTGTCACCCCCTTGCAGGCAATAGCAGGTGTTGGGACCTTGCAGGATGGCATTCTGTTTACTCCTGAGGGAATTCTGTGCCAAAAAAAAAAAAAAAATTCTGCGCACAATATTTTAAAATTCTGCATATTTTATTTGTCAATAAATAAATGTGGAAGCTCCAGCATGGCAGTGGGGAGCACAGGCCACTGATTGTACAGAGGCTGGAGATCATCCTGCAGCTTCACCCCAGGCCGGGACTTGGCAGTGAGACTGCACCTGACCCTGACACAGCACAAGGGCCAGGCCTGCCCCAGAAACATCCTCGGGGCCCGCCTCACCTTGCCAGGTGCACCAAGATAGCAAGCGAGCAGGACACTCTCGAAGGCATGCCCAGTCCTGGTCCCTGATCCAGGTATGGGGCATGCAGGCTCAGCCCAGCTTGGTCCAAGTGTGGAGGGGCTTAGTGTCGGGGAATCCAGGTGTGGGGTGAGAGGGTTCTGTGTGGGGCAATTTGAGTGCAGGTGGCTCTGTAGGAGGTCTGGGTGTGGATGCACATGGGCTTGTTGGGGGGTTCTGGGTGCAGGGGGAATGGGACTCTGCAGGGGGGTCCAGGTGAAAGTGGTTGGGGCTCAGCAGGGGAGGTCTAGGTGTGGGAGAATGGGTCTTGGCAAGGGGGGTCTGAGTGTGGGGGGCTCAGCAGGAGGATCCAGGTGCTGGGGGAGTGTGGCATGGTGGGGTGAGGGTCTGGTTGGCTCAGTGGGGAATGGTCTGGGTGCAGGGGTGGGGGTCCGGATGCAGGGAGGTGGGGTTCAGTGGGAGGGTCTGGGTGCAGGGAAGCACTGGATGCAGATAATGAGGCTCAGTGGGGTGGAGGTTCAGGGTTGGGGGCCTCGGTGGTGGTGGTCTGGGTGTGGGGGGTGAAGCTCAGCATGGGGGTCTGAGTATGGGGGGAACTGGATGCACAGGGGTTGGGTGGACAGGGGAGCAGCTCTCTGTACAATGACCCTTCCCACTACAGCTGAGGAGCAATGGGAGCAGGAAAGGGGGTGCGGAGCTTCCTGCAGCTGGGGGAGTTTTCTGGGAGTAGGTCTGACCCAGCCGTGTCCCCAGCCCCAGCCACTCCTTGCAGGGGAACAGGATGCCCTGTCCTCCCCAGCTCCACCGGGACTAGCAGCTGAGCCTGGCACAGGGTAGGAGCCCCCAGCAGGGTTCCCTCAGCCCCCTGCCCTCTGCAGTGATTTATCTCTCTGCCAGCTGCTCCAGGCATCTGAAACGATGCACCCACTCTGCTGGGGAGGGGCGCGTGACCACTCTTGCAGCTTCCCTTTGCTTCCCCATCAGAAAGTCATTTTTTTTGTGGTGAAGCAAAGAAATCTGTGGGGGAAATGAATTCTGCATATGCGCAGTGGTGCAGAATTCCCCCAGGAGTACCTGTTGTAGGAGAAATCAGTGACATGTTGGTTGGGTATATTCTTAGTGCAACTTTTTTATTTTATACTATATATACCAGCCCTGAAACAGAGGTGGTCACAAAGAGCACACAGGCAATCTCCTTCTTCCAAGAACATCATCCAGACCACCGTGCACATCAGCCTCTACAAAGTGTTTTGAGTCAGAACCCAAAGATGGGCATGGACGTCACCTCCAGGCACAGCTTGGGGTGTGATCATATCAGTTCTTACGAGCTAAGCAAGGCCAGGTTTGGTTAGTAAGTGGACTGGAGACCATGATAAATTGAAGGGCAGCAGGGAAAGTGGTGTTTGAGAGTTAAGTATGGAGGTGGCACTTTTCCCTTTCAGTTAGTTGTAGGTTCTTCTTCGAGTGCTTGCTCATATCGATTCCGACGCGTGCACGGCCGTCGGAGAACTTTTATCCTAGCAACACCCAGTGGGTCGGCTGTGGAGCCCCCTGGAGTGGCGCCTTCATGGCACTGGATATATACCCTGGCCAACTGAGTGCCCCCTCATTTCCTTTTTACCGCCCATGACGGTTGTTGGAACTGTGGAGCTCGGCTTTGCTGCTCTCCACTCTCCCCAGCGTTTTTCCTCTTAACAGTGTTAATAGTTTAGTTATATAGTCATAGTGTAAATAGTTCTATTTAGCGGGTTGGCAGGGATCTTCCCTCCTCCCCGCCGGTAGCTTGGGCTCATGTCTAAGGCTCCGAGGCTTTAAACCCTGTGCGTCCTGCTCCAAGCCCATGCCAACGGGCGACCCCCATGACTCTTGCCTAAAGTGTCTGGGGGAATCTCATCAGACCGAGAAGTGCAGGATCTGCAAAGGTTTTTGGCCCTGGACTAAAAAGGAGCGGAACTTTCATTTGCAACAGCTCCTCATGGAGGCGGCTCTTAGCCCTCAACCTCCAGCACCGAGCGCTTCGGTGCGCAGCGCCCCGGCGGCAACAGTAGGAACTGCACTGAGGTTGGACTCTGATAGGGACCCGTGGCACCGGCGTTCCCCAGCACCGCAGCCGACATCATTGGTCCGGCACCGCTCCCACTCGCCTGGTCAGAAGCTGCACCATAGACCGGAAAAGGCTGGCCCACCGCAGCAGACGCCAGCCTCCCTGGACCCGTCCTCGGCGCCATGTCCCGTAGAGGAGTGACCAGGGGCACAAGTGCCAACTTCAGCACCGTTGACTCCAGCACCGAGAGTGGAGCCGTTGAGTCTGGTGCATCTGGACTCCCCGACGCATAGCGTGGTTGAAGTCCAGTTGCCATCGACTCCGGACACATTTGCGGCTGCAAGGGATCTGATTGCTATGACAGCGTCGGCATCCCCTCAGCAGACAAAGGCACCGGTTCCTGCTTGTGTGGTCCCATCCCGGGGCAAGTTGGCCCTTATCCACCTGGCACTGTCGGTTGAGCCACGGCACTGTTCCCGCTCTCGGCACCGTTCCCGCTCCCAACGTCGCTTGCAGTCCCGACGTCGCTCGCAGTCCTGGCACCGCTCTCCTTCGCAGTGCCGGTTATACTCGCAGCACAGATCAGACTCCCAGCACCATTCTTGGCACCACTCTGTACGCCGGTCACCATCCAGGAGCAGATCTCGGTCCAGACGACATTCCTGATGATGATCACCGTCGAGGACTAGTTTCCAGATCTCGGCACCGGTCCAGACCCCGGCACCAATCTAGGTCACGGCACCGTTCCCCATTGCGGCATCGCTCTCCATCTTTGCGGTATCGATCTCCATCGCGTCGACGCAACTCGGTGCAGACCTGCTCAGCACCACCATGGCCATCGCGCTCCGACTCTCATTCAGCGGAGTCGGACGCGGGGTCACGTCTATCCGACCGCCGCCACAGGCGTCTGAACTCAGGGGCTGCTCATTGGCAGGCGCAGGGACAAGGTCCAGTCCAAGGGTCTACTCAATGGCCCTTTTGGACGCCCTGGGCATACCACCAGGCCCAGGGTGCTCCATCAGGGGCTTCTTGTTCAGCTCCCTCTGAGCCACGGGTGCCAGAGGCCACCATCAGCCGTCCTTCTCCTGGGGGCATGGAAACCTTCCTCCAATCCCACTTCCGGGTCCGGACGCTGAGATCGCGGGCTCAGGACTCCGAGACACAGCCAAACAAGAGGGCCTAGATGATCCTCTTCCTTCTGTGGCGGCCTCCTCGTCCTCACCTGATGAGGCAGTGGCAGGCACTGCTATTTTGGGTCCCCCCCCCAATACACTTCCATGCCCACCAGGACCTCTTACGTAGGGTGGCACGGAATATGAACCTCCAAGTGGAGAAAGTTATAGAGGTGGAGGACCCTGTGGTTGACATTTTGTCTGCAGAGGCTCCATCAAGGGTGGCCCTACCGCTCATCCGGACCATTCAGACCACGGCCAGAACAATCTGGCAAATGCCCACGTCCATTCCTCCGACTGCTGAAGGGGTGGAGCGGAAGTATTTCATCCCCTCCAAGGGATATAAATATCTGTACACACATCCACAACCCTGTTCACTGGTGGTGAATGAGAAGGAGCGCCATGGTCAGCAAGCTCCGGCACCCAAATCAAAAGAGGCCAAACGCCTCGATTTATTTGGGCGCAAAGTTTACTTCTTGGGCGGTCTTCAGCTGGTCTTCAGCTCTAGATCGCAAACCAGCAGGCGCTCCTGAGCCGATACAACTATAACTCTTGGAACTCTATGTTAAAGTTCAAGGAGCTGGTTCCTTCGGAGTCCAGAGAGGAGTTTGGGACCCTGGTGGAAGAGGGCAAGACGTGGCAAGGACCTCATTACAGGCCTCATTGGACACCGCAGACTCTGCCACTCGGACCCTCTCTTCAGGCATTGCAATGAGACGTATATCTTGGCTGCAAGCTTCCGGCTTACCACTGGAGCTTCAGCAAACATTACAGGATCTCCCCTTTGATGGAGAGGGCCTGTTTTCAGACAAAACTGACTCCAGGCTTCAGAGCCTCAAGGACTCAAGGGCCATAATGCAATCGCTGGGGATGCACACACCGGCTACCCAGCAGAAGCCATTTAAGCCTCAGCCCCAAAGCTCCTAGCCAACTCCTCGGCCAAGGCAGGACTTATATAGGAGGCGGGGGCGCAATGCCAGGAGGAAACCCTCCAACTACCAACCCGGCCAGGGCCAGGGCCCTTCCAAGCCCTCAGCGGACCGTAGCAAAACTTTTGAAGGGATGCTCGAGGACGATGTACAGTCAGGATCCTACCCCACCCTTCCGGAATTGTTTATCCCATTTCCACTGTGTTTGGTCTCTTATAGATGTAAGCAGAGTCAGGATGAGCTCTACCCTGACATCTGGTGGTGAATTATGGCGAGTGTGGAAAAGAACTCCAGGGGCTGATCTTGTTTGCATAGGCACACCCACCTGCCTGGCATGAGACAACAGCAACTGAAAGTGGTTACTTTGGCTGGTGTGGGATCCCCAGTTTCTCTGTTATTGGGGCAGGAAGAATAAAGTTTTGTTACCCTGATTCTGTGAATCAAGGCCAGTGGAACTGTTGTATGACAGAAGGACTCACCATTAACTAAGTAGCACTTGCTTGACAAGGGGCATGGGTTACAAAACCTAGTGAATTGAGAGAGGATGGGGACAGGTATTTGTACCCGATGGTATAGGCCCCCTTTGACGGCCCGAAACACCAATTGCACCACCTTCTCTCTCCACTGTTGAATGTCAGAGCTAACTTTATTCCATTAGGAGTCTAGTTACAGGCTACTGAGCTGAATTCACTTTGGGCCAATGGTGCACCAGCACTGGGGCTCCCCTACTATGATCTGAACTCACAAAAGAGCTAAAGTTACTAAGAGCTCAGATCACTGGGTGCTGTGTTAACTAGTGGGGGAGCCTGAAGCTATATTGCTAAGCGGCTGGTGGATCAGTTTGCGGGGACGGCTGGAGGAGCAGCGAGTGGCACGGAGCCTTGCGGGGACGGTTGGAGCGGCCCAAGGAACGGCGAGCGGAGCTGTTTGCGGGGACGGCTGGAGCGGCTCACAGGTCAGTGAGCGGAGCGGAGCCATTTGCGGGGGCGGCTGGAGCGGCTCACAGGTCGGTGAGCGGAGCGGAGCAGCTCGTAGAGCAGAGCAGTTCGTGGGACGGCAGGAAGTGGACTGGCTCGTGGTGAAGGCTGCGGTGGAACCCCACGGAGAGATGGCCGGTTGGCCTCGGATCACGTAAGGTGCCCCTTAACACCCTGCGTGCCCCCCTTTTACTCTGGGGCTGCACTGACCAGGGACAGAGACTTTGGGGGTTGTTGGACTTTTGGGACTTTGGGTGGTTGCTGGACCCAAGAGACTTTGGGGGTGTTGGACTTTGGGGACTCTGGGTGATTATTTGTGTTGCTGGATTCAAGAACCAAAGGGAAAGGACACGGCCCAATTTGCTGGGGTGGGTCTTTTGCTCATGGTTTGTGTTATGAATTCTGTTTGTGGTGTTTTTTCCAATTTAATGCTGATGTCGTTTACCTCATGTTATTAAACATTTTCTGCTACACTCAGACTCCGTGCTTGCGAGAGGGGAAGTATTGCCTCTTAGAGGCACCCAGGGGGTGGTATGTAATTGTCCCAGGTCACTGGGTGGGGACTCGAGCCGGTTTTGCATTGCGTTCTTGAAACGGAACCCCTAGATACAGAACCCAGCCCTTGTTGCTGCCAACTTAGATGGGCAGAAGGGTTACATAACCATGGACTGTTGGGTTCTTCGCACGGTGGAAGGGGGATAGACTCTCCAATTTTCTTTCTCCTCACCCTCCCACCCTCCCTCCCTCTTCAGGGACCCTTCTCACGAGCAACTCCTCATTCAGGAGGTTCAAACGCTCCTATCCATGGGGGCGATCGAGGAGGTTCCAAGGGAGCTAAGGGGCAAGGGATTTTACTCCTGTTACTTCCTAATACCCAAGGCAAAGGGCGGGCCTCAGCCTATCCTGGACCTGCGCGGACTCAACAAATTAATGGTAAAGTTGAAGTTCTGTGTGGTCTCACTGGGCACCATTATACCTTCCCTGGATCCTGGAGACTGGTACACCGCTCTCAACATGAAGGACGTGTATTTCCACATAGCAATTCATCCGGCACACAGATGCTTCCTCCGCTTAGTGATCAACCGCGAACACTACCAGTTCACGGTCCTTCCGTTCGGCCTTTCCACGGTCCCCCGGGTGTTCACCAAATGTATGGCAGTCGTGGCATCCTCCTGCCGGATGCTTGTTTCCACGCTCTGACGGGCCTCATCCAGAGCCTTCAAAGCTTCCCAACCTCGATGGCAAGAACATGCCTGAGTCTCCTGGATCATATGGCTTCTTGCACATACGTGACCAGACTTCGGCTCCGACCGCTTCAGGCCTGGCTGGCATCTGTCTACCGCCCAGGTCGAGACAGCCTGAACCTGGTGGTCACTGTCCCAGAAGGGGTCCTGGCCTCCCTCCAATGATGGCTAGACCCAAGGGTGGTATGCAAAGGAATCCCCTTCCACAGCCCTCAACCCTCCTTGTCCCTCGTCATGGACACGTCAGCCCTGGGATGGGGCGCCTACCTCGGGGATATCCAGATGCAAGGTCTATGGGCCCCATCCGATCTCTCTCTATATATCAAAGTACGGGAGCTGATGGCAGTGCGTCTTGCGTGTCAAGCCTTTCAAGAGCGGTTGCATGGTTGTTGTGTGGCGGTCCTCACAGACAACACCATGCCATGTTCTACATCAACAGGCAAGGGGGGCTAGTTCCTCCCTCCTCTGTCAAGAGGCCATTTGACTGTAGGAGTTCTGCATAGCCCATTCCATTCACCTGGTGGCGTCGTTTCTCCCAGGGGTCCAGAACACGTTGGCCGACCACCTCAGCAGGTCTTTCCAATCCCACGAGTGGTCACTCCACCCCAATGTCATCCACGCCATCTTCCTAAAGTGGGGGTTTCCCCAAGTCGACCTGTTTGCCTCACGCAGCAACCGGAAGTGCCCAGCGTTTTGCTCCCTCCAGGGCCACTCCCCGGGTTCTCTCACAGACGCCTTCCTACTCCTGTGGACGGGCAGGTTGTGGTATGCCATTTCCCCTTGTACACAAGATCCTGATCAAGGCGCACAGGAACAGATCACGACTGATTCTGGTCGCCCCAGCATGGCCCAAGCAGCACTGGTACACCACACTGTTGGAGATCTCGGTGGATGCCCCGATTCTGCTGCCTCTCTTTCCGGACCTAATCACACAGGATCACGGCCGCCTCTGTCACCCCTACCTGCGGTCCCTCCACCTCACGGCATGGATGCTGCATGGCTGAGCCACTCTGAACTTCTCTATTCTTGTTTGGTGCAGCAGGTCCTGTTGGGCAGCAGGAAACCTTCCATTCAGGCTACATATATTGCTAAATGGAAGCGATTCTCATGCTGGTGCTCTCACCACGACACTCTTCCCCTCCAAGCGTCCATGCCTCTCATTCTGGACTATCTCCTGAACCTGAAACAGCAGGGCCTGGTGGTGATATCCATCAGAGTTCACCTGGCGGCCATCTCAGCTTTCCACCCAGGAGTGAATGGCCGATCTGTCTTCACCAGCCCCATGGTTGGTAGGTTCCTCAAGGGCCTGGACCATCTATATCCACAGTTACGACAGCCTGTACCCACGTGGGACCTCAACTTGGTCCTCTCCAGACTTATGGGACCCCCATTTGAACCCTTGGCCACATGTTCCCTTTTGTACCTCTCTTGGCAAACAGCTTTCCTCGTTGCTATCACTTTGGCGAGGCGTGTCTCTGAGCTCGAGGCTCTTACATCGGAACTACCTTACACGATCTTCCATAAGGATAAGGTGCAGCTACAATCTCACCCTGCCTTTCTTTCCAAGGTGATATCGACTTTTCATATCAACCAGGACATCTTCCTTCCGGTTTTCTTCCCAAAACCTCACGCCAATAGTCAGGAACAACGGCTTCACTCCCTCGATGTTCACAGGGCTCCTGCCTTCTACATTGAACGTACAAAGCCATTCCGGAAAACGACGCAGCTCTTTGTCGCGGTAGCAGACCGGATGAAAGGTCTTCCGGTCTCCTTCTAGCAGATCTCTTCTTGGATCACTTCATGTATTCGTGCTTGCTATGATCTCGCCGGGGTCCCGACACCCCCATCTCACCACTCACTCCACGAGGGCTCAAGCCTCGTCGTCAGCCTTCCTGGCCCAGGTGCCAATCCAGGAGATCTGCAGAGCTGCTACTTGGTCTTCAGTGCATACGTTTGCCTCACACTATGCCATCGTTAGACAGGCCAGAGACGATGTGGCATTTGGTAGGGCGATCGTACAATCCACGGTACTTCACTCCGACCCCACCGCCTAGGTAAGGCTTGGGAGTCACCTAATTGGAATCGATATGAGCAAGCACTCGAAGAAGAAAAGGCGGTTACTCACCTTTGTAACTGTTGTTCTTCGAGATGTGGTGTTCATATCCATTCCAAACCTGCCCTCCTTCCCTTCTGTCGGAGTAGCCGGCAAGAAGGAACTGAGGGGGCGCTGGGTCGGCCGGGGTAGATATCCAGCGCCATGAAGGCACCACTACAGGGGGCTCCACAGCTGACCCACTGGTGTTGCTAGGGTAAAAGATCTCCGACGGCCGTGCCCGCGGCACGCGCACACCTAATTGGAATGGATCTGAGCAACACATCTCGAAGAACAACAGTTACAAAGGTGAGTAACCGTCTTTTCTGCAAATTCCAGTTTGAGCATATAATATCCTCAAATAGCCTCCACCAATCCCTCCCCAAGTGTGCCTTTCTACCTCCATATCCCCATGCCCCATATATCTCTGCCCTTTGTGCCCAGCCCCCTACAGAGACCTCTCTCTCTCTGCCTGCTGCCTCCAAATCTCACTGAATGTGTCACTGCCCCAAATGTATCTCTCTGCCCTAATTCCCCCATTGCATTTGTAACTCTTTTCTTCTGACCCATATTTTCCCCTCTGTGTCACTCTGCACCTCCGTCATCAGCTGTATCTCTCTGCTTCAGACCCCCTCAAACATGTGTCTCTGCCTCAGCCCCCACCCATCCACCTACCCTTCCACACCCCATTAATTTGCATCTCTGCTACATATATTCTCCTGCTCCCTGAATGTATCTTTGTGCCCCTCCAGCTGGCTGCCTGACTAGGACTATCCCCACACTCTGCTAACCAGCTCCTGGCAGTTCAGCAGCACAGGTGGTAACTGCAGAACAAGAGGGCAAAGCGCAGGAGCTGCAGCTGCCTGGAAAAATCACAGGAGGTAATGACCCTGTTCCCAGCTGTGCTAGTAGGAGCCCCCGTGGAAGAAAGCTGACCATGCAGCAGTAGCTGCTGAGATTTTCTGCAGTGGCCTTGGTGGGCTTCATGCTGTTTCAGGCTTCCAAGCAATGTGGGGTGAGTTGCAGAGATGGGATTTACACCCCAGTTTGGCAATTATATTTTGCCTGCCTAACTCAGGCCCACACATCAGCTGCTTTCTGTACTCTTCACTTCCTGTGCTAAACCATAGTGTGGCATTCCTATGCGTTGTTAAAAGCCACTATGCTCTGATCGCTGTGGCTCCATTACAGTAGTGAGTAAGTCCCCCTGGTATGCCCAGTAATTGGAGATCCTTTACAACAGAAGGCAATGGGCAGTGCACTGTTATTTGACATTGTTAATCACAGTTATCCATGTCAGAATGTATTTTATATGAGAGTGACTCTTTAACGCTCATGTAAAACATGCTATGAAAGTATAACGCCGTTGTTAAGAAGAAAGAAAGGAAACCTGACTACAGAAATGGTAGGATTCTCCTAAAGAAAACGCTGCACACAAACTTGTGGGTTTTTTTTAATAACAAAAATGAAAAAAGTTTCAAACTGACTTAAATCTTTCAGCTGGCTTTTTTTGTGTGGTTCTGCAACAAATCTGACAAAATATTATTTGTAAAACTTCTATTTTATCTCTGTTTAATGGCTCCTAATATATTTCAAATATGCATCAGCAAGTCAGTTTTGACATTTATTGGGAGCCATTAGATAACAATTTAATGGTGATTTTATGACAAATGTCTGACATCATTAAAAATGTGATGGTTGATAAATTATAATATAATGCACTTTTGGGTGCCAGAGAATTAGGGTATTTTCAAATGTGAATGCTTTAGAAAGTGTAAATTAAAGGTTTTAACTTATTTTAATTCTTACGCATGCTGGCTTTCAGAATGAGGTATATGTGGGCATGTTGGGGGGGAAAGGAAGTATATGGGCTAAAATCCTATGACCAGGATAAAAGCAAACATTAAAGTCAGTGCAGACACTTGTGGTACTGAAATTGGTCTGATAGGAGATGATAGCTGGACTAGCTTGTTCATCGAGACAAGTTATTACTTGTTCTTTCCCATGCACAGTGCTGCAAACCTCAGCTTAGATTTCCCAACTGTGGGTTTCAGGCAGTTTATAATTATGGGAGCTAATGGGCCGGCTCTTTCTTAAACTCCATATTCACATCAACATGTGTACCACGCATTGAGCGTAGGACCTTAAGTACATATTGGGTTCTGGATGGCTTTGGGAACATTGACAAGGTCTGTGGCTGTGGGAAAAGATGCTTTATTGCTAAAGGCCACATGATGTAAGGTAGAACAATTTTTGTCAGGAATGTTGTGCGCAGACAGATGGAAAAATAGCCTGGGGATTTCTCACAGTCAAAGATGAGACACAAGGGAATGGTGTCTAGAGGGCAGGGAAACCCAAGTAAGCATCAGCAGCCTCCAGAGCTGCAAAGAAGCTGGACACAGCAGCTGGAAAAGAAACTTTTTGCTCTCATGGCATCTGGGATGGAAGAGCAGAAATGAGGTCAGGTTTTCAGTTAATTTTGCATCTCTGGACTTTCCTGGGTTCCCCCCCTCTCAGTTTTTATACAATCTGCCTTTGAGGGGGTTTTGTGTATGTGAGTAACTTTAGCTTGTAATTCTTGAATATACTGCAGCTATCTATACTTACAAACTTCCTCCCCCCAGGCAGCCAGCTGGCCTCTCTCCCACCAGCAATCACTGCTTCTCCCTGCCACTTCCTTGGACCCTCCCTGTTTACCATGGGTGTCTCCAGGTTGCCTCCTCCCCATTCCTACTGCCTCTTATCTATTTCTCTCCCAATGGTCCTCAGTGGCACTGAGAAGCAGCTTGACCCCTACATATACAAAGGGCAGAGGTAAACCTCGCAATAAGCCCAAGAAACATAAGCATAACATGGCAGCTAGGCAATTCTTAGGGGTTCCCTAGAAACCATGCACTGGGAATTATGGAGATAGATTTCCTCACATGTGGTTAGTAGGAGTCCCCTGAAGGTTCTCTAGCCATCGGACTGAACTTCATGGGGGTGCTGCATTCCCCTGCCTTTTAGCGCAAGGCTAGCTGCAGCAAAGCATTTCAAGTCACTTCCTGTTCCCTCAAAAGGCCCTTGTGATTTACCCTGGTCAGATACAGGAGGCAGAGAGGCAGAGAGCATGCGTTCGCGAGCAGTCACCCAAGAAGCAGCAGAAGGGAGAAAGGCACTACTGGGCCTCTCCTGTAATAAGGCCATTTCCCAGCATGCTGGGAAAGAAGGCAACTGGGGGGAATGGTTGGGGATTGAAGGAGAAGGGGATATTGAAGGATTGAGTTAAGTGAACTTGAACTTCTAAGCTAATAGGACTTGTGACCAGGCACGTGGGAACTGAACTGCAGAGTTCATGTCAGAAATACTATCGTTCACTGAGCCCTGCAGACTGCAGCTAGCCTTGCGCTAAAAGGCAGGGGGATGCAGCACCCCCATGAAGTTCAGAAGTTCATATACAAAGGGCAGAGGTAAACCTCGCAATAAGCCCAAGAAACATAAGCATAACATGGCAAGGCTAGCTGCAGCAAAGCATTTCAAGTCACTTCCTGTTCCCTCAAAAGGCCCTTGTGATTTACCCTGGTCAGATACAGGAGGCAGAGAGGCAGAGAGCATGCGTTCGCGAGCAGTCACCCAAGAAGCAGCAGAAGGGAGAAAGGCACTACTGGGCCTCTCCTGTAATAAGGCCATTTCCCAGCATGCTGGGAAAGAAGGCAACTGGGGGGAATGGTTGGGGATTGAAGGAGAAGGGGATGTTGAAGGATTGAGTTAAGTGAACTTGAACTTCTAAGCTAATAGGACTTGTGACCAGGCACGTGGGAACTGAACTGCAGAGTTCATGTCAGAAATACTATCGTTCACTGAGCCCTGCAGGGTTCGCGCAGCAAACTGCATTTACACAGCGACTGTCACCCCAAAGGCATCTCTGACAGCTCTGTAGCTAGCAAGAGAAAACCTCGACGCCGAAGCAAACCAGGGTTTTTCTTTCATTTAAATTAGTTTTTGTGTGAAACTGGAGTCATGAATTAACCCAGTTTGCAAGCCTGGGGAGCCAAGGTCCTCTATTCACAAACTGGGTATAGCAGAGACGGTAGCATTTCATGCTCCTCCACAGTGCCCTGCCAATGTGCTTGGACACTATTCTGAAGGGATCACCACTGCAGGTACTTCAGTCTCCATGGCCCATTGAGTCCTTGGCATCTTTACTGAGAGTGCCAGCAGTGATGGGTTTGTTCGTCCCCTATGACCTGGAGTAAGAGCACCAACACATTCTGCTTAAACCCCCAAGTAGCCATCAGATGGTAACTATATTTCAGTTTCTGCTAAATTGGGTTGATCAACATCATCCTTATCAATGTTCATATCCCTAGCTCTAATACTCAGCCATACAACCCTCCATAAAGTAAGTTTTGTTAAATAAATTGCCTTGCTAGGTGGGGTGTGGATGTAGAGTGGAAGAAGAATTCCACAGTGTCAAAAACATCCTTAAAGGAGACCTGGACAGTTTAAAAAAATAAATCCTGGAGCTGCTTGTCTAAATAACCAAGAGGGCTATTGTGGCCATTTGAAACTTATTTTCCTTTTTGTTTGTCAGGTCTCTGATGTGCCCACTTAGTACTTCCTCTGGTTAGATACTGCATTATTCATTGTGCTGCTACGGTGGGTCAGAGAACGGGGATACAGAGGAATGGCCATGTAGGAACAAAAAATGAAAGGTAAAAAATAAAATATTACGTTGCTCTCTTTTTATTGCTGTTCACCTGGGGCTCTCAGGGTGTTTTACAAAGTTGGGTATTAGCCCCATTTTACAGATGGGGAAAACTAAGGGTTAAAAGGCTTGTCCAAGTGCACACAGAAAATCAGTGATAGAGCCAGGGATAGAACCCAGGTTTCCTGATGCCAAGACCCTGTTTCTAATAAGCTGACACTGATATCTGCCTCATTAGAACACCCTATAATCTTGCTGTCTGTCATGTGTTATCCATTGCTATTTAGTATATAATATCTCCAGCTTAGCCCCTCTTTCTCTCTTTTCAAGCCTGTTCATATGGAAGCTCCCTACAAGACTCTAATTATTTTGGGTGCCTTTCCCTGGATCTTTTGTTCCTTCTCTGCCTTTTTTGTTTGGATGTGGTGGGCAAAATCAAATGCACCATTCCTGGAGAGAAGATACATTATACTGGCATCATGGATGAGAGGGACCATCGTTTTGTGCTCAAAGCATAGCATTAGCAGGTGGTACATCTGGCTTCTGTTCCCAGGTCTGCAACATTTCATTTTAACTGTGACCAGTTGCTTAGCCTCTTCTATGCCTCAGTTTGCACACCTGTAAGATAAGAATGGCTTATCTTATCCTTATAGCTATCCTCACGCGGCTGCTGGGAGGCTTAATTCATTAATCATTGTAAAGTACTTGCAGATACTGTACTTTGACTGAAGATGCAATAGGAAATGCAAAATAGAATTGATTAATTATACTCTAGACCTATCATAATGGAAGTCTAATATCCTATTCACTATTTTGAACCCTGCTGAGTATGTTTACCCACAACCGTTAATGATTTTTATAAGCAAAAAAGGTGCATTTCCATCATGCCAGGTGCCAGACTCTGTTCTCTAACAATGATCTATGGAGACTGTGAAGCAGGATGGGGGAGTATCTATGCCTTGGGAAACCCAGAGCTGGGGTGAAGGAGGGACTGCACTACAGACATGAAGTTAAAATGATATTTGCTGCAGTATTGCTAATCTGGTCTTTCTGGGCAATAAGGACCTGATTCTGCAAGATGCTTTGCGCTTTCAGAGGGCTGCTAAATATCTTCTAGTCCCACTGGTGTCAGTAAGAGTGGAGGGTGCTTAGCACCCCTATGAAGATGCTCTGTTCAGCACCCTGCACGACTGGCCCCTAAGAACCTGACACTAAGATTCAGCTGACTTTGAAAACAAACCCTTGCAGATTATTTTGAAGTCTGATAATGTTTATATAGTCCTTCTGGCCCCACTTCGGAGTATTGGATGCAGTGTCATTCTTTGGGGTTTAAAAAAGTGTGTGTGTGTGTGTGTGTGTGTGTGTGTGTGTGTGTGTGTGTGTGTGTGTGTGTGTGTGTGTGTGTGTGTGTGTGTCCAAACTCTGAGCATTCCCATATAGACATCATTTAAAAAACCTCCAAGCCTTCCACATAAGTAAGTGTTTCCCCACTAATACAGAATGTCCCTCCTTTCACGGTTCTCTTTCTATTGCTGTGTTCCCCCCTCTCCAGCCATCAGCTTGTCTCTTTAATTTGCTCCCTCCCCCCATCCCCTACCTGTGACTTCCAGTCCATCAGTTCTGACTAGTCATTTCATCTGCTCTCAACCTTCTCCTCCCTTCCCTTTCTTCCAGTGATGTGGTTATTGATTGTCTCCATGCTTCATTCTCCTCCTCGTGTCCCTCTATCCCATCCCGGTCTGCTCTGGCACCCCCCACTCCTGGATCACCCACCATCTGCTTTCTCTGCTCCTGCTCTCATGCAGTGAAGCATCTCTGGCAGAAATCCAAGGATGTCATTTGCTATAGGACAAGGGAGCTGTTGCCCCATCCAGATCATGATTCGCCTCCCCCCTCAGACTTTTCAGAGGCCTGTATGCTCCATTTTGTCTCCACTTTGCAGATAATTACATACAATGCTCTATGTGCTGACACACTGTTCCCCACCCCGAATTTTTTGAAACCATGCCCTTGCAGAAATTCTGTGACCAGGCTGATTTCCTTCACTACATGCTGCCAACTTGCTACCTGAGCAATGCTACTCTAATGTAACTGAATCCCACCCCCACAATCCCAGCTGCCTTTTAAACTCATTGACTCACTCCTCAAACCCTCCCCTCTTTCTGACTCTACGTCTCACGCGGCACAGGATCTCACTGATTTTTTTCCAAGAGAAAATTGATGAAATATGACATGATCCTTCCGCTCTCCTACCCCCCACTTAAAATGTTCTCCTCCTCTCTATCACATACTCAGTAGTTTCTCCTCTTACTCCTCCTCTAATTCCTCTACTTATCCCATCCCATCGTCCCTCATGCCCACTCATCTCTTCCCTTACTCTTCTCCTCAGCTTCTCACTCTTCTCTAGCACTTTCCCTTAACAATAGAAGCGTGCTTTAGTCTCTCCCATCTTAAAAAAACCAAAAACATACTTGACCCCCTGCTTGCCTCTTCCGCTACTGCTTCATTTCGCTTTCATTTCTAAGCCTATTGAATATGCTTTCAACAATTGCTGTCTGGAGCTCCTCTCCTCCAATTCCATCCTAAACTGTCTCCAATCCAGCTTCTGTCTCTTGCATTCCACTGCAACTGCTCTTGCCAAAGTCTCTAAT
Source organism: Emys orbicularis (assembly GCF_028017835.1). Taxonomy (NCBI): domain Eukaryota; kingdom Metazoa; phylum Chordata; order Testudines; family Emydidae; genus Emys; species Emys orbicularis. Next base: position 268,185,634 of record NC_088684.1, on the reverse strand, counting down.
GACCTCTTCCTAGCCAAAGCTCAGAACCAGACCTCAATCTTCATCTGCCTTGACATGTCAACCGCCCTTGACACCATCAACCATGCTTTCCTTGAACTCTTGTCCTCTCTTGGGTTCTGTGACTCTGTCCTTCCTTGGTTCTCCTCCTCTCACACCAATTGCTCCGGCAGTGTGTACTTTGGAGGATCTTCCTTATTCCCCAGCCAGCTTTCTGTAGGTGTTTCACAGGGCTTGTCCCTGGTTCCCTTCTCTTCTCCTTCTGTACTTTCTCTAGGTAATCTCCTCCACAAGTAAAAATTCAACTACCCTCTGTATGCTGATGACTCATAGGTCTACCGCTCTCTGTTCATCTACCAGAGTTCAATCCACAGGCGCCAGCTTCTAATTTTCCCCGGAGGGTGCTCAACCTGTGCTCAGCCACAGGCTCCATCCCCACTCCACCGCTTCCCCCAAAGCCCCACCCCCACCTCGCCTCTTCCTAGCCCCTCCCATGCCCCACCCCTGCCCCACCTCTTTCTTCCCCCTCCCCTGTGTGCACCCCATCCCCACTCTTCCACCTCCCTCCCAGCACCTCCTGCTCGCTGCAGAACAGCTGTTCCATGGCATGCAGGAGGCACTGGGAGGGAAGGGGAGGAGTTGATCAGCGGGGTCACCAGCTGGCAGGAGTCGGGGGGGGGTGAGAGAGAGAGAGGAGCTTGGCTGCTAGTGGGTGCTAAGCATCCACTAATTTTTCTCCATGGGTGCTCCAGCCCTGGAGCACCACGGAGTCAGCACCTAAGGTCCAATCAGATTCATTTGAGTTAATTTGTATACCCCATTCATATTTTGACTAAACTACTTTACTGTAACCCAGTAGTTCGCAAACTGGGCTTTGTGAACCCCTGGGTGTTCATGAAATGCTACAGGGGGTTCTCAGGAAAAAATTCCCTAATGGCGGACAGAGCTGTCCATAGGGATCCCGGGCAGCACGGAGCCAGCAGCCCGGAGCCTTGGGGACTTCCAAGAGCTAAACAGATCAAAGCAAGCATATCTATCACACTGAGGAGATTTAAACTTCAGGACTCCTTTTATGAAATAGAAAGGGAGGTGGATATTTTTTGCTGTTATTAAAATTAAATAGGCAGCTAGTATTGTTTTTTAAATTATTATGAAGAACAAGTTTAAGCTTTGTTGTAACGTGCATTGTTTGCCTGGACTGCTCAAGACCTGAGGAGGAGCTCTTTGAGTTGGCTTCTTAAATAACTTCATGCTGTTTCACATCTGATACTCCTTGATGAACCATAGGAGCCAGAGGCGCCAGTATGGGGGGGGAGGAGAGGGGGTCAAGGGTCACGTGCCACCCCCGCATCAGCACCCCCTCCCCACGGGTCCTTATATGTACTTATATGGCCCCATCATTGTACCATGTGAACATATGAGGTTCATATATGTGGCACTTATAAGAGAATATAAATTTAAGACTTACAGTTGGTCTTTAGAAAAAGCCTGTTTACGTTGTAAGAAATACTGTATTTCTGCCAATGCTTTGATGTTTGGGTAATAATTTCAATCACTGTACTAAATTCATTACATTATTGCACAGTGATAAATAATTCCAGTTAAACAACAAAAACAATTTGACTGGTCTTTTGCTACTCAGTTATTAAAGAGGAAATAAAACAAAAGCTGCCAGTTTGCGAGCACTGAACTAAAGCTCCTCTGGGAGGTGAAAAGCCTGCATTCAGACTGATAGCCACGGCGAGTCTCCCTAGTGTAGAAACATGACAACTTAGAAATGAAGCAAGAGAACAGCTCACTCTCACTGTGTGTAAGAATTGGCTAGATAGCAAAGCCCATATTTTCTCTGGATAACTTTTTCCTAAATGAGCTATAGAAATGTCAAACATTTTCCAAGCGAGGTTCCAGGTAGAGTCAGTTGACTTGCATCTCTGAGAAAGCACTTAAACTGCAAACTTCATGAGCAGATGTCAATGTTTTGGATCCATTTGACATTATTAAAGATGCAGGTGGCCCATTGGCACCATTGATTCGGCTTTGGGCAGCAACGGGCACTGACGGCAAGGCCCAGCATCTCATCATTTTTCCCGAAACACCAGTCACAGCTAATGAGGAAAGCCAGGCAGAGCCGAGCTATAAATCTCACAATACATATTTTTTTAGTAAAAATTAGGTGTGAAATCCAGTTTTAAGAAAATAGTGATATTGCTATGGCTAATGTGTGTTATTTTTAATGTGTTCTAAGACAGGCGCTAGTTCTTTCATGTCAGCTTGGATCAAACCCAATGGACTATGAAACTGCGGGGAAGAATGGGAATTCAAAACTGCACTTTCATCTCCAACATCCCCACTTCTTGCTGTCTTACAGATTTCCACTAGCGCCTTCTCACTTTTGTCAGCTCCTTGTCATCTCATACATATTTAGAGCTCCTCTGGCAACATATGACTAATAATGAGTAGTACTCAGTGACCAAACATGTTGGTTACTTGTGAGCCTTCTCTTCAGATTCTCTTCCCTCACGGATGGCTTGATCCTGCAATGCTCTCAGTGCCTTCAACTCCCATTGACTTCCCCTGGCATTGTGTTCTGCAGAATGCTCTTCTCTACTGGCAACACCCTGCCTGTTGGCTGCCTCTCCAGATGACTGAGCAGTACAAGTCAAGAGCAGAGGGGAGGTGGGACTCCGGGAGTTAATGCTTGAATCAGCATTAACTCCTTCATGGTTAGCCTCCAGGATATCTGTGAGGTCTTGAGCATGCCCCACTAAGCAGCTGCTCTCCATCTCTTCTCCCTCCTAACCTATAGAGCTCCCACTCTATGGAGAGGCTTACTCACTAGCCAGTTAATTCCACACCTACAGTGGTAGCACTTCAATTCCGACGCTAGAGAGATTACCAGTTCTAGCAGCATACCCTATTTTAAGTAGAGGAAATATCTTCAAAACCTGTTGTATCTCAAAAACGGGAATGAACTTTGTAAAGGGGGTGCTACGTACAAGTGTTAGATACTAACAGGTACAATGAGAACTGACTCAAACCACATGTCCATTTTGGCAACTTGTGCAGATGGCTTGCCCTCCACACTGACTGACTGGGGTCTGGTCTATCTTGTCAGGGCCGTGAAAACTGAAGCCACCTGAATACTCAATGAAAAATTTGGAAGGAGGTGGGAGGCCAGTTGGCAACTGCGTGGAGATCTATGAAATAAGAAAAGTAGTAAGATACTGGACTTCCTGCAAGATGACAGTAAATGGTAAGGGAAGGGGGAGCCTGAGGCATCTTCAGAGATGTGGAGATTGGTTTGAAGTGAGGTGAGCCTCATGGGGCTTTCCCCAGGCCCTCTGGGTACCAGGGATGTTAGAGGTCTTCTGGAGAAGGATTTATGTGAAAGCCCTGGAAAATGCGCCTGTTTCTCATAGGTTTCATCTGAAAGCCATCAAAACGTGTGATTTTGGCAGTTTCACTCTGTTTTCAGGTTCATTCAGACCAGAAGTTCAAAAAGAAATAACATAAAACAAAACCCAAAGGAAAGGTTCACTGAGCCCCCTGTGGCATGAAATGACTTGGTCTCCTGCACTTGTAACTCCACAGAACTCTAGAATAATAACCCCATGTTTTGCCCATACCCTTTGGGAGATTTTAGCATTGCAATATACTTCCATTGCCCTAAACCTTCTCAGCATAAAAGGATGCTTTTCAGTACGATCTCATGCAGGAAAGAGCACAAGAAAGTTCTCAGTGCTGCTGTACTACACGATAGTTCAAGCCAGGGAGTTTACTATTGGCCATCACCCTATATGCTACCAAATAAATAAAATAAAATAAAAATCCCCTTTTCCACTTGAAGAGCAACAAACAAATAGGGAAAAAACTGCAAACGTGAGAGGTTCCTTAAGGCTAATTACTTAAGCAGCGTTCTCTATTGGCACCATTTTGACATATGCATATTTAACATGCTAATTAAATGGCTTGTACATGGAGCAGCCTCCTTTTAGCACGTATCTGAAAATTCCAGGGGGAGCCATTGTGTGTGTCCATTCCATAGACTTGCACAGCACTTCCAGACCTGCTGCCTTTTATTAGGTACAGTACCTCAGCATTATCTCCTGCTAGACTGAGCTTTAATGTCAGGCATCTGGCAAGTTCTTTCTTTCTGCTACTATGACAAATGTCTGATCTACCAGACAAACTGAAATGAAGCTGGGGTATTAACTCTTTGTTATTCTTTGGGACAACCCCATGAAAAATTAATTCTTTAGTAACATCTTGGAAGATCAGTTCACTTATGGAATGTTTAGCAATGTCAGAAACCATTACACTTTAGAATGCAATAAAATATGATGATGATTTATTGCGGGAGGAGCCTCTCGATTATATTTAATGAGTTTCCATTATATCAGTTTATTAGAAGTGAGAAAGTCCTCATTAAAATCAGCTAGTGATTTAAACTAGAAATATTATCCAGCATGTTTTTGGGTTCAATAGCCTCACCTGACTAAATGGGGGAGATACATATATAAATCCACCTGCAAACAGAGCTCCCTCCTTAAATATGGGATAGGTAACAAAAAGCAGTGGCTTTTTTTAAGCCTGTAAACAGAGCCTTAGTTAACTAGAAAATTGCTTTTCAGGTTCTGCATGATGACTTCAGGGTAGTTTTGTTTTTACATTAGGAAAATTGTTAGATAAGGTATAGGAACGAAAGGACTCCGGCTTCCACTGAACTAAGAAAAATGCAATTTATAATAGGACACTAAATCAATTTTGTCTTCTAAAAACAAATGATGGCAGGGTTTTTGTCCAGGGAGGCCATGAGACAGTTTTACTGCCCACCTTTTAGGGCACCTCAGGCTTCCCTTAGGATGATTTATTTTGGCTTTACTTTGCATTTCTTAAATGGTTTGTTTGATGCATTGAGAGACGTTGGAAACCAAACAGAAAAATAACCTTTCCCCATGTGCTGCAGTTCATCAAATACATGAAAAATTTGGTACAAAATATCCCTGCAGAGAGGATTATTGTCCAACACTCATTTCTTTCTTGAGTTACTTACATTGGAAGGGAAAATTTATTGAAGTGTTTGTGTGTTTATGTTGGACAGGGCAACATGAAAACTGAACTAATGCCGTTAAAGGAGTGCAATGTAACATTAGTCTGGTCACTATATCTCATTATAAATAAGATTGGGCGCTTTTTTGTACTCCCCAAATGCCCACTGACTTCATTATTCATTGAAGTGGCAATAGGAATTTTGAGAGTGCAGCATGAAGCTCTACATTTTTATGGACCAAAGTCCTGATTTTGAGAGGTGCTGAATACCCACAGCTTCCATTAACACCTACAGATTTTTTTGCCAGTTTTGAAGTCCACTGGAGTTGAGAGCAGTCAACATCAGAGAGAATTGGGCCCTAGATCCTGGGGCCATTGTTCAGGACTTCGTTATGCACTTAGAGTGAGTAAAACGTGAGGTGTAGCTTCTGGATTTGGCCTGATATTTTGAAAATGTCTTAAATCGACTATTGCTGAATCACTAGCAGTGAAACAGGAAGCTGCCACCATGAAGGTTTGGTTATATAGACGGTGACACAGGAACTACAGCTCAGCCATTGAATGCCAGACAAAGCAGGCGACTTCCAAGGTGGGGTATGGAAAGTTTATTTTAAAATGTGTTTAATTAATCAACCCTGGAAAATGAACCACACCTGAAACAATATTTTTTCTACCAAAGGTTCTGCTTCTGCCAGGGCCGGCTCTAGGATTTTTGCCGCCCAAAGCAAAAACAATTTTGGCCGGCCGCCCCCCCCCCCCGTTTTTTAATTACCCCACCCCCCGGCCCCGCCTCAACTCCGCCCCTTCCCCAAATCCCCAGCCCTGCCTCCTCCCCCCAGGCTCTCAAGCCTAGGAGGGAGGGAGGGAGGGGGAGAAGCGGCGCCCGCGCCGCGGCCACTCGGAGTCTCCCCCTCCCTCCCAGGTTTGAGAGCCTGGGAGGGAGGGGGAGACTCCGAGTGGCCGCGGCGCGGGCGCCGCTGCTCCCCCTCCCTCCCAGGCTCTCAAGCCTGGGAGGGAGGGGGAGCAGCGGCGCGTGAATCAGCTGTTTCGCGCGCTGTGGCGAGCTAGGGCGGCCGGGGCACATTTTTAGGGGCGGCATTCTGGCGCCGGCCATGCCGCCCCTAAAAATGTGCCGCCCCAAGCACCAGCTTGTTTTGCTGGTGCCTAGAGCCGGCCCTGGCTTCTGCTCCCATTTAAATCTGTGGGAGTTTGCCCAGTGACTTCATTGGAGGTAGGATTAGTATTGACTTACGTTGGAGTTGAGGGCACACTAAGCACCTCGCAAGAGGGGCCTAGCAGCCTGCAGGGTCAAGCTTTGATACAGCAAATCTGTATTTGAAATCTCATTTTTACTGAGCTGCCTCAGCTGCTGTATTCTCGCGAGCGTGCTGTGCAATTCCCTAAAGAGGGATACTTTGTTTCTTGGTGGTGATGAGATTTTCCATTTGTGAAAGGTGGCTTGACAGCCCTGCAGACTGGAGCGCTCTATTTGCCACAGAAAGGCTGTGTGCTTCTCCCACACCTCCTCTCCAAGGTGGTGTCATCTTGGTTGGGGAGAAATGCACCTCTAAGAGCAGGGCAGGAGTCAGATCAGTTCGCATGGTCCATTCAATCCTTGGCTTCTCTACTGAGGCTATCAACAATGATCTTAATTCCAAGGTTTGTGATGCTGGCCTTTATGATGAGGTCTCTTATCAATTAGGGAAACATTAGCCCACCAGTCTCATTTTGTATTCACATGGCGTATGCCATGAGATAGTAACAATATTTGATATATAGGGCCCTACCAAATTCACGGCCATGAAAAATGCATCACAGACCATGAAATCTGGTCTCCCCCCGTGAAATCTGGTCTTTTGTGTGCTTTTACCCTATACTATACAGATTTTACGGGGGAGAGCAGCGTTTCTCAAATTGGGGGTCCTGACCCAAAAGGGAGTTGCAGGGGGGGGGGGGTCGCGGTATTGCCACACTTACTTCTGTGCTGCCTTCAGAGCTGGGTGGCCAAAGAGTGGCGGCTGTTGGCCAGGTGCCCAGCTCTGAAGGCAGCAACCCACCAGCAGCAGCGCAGAAGTAAGAATGGCAATGCCATACCATGCCACCCTTACTTCTGCGCTGCTGCCTTCAGTGCTGGGCAGCCAGTGCGGACTGAGGGCCCACGTCTGCAGACAGCAGCGCAGAAGTGAGGGTGACAATACCATACCATGCCATGATTACTTCTGCGCTGCTGCTGGCGGCAGCTCTGCCTTCAGAGCTGGGCTCCTGGCCAGCAGCCATTGCTCTGTAGCTGCCCAGTTCTGAAGGCACAACCACTGCCAGCAGCAGTGCAGAAGTAAGGGTAGCTGTACTGCAATTCCTCGTACAGTAAGCGTGTGACAACCCCGAACTCCTTTTTGGGTCAGGATCCCTACAATTACAACACTGTGAAATTTCAGATTTAAATAGCTGAAATCATGAGATTTATGATTTTAAAATTCTATGACCATGAAATTGACCAGAATGGACAGTAAATTTGGTAGGGCCCCGTGTGTGTGTGTCTGGTAGGTCTTGCCCACATGGTCAGGGTCTAGCTGATTCCCATATTTGGGTTGGAATTTCAGATTGGCAAAGACCCTGGGGGGTTTTCACCCTTCTGTGCAGTGTGGGACCCAGGTCATTTGCTAGTCTGAACTAGAGTAAATGGTGAATTCTCTGGCACTTGAAGACTTTAATTCAAGATTTGAGGACTTCACTAACTCAGCCAGAGGCTATGGGCCTATTACAGGAGTTGGTGGGTGTGGTTCTGAGGCCTGCGATGTGCAGGACTAGGTGATCATGAAAGTCCCTTCTGGCCATAAACTCAGAGTCTGAGTATGCTGCTGGGGTTCTACTCTGCTGTGTGCCAGTGAACCCACTTGATGTAGTGTTTTACTCCTGGATTCTACAAGGCCATGTCAGAACTTTATCTAAACCAGTTTTACATGAGCCAAACAAAGGGAGACTCTTCCAGAGTCTGGCGCATCTCACCATTCAGTTTGTGCACTAGGGAAAATACAGATTTACTTGTGTGTAAATTCATCCCATTCCACCAACTTTTATTCCACATGAACTGCTGTGGGTGTTTATAGCCTTCATAGACTTCAAATACTTGTAGATGGTTATCATATCCTCCTCCCTTAGTCATCATTTGGCCAAGCTACTCATACTGAATTCTTTCAGCCTTTCCTCATTTAGTCATTCCCTCCAGCCTCTTAATTATTTGTCGTTGTATTCTTTGAATTCTCTCCAATTTGTCAACATCTTTGTGGTCCTCAGAAATGAGTGCAATATTCCAGGTGCGGTCTCAGCAGCATCCTGTAACCTGGGCCTATCACGGCCCTGCTCTGTGATGCGATACCTCTGTGTATATAGCCTCAAATCACACCAGCTTATTTTGTTTCCATGTTGCAACTCCAGGTCATATCTAACTTGTTGTCCACTATCAGTGCTCTGCTTTCCAGGTTTCTCCCTTATATTGAATAGCTGTGTTTTGGATTATTTTCCCCAGATGTATTAACTTCCATTTTCCCAGGCTCAGTCTAATTCTGTTATTTCCTGCTCATATTTCTAACCTCTCAGTCCCTCTGCATTATTTCTGTATCCTCCTCTGTTTGTTTCAAATTGTTTGGGCCAAAATCTGGAGAAAATGGAGATGAGCCAGCATGTGAATCCAGGAACTCTGCCAGCCATTTTGCAAAGGAACCATCCAGTTCACCAGATTTCATCCCTTCATGGGCTACAACAACAAGAAGCAAGTTAACAAACCTTGCTTTCTTTTTCTAGCATAGCTGTCTGATTACCAAGAGATGTATTGTAGTGGTTTGCAGGCATGCATTTGTGATCACAGACGCTTTCAGAACTACATCTCCCAGAATAACCTGCAGTGGGTCCCATGTGTCATAAGGGGAAAGGAGCAGACAAAATTTTCAAACACAGTTGTTTAAAGTTAAACACCAAAATGAACATGTCCTGATTTTCAGAGTTGCTGAGCGCTCGTAGATCCCATCAATAATTTTGGCTATAATGTCTACTTAAGAAGGGTTCCTCGCAGGGCATTCTGGGAGATGCAGTTCTGATTGCAATGGGTGTTAGGTGCCTAAATATCTTTGAAGCTTAGGGCCTGAGAGTCTGTGCCATTTCTGCGCTTCAGGGCTCTAGCGTGAATGGTGTTACATTTTTCTCTTCAGCAATGTTCTCTACCAGCTCAAGCCCACCCAAAATACCTTCCAGTACAGCTACCGGATGTCCCAAACCTGACCATTTAGTCAGCTCTGGCTTTGCTTTTATTTTATTTCTTTTAACAAAGGTTACTCTCAGTTCTTGGATGTTATCAGCTGCTTCACGGCCTTTCATCAGTGCATCACTCACTTCCTGAGGGCCTGTTTTCCACTTGATGACTGAGGAGTTGCCTCTGCTGCCAGGAACTGAGCATTTTTAATTTCACTGCCTTGAGGTTTGAGGAAAATGGATCTCTTACAGGAAATGGTTTCTGTTTCACCATTTCACTAGGCTATAAAGGATTCTGCAGACTAATATTCACTGAAATCAGACTTAATCCCTAAAACGGTCTCTAATATCCCGATGTATGACACCTGGAAAGTAAGTTTCAGGCTGTGGGAGGCGGTTCGGGATCACACTGAACAAGAGCTGGGGAGTGGAGGGAGAGGATAGCCCCTGCTTTGTGGGCAGGGATCCTCTTTACAGACTCTGATGGAATGGGGTTGATCAAAACAAGAGTACGTACACTATTCTAAGGGCTCAAAACCAAGTATGCTACAAGCGCATTTTCAGCTCCACAGGCAGCTTCTGCCAAGAGAAATCCTACAGTCCTAAGCCAGGACCATGGAAAACGTGAAGCGCTCGATCTTCTGTGTAGCTCTAGCAGCTGCAACGTCTCATCCAGCATAATTGTTTCTGACTGTAAAAGGAGCTTGCCCGCGTGGCTCCAGTGGACTGCCTGGCACTGCCAGGGCTAGATCCACAAATGGATTGAACTGCCACTTCTGGCACCTAAATCCAAAATTCACACCCTCAAAACCTCCACTTGGCTGCTGCCTCACTTTGTAGGTGCCTAAATTTTTGCTGGTAAAGTTCCTTAGGCAGCTAAAAATTGGCCAGCAGAGATGTGGACAGATGCCTCGGTTTAGCTGCCCAGACCCCTAGCTCAGGCCTATGTCCCAGCAGGATCTTCAAACCCGGTGTTCTCCTGCTTATCTCACTTGCAAGCCCTGGTCTGGTGAGCATTCCCCCAGCTGCCTAATGGCTCAGGCACTATACAATACAACACAACATTGCTGCTGGTGCTGCAGCCACCCTCCTCCTTTAGCTCAGTGATGAGAACATTCACCTGCCCTGTGGGAAACCAAGATTCAATTCCCCCCTCAGCCTGCTCTGGCGAAGGAAGCTGAAGTTGTCCCTCCCCCCTCCTGGAAGAGCGCCCTAACTGCTGGGCGACGAGGGATTCTGGGACAGGACTTCCTCACTCTCTCCTGTTGATATGGTTCTACTTTATATAAATACTTAAATATTCATTGAGCCAGAGCATAGGAGCGTGACTCTATACCCGGTGTAGGGTGTTCACCTGAGATACAGGACAGCCAAGTTCAAGTCCCCCGGTACAATGCATATTTAATTCATTATCCGCAGTGGAGCTGCTGCAACAGGACAGACTGAGCAAGGCCTGCCCCAGACTACCCTTAGCCCCGTGCTTAGGGCACTCTCCTGCGAGGGGGCGTCTAAGGGTATGTCTACACTGCAAAAAACACACCCATGGCAATGAGGCTCAGACATGGCTGCAGGGCTCCCGCTATGGTGCTAAAAATAGCCGTGTAGATGTTCCAACTTGGGCTGGAGCTCAGGCTCTGAAGCCTGGGGGGGGGAGGTCTTCAGAGACCAAGTGCCAGCCTGAGCCGGAACATCTACATGCTATCCAGTGCAAGCCTGAGTCTGCAGAGCTGGGCTCTGAGACTCGCTGTGAGGTTGGTTGGGTTGTTTTGTTGTGTTTTTGCAGGGTATATCTACACTTCCCCTAGCTGGATCTAGCCCTGACCTTGTGGCACAAACGGGAGTGTCCCTATCTGGTCCTGTGGATTCCAGCGGTCAATTGCCATGCGTTGAATCCTCCTTTGCAAAAGCTGCTCTCGATATTCAGAACTCTTGGTTGTCTTGGGCAGGGCTCAGCTGTCTCTCCCTTTGGAACCTAGAGCTCCTGTGGCATCAGTGATCTTTGGGAGCATCAGAATGTTGAACATTAAAAGGTGAGATTAGTGGAATGGAACAGGCTTCTAAGGCACCCAACAGCTGTCCATTTCCTTCCAAAGGAGCTAAGAATGCAAGGCCTAACTCTTTGCCTTGGGTTTCCTATAATAAAACATTAATGAAACCTCTGCCTGTTCATGGGAAGGGAAAGAGAACAGACTCTGTGTATGTGCAGGCCACCCGCTAGGATTTATGGAAGGGGGCTCAGGTACTATAATCACCTCTGTATCATTTGAATACTAAATGGACTCAACCTCATTCAGTCATATCAATCCCTCCACAACTTGCCCCTCCCCCATCTCTGAGGTCCATTCCTTCCATCCCTTTCTCCTCCCTACTGTTGGTCATTTCTTGCCCTGTGCCCTTCAGTTGTGCTGACTCTGCCTCCTGGCTCAGTGGCTGGGGTGAGAGCTGTTGGAAGGAAGCAGCCATATTCTGGTGCCACCCTGGTATAGGTGAGTGTTTTGGCAGCTGGGAGCTAAACCAGCTCAGCCCTTCTTTGGGGAATAGTCCCAGTCCACCCCATCCCTTTGGTGGAAATCCTGCCCTAACTCCAACACAAATACCACCTATTCCTCTCCTAAAACACTCCGAAATTTACCCCGTTCCCAAATATTAACAATTGACACAGGGGCTAAAAATAGCACACTCCCCCACCCAGAACAAAAAGCACAAGCAATACCTGTAAATGTGGTAGAGCCCAAACAATCTACAGCTCTGGAAACACACTATTATGGTAATGTATTGTGAGATGTATAGAATTTATAAATGTAATACAATAACAAGACAGACGCTTAAAAAAAAATCCCCCATTGCACAGTATCCCGCCAAAAGTATAAGGGATTCAGCTAGGAAATACTGAAGCTGTTCAGCACAACTTTGTCTTTAAAGAAATTCAACTTTTTGCAAAATATGATGGCTGTGAGGTGACAAAGTACCTCACAAATGGAATAAAAAGAAATAACTAGTTTATCCCGCACAAGAGCTCTTGTAAAGCCAAGAGCTAAAAACCAGCAGCAGGTGTTACGTCCTCCCCCAGACTGGGCTAAATGTGGGTAACATTTCCTGACAGTTCTGAAGGCAAGAGACCACAAGGGTGACTCATGGAGAAGTAGGGGGTGGAGCAGGGCACTTGAGGGAGGAGTGAGAACTGGTGGCTCTCACTCCAGCAGGGTTTGGCAAGGTGATTCTTACTGGAATTAGTATTAGCAGTGGACTAAAGCAGCTCTCTCTCTCTCTCTCTCTCTGGGCAGCACAGCAGGGTGAAAAATGTAGCAAGCTAGCAAATCCTGAATCGAACAGCTGTGGGCCAGATATCCATAGCTGATATGTGCCAGATGTATGCCACTGCTGAACTGGTCACAGAACTGCCAGTTGCTTTGCTTGGGCTTGAGAGGAAGATCGGGCGGGGGGGGGGGGGCGAGTCTGCAGCATAATGTTACATGTGCACACACTGCCAAGTCACACAACTCACTTTTTTCCCTTCACTGTTCAAATTCCCTTGTGCCTTTCATTTAGGATGCCCTAAGTGAGCTTCGCCAATGTGCATAACAGGGAAATTTTTCCAAGCACCACCCCCCTCTCTGAGAGCATCCATCAGGCAGCCCTTCCCTTGAGCTCACCCAGGCCTAATTACAGCTAATAACTGTAAACAGAGTAAAAGCCACATAACTGTACTGTGCTGCTAAAACACCAACTGCAAACTCACAAGCGTGGCCTGCTCTTTCCCGTTATGAGATGCCTTTAAAGTGAGAGGGCCTGATCCATGCACTCAGCCTGCTTTAGGCCCCAGTGAGCAAGCACAAGCGCTGAAATATTCAAAACAGGAATGGTGAGCAAGGGTTAAACGGCCCTGGGACATTTTTCAGCCAAGTTTAAGAGGCAAATGCCCAATAGGCCAAAGCATCTCCCACAAGCCAGAGCACACTCAGTGTCACACCAGCCTGCATAAAGACAGACATTAGCATCAATGTTACGTGAGGAACAATGCACATTCTGTTGCTGGCAGGATGCCACACTCTCCCCGCCCCCCCAAACCTACTGGATTAGTTGAATCAATAGTTCCATTATAGAAGAAATGCCTCCCTGGTACAAATTGAAGGAGTGGTCTGTGACTTCCTTATATGTAAACCAGCCACATATTATATAATACACTGACCTGTGTGTGTTCAACAGTGCCCTCTACTGGATGGATTATCAAGCTGCTCCAGTATTTATAAATGCTCCATTTATAAACATCTTGCTTCCCGGTGGCTGACCTGAAGCCAGATAATAAGTGATAATATTACAAGCAGTTACCAGAGAGTCCTTTGTCTGTGGTTTTTGGAGCCAAAGACCATGACTAGCACAGGGTGAAGAGAGGGCGAAAATATTGTAAATATTTTGGCAAATGAGAAGACAGAATTTGTCCGTGATAATGATCATGGAGAAAAGGACTTTGGGGCCTGTGGCTGTATTTCATTTAGTGACAAAATGCACTTTGGGAGGAAGAGTAGAACTGCCATCTTAGACTTTAATTTGTGGGGTGTATGAAGGAAGCTGCTGCACTTATCACGCAGATGTGCCCATTTCAGAGAAGTTGCAGGGGACAACCCCTTTGTAACTTCCATAAAAGGCAGATGAACTGATGTGCCCAGTGCCTCATCACTGGGAGTTGAGCTGTTGCCTCAACACTGATAGGAATGGAAGGTCCCGATAGGGCTTGAAACCAGGGATTTCTGAATCTAAAGGCAGGAGCCTCTACTGCTTGCCCTAAACAACCAGCTCGATTAACTTAAAGGCAGTAAGGCAGAAAAAAAATCTCCTACATGGTCCAGCCACTAGAGAGAAACAAAGCCCCTTGTTGCATTAGTGTGAGCTACAAGCATAGAATCATAGACTCTCTATAGCCACTGAACACAGGCAGAAATAAACGTGGTTTTAAAATCCTATTTGAAGCCTGGGTCATCTCCCTGTACAGCACAGTGTCAGCAGTGGGGATAAGCTCATGTCCTAGAATGGGATTTAACCACAATCCCTTCCAAGCCTGACTTGTGAATGCTGTGGATGCAGCCGAACTGCCCCTGCGGAATTGTAAGAATGCCAGACACCTCGAGAAAGCAGCAGCTAGCAGGCTCCAGTAGTGTTGCTGAAGTATTCCCTCCAGTATCTGATTTTTTTTGGACAGTAAATTATTGATGCTGCCGCTCTGTGCTGAATCATACATCACTATGTATCATGCCATCATGACGTAATTGGCACGCTGAGCGTGTACATTTTTGGAATCCAAGTACGGTACAATAATTAAATTATAAATCTTAAACGTGAAACATTAAATTATCAGTTTTGGCAAACAAACCCGAAATGGCTGCCCATGTTCAGACCCCCGCCTTGGCAATGGCAACTGTGACATGCCAACGTTGCCTAGCTAAAAGCAAGAATCTTCTATGAGATCACATTTCCTTTTTCCTGAATTTCCATGCCACCCCCGTCTCTAGTAAAAGAGGGTGGCTGATTGCTACTGCAGGGACGGTGTTGTGCTGTCCTAGCTGCTCGACCCCTCTGCCGCACAGAAAACAAGCCGCTGCTCTGTGATTGTGTCCTGTTAGCAGGGGGAAGTCAGTGTGAAAGCTGGCTGCGTGCTTAGGGCTGCTGGGGTTAACATTCCTTACCAGAGTTAGTATCACTCCTTTAACCCAGATTGTGTAAATTAGCAATCTGGTGGTTTTACTGTATGTAATAGCCTTAACTAGCGCCAATTAACGATCTATCTTGGCCTGGCCTAGTACAACTTGGAAGCTTAGCAGCCCATGTTAACTTGCTGTTTCTTTCCTTTTATTTTGTAGTCTTTATAACTGTTCAACACTTTCCAGTTTACATTGCTAGTTGTACAGCACACGGTATTCACACTAAACTAGTAGCCAGCACTTTCCCCCCCCCCTATGGAGAACCTGAAAATAGTTTTCTGATCAACTTTATCCTTCTACATGTTAGTACCGCTTTCGACAAAAAAACCCCCACACTCTGTTTCTCCGGGCTGCACCCTGAGTTGTTCCATAGCATTTACTAGTGCACTGAGATCCAAACTAGCTCTCTTAATTAGCCTGAAGTGCCATCTGCTGGTTGTATGTGTCAACGTCACATTTCTCTGCCACCCCGCTGCTATTTGCAAACACCCAGTGATTCTGATTTCAGCCATGAGGCTGCAACATTCAAAGTTTTAGACCTCAACTTGGAATACCCCAAATGTAATATTTTTCTGGCAATCCTCAAAATGGTG
Organism: Emys orbicularis; assembly: GCF_028017835.1. Taxonomy (NCBI): domain Eukaryota; kingdom Metazoa; phylum Chordata; order Testudines; family Emydidae; genus Emys; species Emys orbicularis. The sequence continues at coordinate 268,170,054 of NC_088684.1, read as the reverse complement.
GGATAAGGACTCAAAACATTTAAGTGAAGAGGCTGTTTAGATAACTACACAGTTTGGGGCTGTAGCTTTCAAGAGAATTTCTGGGATATAGAATTAAACTGGAAGGAAATAAATTACTTTACTAGAACTTAAATATTTGCACAACCCAAAGGATTCAGAGATGCTGAAACCTCTGTATATTCACTCAGTCAGTGCAACCATAAGGTGGAAAAAGTGATAGCTGCCCTTGTCTTTAAGGAAGAGCTGAAGTAAGGAAGGTTTTTTTGTTTTTGTTTTAAACCTCCTGGGGTTTTGAAGCTGTTTGGTGAAAAAGCACCTTGAAAGGTTTCTCCACTTTGAGCTTTTGCCTAGTCAACTCTGATGAGCAACAGGTCACATATGGACAGGCAACGGCCAAAGTAAACCAAAAAAGACCATCTGTTGCCTTTAATCTTTGGCTGGGCGGTGGGGGGACGGGAGGGGGAAGAGAGAGAGAGGATTTCCTGATGCTAACAGCAAGTGCAGTAGCAGTGAGACACTCCATTGGCTGTTAGCATCAGGAAATCCGGACTCCCAACACCATTGCATTAAAACAAGCTCCACTGCACCTAAATAACAGCCATGAACAGAAGAGCAACTTCACAGGATGTAATAAAAGAATCTGGGGGAGGGGGTGCGAGGCGCGCGAGAGGTTAAAAAAAGCAGTCACTAAATCCCAGCTTACAGGAGTTATACTGAAAGCCAGGCAATGACATTCTCAGGCTGTGTTTGAGAACGCACGTTTTTTACTCTTTGGCTGTAGTTTAATACCAGTGTTGTTAATTGCATAGATGTACTCATACATACACTTGTAATACAAAAGTCCAGTGACACATAGGCCAATATTGTGAAATCTGTCTAGTTACATAAAAGTGGCCAGATTTTCAAAGATGCTGAGTACGAGCGGCTCCCAGTGACTTCAGTAGGATTTGTGGGTGCTCAGCACTTAACACCAGGCCTCTTTTATTTCAGGTGTCTAACTCTGGATTTAGTGGCCTAAGTTTAGACACTCAGATTTTAAAATTTTGGCCATAACCATCTTATGACACCATCTGAAGTCTCCATGCTTCGATCCGCTGTAGGCTTCAGCCAATGAAGGGTGACATGACACTTTGCAATGTCATTCTTGTAGAAGTTTTTATCCACTCTGACATGCTCAGACACTCTTGAGCAGGTCTGACTTTCCATCCAGTACAGATGGTGATATTGTGGGAGAACTGAGACACAATCACACTCATATACATTATGTATTGCCACTGTTCCCAAAGTGGCTGGAAAGGGCATTGCCCTCGAACCAGCTATATTGTACAGTACTGTAGCTACTCGTCTGTCCTCACAAGATCTCATGATCATGCATCATATGATGAGACATAAGCTATTACTGCATGAAACAGAATGCTCTCATATTAAATTCAGACAAGGATAGCACATTAGATTGGCTTCTTGACATAAAATACAAGAGTTATATATATATAGAGAGAGTAGTAGCTTCAAGCTTTTTCTAAAACAAAACTAACAAATTCAGAAAAGAAAAATGAAGACATGGATGACACTTAGAAATGGATTGAAAACATGTACAGTAGGTAGTTCAGGGTGGGGTGTGTGTGTGTGAAAAATAACACTTGCATTAGACTTGATAGCCTTTCAACAGTATGCCAGAAGGTGGACGAGCAATATAGGTATAATTCACTGCAAATTAAATGGTTAAAGCAAAGTGACATAGCATTAAAACAAAGGTGGCCAAATGTATGCCAGAGGAGTTGTCACCCAGGTGGATTGGACAATTGAATTTAGGTGCCTTATGCCATTCCTAGACAGCATGTTCTTGAGCAATGTAGTAATTGACACTGAAGGAAACTTTTCGTGACTCCTGAGGTGCTAGGAGCCAAGGATTTCACTCCGCTGGGAATGAGGAAACACAGAAAAGCAGTTCCACCACTTAGCATGCAGGTAGATGCTGACACAACCAATATAATAAATACTGTATTAGCCAATACTCCATGTGTGACCCTAAGACTCCTCAATGAACCATGGGCAGAGGGCCCACCATACTGTAACTCTCATCGGGCCTGACATGCCCACTGGCCCCTACACACTGTTATCATAAGATGTACCTAAAGGTGGCTTGTAAGGTATCGATTTAGACTGGTGACGCACTGGTCAGGAATAGCGTTGTGTGACATATGTACTGGTTGTATATAAAGACTTTTGAATGCGTGCTGAAAATATGTTCTTAAAATGTGATTTTTGAGGCAGTGAATAGATCAAGCCGGCCTAGGCAAAGGACTGTGGCATTACATGGCTGGATTATAGGCAGAGGACAATGAAAGTATATTGACATATAAGGTAAACAAAGCAATCAAACTAACAAGTGGCTGAGGAAACAGTTTAGGAAGCACACCAGGGGCCAGAGTCTGAACCCCCAGGAATCCATCACTTAGGAAACAATGCCCCTCTGGGCCTGTGAACAGTGGAGTCTCTTGGCCCAAAGGGCAGGAGCTGCTGATAGCTGTAAGTGAGAAACGGTTTTAGGGAAAGTTCTAGGTTGCTAGAATTAAGTTTTAGGCACAAGCAAGCGTGTTATTTTTGTTTTGTTTGTAACTCTTTTCACTCTCTTTCTTAATAATCTTAGTCTTGTTTTATTACAAAACCAGCTCAGTGCTGTTATATCAAAGTAAAAGAAGAGTCCTCAGCTAAACTAAGCGACTGGTGGTGCATGCACTGCCTCTGTGGAGACAGCGAGCTTCATTATTCTGAGAGTGGCCAGTGAGAGGGCCTAGACACTGCAGGGAGACGTCTCTGGACAACTCGGGAACTGGAGTTCCCTGATTGCTACCCGCAAGGCAAGGTTTTGAATGGCAGCACCTCGAAGAGTTTGCTAGCAACGCTGGCAGGCTGGAGTGTCAGGGAGCTGACACAGAGGTTAGCAATAGCCAAACAGTTCACGTGCTGGGGCAGCAGGGTAACACAGTGGCTTATGGTTCTGTGTCCCCTGAGCAGAACATCACATCATGATCCTCATAGTAGACAGCTATCTTCAATCTATAGATGACACATTGCATGCTCTGGGCATGACCACTGCACTCATGCTGGTTCCTTTGTATGAATTATTTCATTTCTCTAAGCAATTTCCCTTTGATGCTGGATAGAGTCTCATTTGAACACTTGTTCTAGGTACCAACACCCCAATATCATCTCGGATTTAACTTGACAACAGCCCAGCTGATTTCAGTTAATTTGGCTTAGCAACGAATAAATAAGTTTAATTTAAAACACACTGCCAAGCAATGATGGAGCACACCTTTGGGACTTCAAAAATGTAAAGCTGGTGCTTGATTAACAGGCCAGGCCCACTACGAATGGTTTTAGGAAAAAAGAGTACAAGAACTTTGGGGGCAAGATGTGTTTTGTGCTGCACAATAAAGATCCTCTTGCAGCAGAGGAAGAGAAGTCATTAAAAACTGAGCAAAAAGAGGAAGCGCTAACAGAGGATAAATAGAGAAAATATTGAGGAAATGAGATGTGACCGTGCTGTGAGCCAAGAGAGCTTAGACGAACATGCCATTGAAATCTTGATTTTTCTAATATTTTTCTTCATTTTTGTTTTGTGTCCACAAACAAAATCAAAGGCAAAACATGGTGAGTGATATAGAATTGGTTTCCTGCAAGAGACCTGGTACTCCAAATTCAGTTCTGTATTTGGCCGTGTCCAACACTGTGTTTGAACCTGCTTGCAACAATCCTGTTAAAGTACTGTTGCTAGTATGATTTCCTTGATCGTCTCAAATAGGGGGTCCACTCCCCTTCCAAAGAACCGTGTGATAGACACTCTCTTCCCTGGTTAGTCTAGCACAGCATGGTTTGCAATGTGGTGAGCTTTAGGATCCTGTGGAGTTCAGTATTTTGTTAATCCAAATTCTTATAAAATCGCAAGAGCTCTACGCCCATTGCAGATTCTCATCCCTGCCCTCACTTGTCAGGGAAACCATGGTGCCCTGGACAATTCAATCATGTCTATTGCATAGCTTCAACTCTGATGTAGGCAGGAGTTGTGGCCTTTAGGGTGAGACAAAAAGTAGCCTACATGTTTACTTGAATGATCCAATAGAAGAGAGCCATTCCCCGTCTCTTGTTCCCCCAGTAGATTTCTATGTAAGATGCTTCTGTTCTTAGCACTCTGGAACATGCTATTAAACTTCCCAATGTGCTATTCAGCCACAGGCACAAGCACCACTAAGGATTGCTCTAAAAAACCGAGGCATTCTGAATTTGTTACTGACCTGCCTAATTGGGGCTGTGTTATTCCTGATGAGGCTTGGCTTTTGTTTTTTTAGGAGTTTCCCTCAAGTCGTTCTCACTGAATACTTTTTACTGCCAGTTCTTCTTCGCTGCTGGTCTTACGGGGCAGCAGGTAGGTTGCCAAACATTTGTTGGTCTTGCTCATGGCTGGTAGAATGTTTGCATAGTTCTGTTTTCTAACTTATGATTAGTATAGTCAATAAGGAATAAAGAATTTTAAAAAACATCAGGCTGTCTATATAGGCTGCTCCCAACAATTTAAACTTTTTTAACTCAAGCCACCTCCCTGGCCATTATAAATTTCACAGCCCACCCACTGATTCAATTGCTATCACAAAACGTTATGATGACAAATACAGCAATTCCTTACATGGAACTGTTATGGGATTGTTTTTTTTAATGCTATTTAGTTTCTGGAACGCAGGAGGAGCTGTAGCCCATGGCTGGAGAACCATTGAAATGCAAAAGGAGTACTTGTGGCACCTTAGAGACTAACAAATTTATTTGAGCATAAGCTTTCGTGGGCTACAGCCCACTTCATCGGATGCATAGAATGGAACATTTAGTAAGGAGATATATAGACACATACAGAGAACATGAAAAGGTGGGAGTTGTCCTACCAACTCTAAGAGGTTAATTAATTAAGAGAAAAAACTTTTGTAGTGATAATCAAGATAGCCCATTACAGACAGTTTGACAAGTAGGTGTGAGGGCTATCTTGATGGGCTGTCTGTAATGGGCTATCTTGATTATCACTACAAAAGTTTTTTCTCTCAATTAATTAGCCTCTTAGAGTTGGTAGGACAACTCCCACCTTTTCATGTTCTCTGTATGTGTCTATATATCTCCTTACTAGATGTTCCATTCTATGCATCCGATGAAGTGGGCTGTAGCCCACAAAAGCTTATGCTCAAATAAATTTGTTAGTCTCTAAGGTGCCACAAGTACTCCTGGTTTTTTTGCGGATACAGACTAACACGGCTGCTACTCTGAAACCTGTCATTGAAATACAGCATTCCTGCAAAAACTTTCCCCTACAGGAGACTTCTTTTGATCTGTCATATTTTAACTCTAAGAGATCCCCAGTGCTGATGGCAAGGGGCTCCCTGGTGTGTAACAGTAAAGTTCAACTGGCCTGACCAGCTCAATACACCTCACACGCTGTTCTCTTGATATTTGTTTCAAAGGTGTATTGTAATAGATCATTTGAAAACTAACACCACACTGATCATTAATATCACTGGGAAACATATGTAACAACGCTGTATGTGGCATTATAGCTAGTCTCCAATATTATGTTTTGGAGTCTGTAAATAAACAAAGGAGCCAAGACAGGTTTTGTTCCAGACAAAGGAGAAAGCTAAACATCTCTTTGGCTAATCGTAAATCAAGCCAGGTGGGACCAGGGACAAGAAAAACCGGCTATTAATTTGCATTGGCGATTGCAGGAATTTCATTTGCACTGTAAAATCACAGGAGACTGCAAAATTAAACATGGCATTGGCTCCATGGGTGACAAAAAAAACTAAGCCCCCAAGCAGGCTTCCTGACTTTGAAGACAAATATAAACTTTGGGGATTTCAGCAATTGCTGGAAGACTTTGGGGCTCCATCACCTGAGTGAATAAAGAAGCCAGTACCTTGTATCTATGAATGATGGGTCCCTCCTTCTAAACATGTTGGAGACTGCTGACAACTTGGTGTGAGTAAGAAACTAGGTTAGGCAAAGCTGTATCTTGCTACAATTAAGTTTTACACACTATAAGCATGTTATTTTTCTTTGTAACCTTTCAGAGGTGTGTAACCCTTTGGGGTTTAGAGAGCATGGTCCCTTTAAATCTTTTTCCTAAGGGGGAAGGGGGAGCAGTGAGAGAAAGGAGGGAAACTCCAGGGGGTGGCTCTGGAGTTCCAGAGAGAGAAGGGCTGCAGCCCGCAGGCCCTCACAAAGTGAAGCAGCAGAGAACCTGCCTGAAGCCTGGGAAGGACAGGGTGGCCGATTGGGGACACCCCAGGACTGGAGCCAGGAGGAGCACTGTGCCAGGGAGGAATCGCCCGAGAAGGACAGGCCGGAGCTGGACCCAGTATCACGGCTGCCCAGAGCTGCATGGGGCTGTGAGTACTGGGGCTCGTGACTCTGCATTGGGAATAAGGAGGGCTGTTAGCTAGTTAAGTGGGGAAGGGGTCGCTCTGTGTGGCTTTGCAGAGAGCGGCAGAAGAGGGCACTGGAGGGGTTTGTTGGGGAAAGTTTACTGGTGCCGAAGACGACCAGGAGCACCCAAGACTCACCACTGGACTGGAACTTTGCTCAGGACTCCTGAACTCTGTGTGCAGACACATTGCTCAGTGTCTGCCCTTCCAGACAGTGCTACCACTGGGCCTGTGGGGCGTTGGTTTGGATGCAACCCGGTTTTACTGCTCCCCCTATATTTCCCCTTGTTGTATTTCTCCTCTCATTCCTCTGTAAATAAATATTTCCCTTTCTTATATCCATTGTACATCTCCTGTGGGTGTGGGTGTTCACTCTGGGGGGTTTGGAACAGGTGCCCCTGGCGTGGAAGGGATTTCTCCTGCTGCATTCCTGCGTGCGCCTTCTCTTGGCCAGAGCTGCCTGCAGAGCAGATGCCGTCTTGGCTACGAGGGCGCTAAAGTTACAGGTGGATTAAGGTTTCCTGGGGCCCTGGGCCACAGCAAGTGGGGGGAGCCCTCCTCACCCCTTCTGCCTGTTCAACACTGGTGAGACCACACCTGGAGTATTATGTCCAGTTTTGGTCCCCCCACCACACAAGGGATGTGGACAAATTGGAGAGAGTCCAGCGGAGGGCAGCGGAAGTGATTAGGGGGCTGGGGCAAATGACTTACGAGGAGAGGCTGAGGGAACTGGGGTTATTTGGTCTGCAGAAGAGAAGAGTGAGGGGGGATTTGATAGCAGCCTTCAACCACCTGCAGCGGGGTTCCAAAGAGGATGGAGCTCGGCTGTTCTCAGTGGTGCCAGATGACAGAACAAGAAGCTAGGGTTACCATTCGTCCAGATTTTCCGGGACATGTCCAGCTTTTTCGGTTAAAAATAGAGTCTGGGGGGAATTTGTAAATAGCTACAAATGTCCGGGATTTCCCCCACATGCGGAGCGCAGCAGGGCTGCAGGATATTCAGCCGCTCGCATGGGGCTCCGGCAGCCAGAGCCCTTCCCCCGCAGCTTCAGATCAGCTGCCGGAGTCCAGCCCGGCCAATGTAGAGCTACTCCCCTCTCCTCCCTCCCTGCATTCTCAGATCGCCGGGCCGGGCCGTTCGCATCGGGCCTCGGCAGCTCCTCCTCTTCCCCCCCTTCTCCTCCTCCCCTGCTCCCCCTCCCCTGCTGCCCAGCGCCCCGCTCCGGCAGCACTGTGCGGGGGCAGGGACCGGGTTGTGTGTTGCGCTGGGCAGTGGCGTAGCCAGCTTCTAAGAAGAGGGTGAGCAAACGTAAAAAAGGCGCCCCCCCCCCCTTGGCTCCTCCTCCGGCCGCACCGCCCCCCCCCCCCATGGCTCCTCCGGCCCTGCCGTGCCACCCCCGTGACCCCCCCCCCCACTCCTCCGGCCGCGCCCGCCGCCCCCCATGGTTGCCGGCCGCGCTGCGGGCCGCCAGCCTGCGCCCCCCCCTCGCTCCTCCGGCCTCTTTTGGAAAGGCGCCGCTTATGGAACATGTGCTGAGGGGAAGTGGCTGCTTCCCCTGCACCCCGCTAGCTATGCTACTGGAGCTGGGGAGCGGAGCCCGACATGCTGTTCTGAGCGGCAGGGTAAGGGGGCCAGGGGGCTGGAAAAGGGGCAGGGGGTTTCTGGAGGTGGCAGTCAAGGGACAGAGAGTAGGGGGGATTGGATGGGTCAGGGGTTCTGGGGGGGGCCGTGGAGAGGGGTCGAGGCAGGCAGGGAGCAGAGGGGGTTGGATGGGTCGGGAGTTCTGGGGGTCCTGTCAGGGGGCAGGGAGCGGTTGGATAGGGCGTAGGAGTCCCCGGGGGGCTGTCTGGGGGCGGGGGGTGAATATGGGGTGGGGGTGTGGATAAGGGTCGGGGCTGTCAGGGGACAGGTAGGGTCCTAGGGGGGCAGTTAGGGCAGGGGTCCCAGGAGGGGGCAGTCAGGGGACAAGGAGCAGGGGGGGGTTGGGGGTTCTGAGGGGGCAGTCAGGGGGTGGGAAGTGGGAGGGAGTGGATGGGGTGGATGGGGTGGGGCAGGGCTAGAGCAGCCCCCCCCCCCCCCGTGTCCTCTTTTTTGATTGTGGAAATATGGTAACCCTACAAGAAGCAGTGGTCTCAAGTTGCAGTGGGGGAGGTCTAGGTTGGATATTAGGAAACACTATTTCACTAGGAGGGTGGTGAAGCACTGGAATGGGTTACCTAGGGAGATGGTGGAATCTCCATCCTTAGAGGTTTTTAAGGCCCAGCTTGACAAAGCCTTGGCTGGGATGATTGTGTTGGTCCTGCTTTGAGCAGGGGGTTGGACTAGATGACCTCCTGAGGTCTCTTCCAACCCTAATATTCTATGGTCCTGCCCCTGTTCCCCCCCTTGCATCCCCACCCTATTCTTCCCCTTCCCCCACAGCCCCACCCCTGTTCTACCCATTTTCCTATCCTATTCTGCCCCCCCTTCCCCTCGCGGCCCCACAACGCGTTTGTTCCTTTCTGCCACCTCCCCTGTGGTCCCAAGACCAGAAAAGCTCTGTTCCTCTGCCACCATCCCAAGGCTGCAGCAGGGAGGGAGAGGTCCCCCAGCCCTGAGGCCACGGCAGGGAGCAAGAGTGCCTTCAGTCCCGGGGCCGCAGCTAGGGTCTGGGCCCTGGGGCTTGCCCTGCCTGACGCTTCTGCCAGGAACTGGGGTCAGGACACTGAGGCTTCCCCTACCTGGCACTTCTGCTAGGGACTGGGATTGTGGCACTGGGGCTTCCCCTACCCTGCCCAGCCAGCGCTTCTGGGGTGCTGGGCCTTCCCTTGCCTGCCCTGTAGTTTCTGCCAGGGTTCCACGCTTCCGGCGCCCTGCAGCAGATTTCTGCTGGGGAGCCCATTTTTGCAGGGGCCCCCCATTGGCCAAGATCCCTGGGCATGGGCCCCATTGGATAATCTGCCACTGGTTTAACCCTTCCATCTTTCTTCTACTTTTGCTTGAAATCACTTACATCTATGTTCTTTGTTAATAAACTTATTCTTAGTTTTCCTACTAACCATCTCAGTGCTGTGCGTTAGGGTGGAGCTTATAACCCCAGCTGAGCTCGTGAGGTGCTGTACACTGGCTCTTTGGAGAGAGCGAACTTGGTGTCACCTCTGTGAGTGACCAGTCAGAGGGACTGGACACCGCAGGAGCGATGGTTTGGGGGGATTGTTGCGGTTACCCTGCAAAGAGTAAGTGGGCTGGTTGGAAGCCAGGGTCAGAGCAGGCTGCTGGTGTCAGGGCTCCAAGCCAAAGTGGCACAGTGCAGAGGCACCCAGGGTTACAGGACAGATGATGACAGAACTCCTAACTGGTCTTGGAGAACCCCCAAAGCATCACAGATGCGTTGTAAGGATAGACTGGAGCTCAAGATTGTGTATTCCTTCAAGTAAGTGACACAATGCTATGGGTAATTGTAATCTTTGGCTGCTTGCTAAATGACCTTTTTTAAACAGCAACATGCCCCCCACCCCAGCCCTATCAGGATGCTACAGCTTGACCCTTGTTTTCTGTGGCCTCAGGCGAGAGTAGGGAACCACACTGTGGGTTTGAATGTGCTGGCCCCTCACTGTCTGAAAGCCCATGATGTCACACAGGTGTAACTTGTAAAATTGTGTAAAAAAAAAAAAAATGCCAAGAACATAAAGCTGAGCACTAGCAGCCTGTGAGTTCCCATAATAATTGAACGTGTAGCTGTGTCTATCACATCTCACTGACTCAACAGACATTCTAGACTCTGGAGTGATGGTGGTTATTGTGCATGCTGGTTGTGTTGATCTGTGTCTGGGGGCTTGTGCTGGGAAATGTCGGTTGAGTGATGCAGGTGGTAGTTAGGTGCATGGGTGTGGCAGTTGGGCCAAATAATCCACCACCCATGCAGTCTCCCGCCTACAACCAAAGAAATTATTGCATGCAAATTAGCCATAGAGGAAGTGTGGTGATTGGTTAAATTACCTCAGATATTACGAAGTTCTAGGATTCTTGGTATGGCATAGATATATACCTTACTGTAGCTATACACTACACAGGGGTTGTCATAACTATAAAGGGAAGGGTAACAGCTCTCCTGTGTACAGTACTATAAAATCCCTCCTGGCCAGAGACTCCAAAATCCTTTTACCTGTAAAGGGTTAAGAAGCTCGGGTAACCTGGCTGACACCTGACCCAAAGGACCAATAAGGGGACAAGATACTTTCAAATCTGGGGGGGGGGGGAAGGCTTTGGTGTGTGCTCTTTGTTTTAAGGGGTTGTTCGCTCTTGGGACTGAGAGGGACCAGACATCAATCCAGGTTCTCCCCATCTTTCTAAACAAGTCTCTCTTATTTTCAAAATTGTAAGTAAAAGCCAGGCAAGGCGTCTTAGATTTACTTTGTTTTCTCAACTTGTAAAGGTGCCTTTTACTAAAGTGTTTATTTTTGTTTGCTATACTTTAAACCTAAGACAGAGGGGGGTCCTTTGAGCTTTTCCAAGTCCAAAAAGCAAGGAAAGAACAGCAAAAATTGTATCCTCTTCAAAGTCCAGTTTATAACAATGTTGGTATGTTGTATAACTCGGAGCAGTTGTCTGGGTGTAAGGAAGTTATTGCCTAAGGATCTTTTGATTGGGGAAAATGTTAAAGCTTTGTTCAGTCCAGGTAGTCAGTCACAGGACAGGAATGATCTTAAACCTGTGTCTATTGTGGGCAATGATTTGCCTGGGGAGGGTTGCTCCAAAGGTTTGTCTGAGAAGAGCTATTTGTCTGTAAAGGAAGTTTCTGAATGTCGGTCTAGTGTCTCAGAAGTGAATCTGGAGTAAAATCAAGAGCAGCAAAATCTTATTGGGCAGGAAAATGTTTCTCTGGAGCAGATTAAAGTCTCTGGCCAGGAGGGATTTTAGTACTGTACACAGGAGAGCTGTTACCCTTCCCTTTATAGTTATAACAGGGGTCATTCATAAAGTCAAAACAGCTGAGAACTTAACAATTGGACAGTGATACCCAGTGATATTCTGAACAAAAAGAGCTCTCAGCCATGTTTATAGCCTCTTCCAACACTTCATACTGACTCCAATTTTCTAGGCTTCAGAGTGACAATCTGGAATCTTATTGTACAGATATATTGAAGAGGAGGAAGGGCGTGGTCCTTGGAGATCTTTTTACCGGGGTTTGATTTCCTCTTGCCTTTTCCACAGCATTTGGGTGTCTGTTCCACAGTACTCATTTACAAGCAATTCCTCAAAGGCTCCAGCTCAGTTTTCTAGTGGTTAGAACAAGGACTGTACATCAGGACTCCATTCTTTTTTACACTCCATCGCTCACTTGTATAACTTTGGGCATGTCACTGTGTGCCTCAGTCTACCTAGCAGTTAAAAATATGTGAATAACAAATACCAATGTAGTTTGCCGGGGGGGAGGAGGGGGGGGTTGTGAGGCGTAATTAGCTCACATTTGTAAAAGGTAGAGCTGGTTAGAAAATTTTTGACAGAACCATAGTCCAAGAGAAAATATGGTTCTGCTGAAATCAAAATTGGGTCAGATTCTTGGGTCAATCTGCTTCTAAATTGGGTCATTTTCCTGGAATTTCATTTTGGAAGAAAAATGGAAAAAAGTTCCAGCAGTGTTGCAATATCCTGTCTCGCTATTCTTAGAATAAAACATTTTTATTTTTTGAAACTTTTTTTCAAATTCTATTTTTTGTTATATATTAATATACTTTCCTTTGGAGAATTTTGAAATTTCGATTTTCATTCTGATTCAAAATGAAGTCAAAATTTTAAATGTTTTAATCCTTCCAGAAATGGAACTTCATCCTCTCCACAGCTCTAATAAAATGGTTTGAGATGCTTAAAAGAAAGTTGCTATAAGTGCATTATATTTATTGACCGACAGCACCAGCAGTAGTTGTGTTTCTTGAGAGAGAAATGGTAATTTCCTTCTCGTTGAGGACAGATGAACCTGAAATATTAAGGACACTGGACAAGCAACAGAAGAGTTGGAATGCTCAGCAACTCTGAGAAGTCACTAAAGTAGCAGAAACAAAAACTGTGCCACCCACTAGAATCCCTTTAGCAACCAGAAGTGCAGACTTGGTGCCCTGCTCATACAAACATAGGTAAGGACAGAACATGTGGATCATGAAAGAAAGGCCATATTTTATTCTTTAAGACTTTACAGAAATGAAAGTAGTGCTCTTAGTGGGGAAAAGATGGAGAAACAAAAGGAAAAAGCAAGAGGATTTTCTTGAATTTTACATGAATAAAGAACTAATTACTTGAATGACTCTCCAGAATAAACATGATTCTTTTAGTGAAAAAATTATACAAGTAGATAAAATTTTGCATACTCAGTAAATAAAACAAGACAGATTAATTTATTTGCTCTCTCTAAGTGATGACCAATTTATCAATCACACAGAAAACAATGGTTTTCCATGGGTTCAGGGGCACTTATAACAAAGTGTTACCACTCCAGCTGCATTATAAATAACATCCAATTTATGAAGTTAGGAAGCAGATGCATTTCCTAGTAATATGTCACCATTATCTAGACTAGGCAATAAAATCTAGGATATTATATATTTCCTGGCTGCATAAAAACAATTAATATTCCCATAAAGTAAACTCAACCACAAGTGCAATTTAAAAATTAGTTGTTCAATAAGATGATTGCATGTCAGACTGATCTCATTACAGACCAAGATATTTGACAAGGGTCACATCTTTAAGGAGCAGCTAGTGTAAGAGAGTCTGGAGCCCAGAGATTTAAATTGGAGGGTTTGAACAAAATACCAATTTGGGATAAGAGTAAATTTAAACTCAAAAACTAAAATACTAAGTGAAGATAATCAACATTTACCAGACAACTGACAGGAAGGCTCTCCTGGCCTTTTTGGAAAACTGTTCCTACATTTGCTCTTCTCCAGTCTTCCTGCATGGCACCTCCTCAGCTCTCCATGGCTTTTCAAAACTAATTCAGAGATACAGTAAACGTGGTGGTTAATCCCATCAATAACTCAATGCAGCCTTGTGAAAATGCTTCAAAATGACCAAGATTAAGCCAAAAATTAACTGGCCATCTGTGCCATAATGTTAATGAAAAAAACCTATATTTTTGCTGCTTGTCAACAACAAAAATTGCTGGGTGACTAGAATATTCTGAGTATGTAAAACAAGCATGTAGGATGCATGGAGTGGCTATTCATCCATGGGAACATTTTCCATCCCTCTCCTTCCCTGTTTTGCACGAATCATTATTTGTTACGAGGTGGTTCCCTTCATTTGTTAGTGAAGTACACTTCTGCTGCCAGCCCCCTGTATTAGTTAAGCCCTATAAAAGAGCTGCATGGGGAAACCATTCATGAAGAAGAGGTTACTCATCCTGTGCAGTAACTGTGGTTCTTCAAGATGTGTGTCCCTATGAGTGCACCACTTCAGGTGCGTGTGCGTTCCAGAGATTTTCATTAGCAGTGTCCATTTTGCTTGCATATGCATCCTACACAGCCTCCTACTCTGCATCAAGGCTATATAGGTCTGAGTGGGTGAACAACCGTTAGTTCCTTCTTACTGCAAAGGCCCACAATGGAAACTCTGAAGTCGAAGGGAAGGAGGGTGGGAGTGGAGCCCCCATAAGAGGACACATTACCAAGAACCAGAGTTAGGTCACTGCACAGGGTGCACTCTGCTACAGGTTATTCCTGAAAGCCGTATCCCCAAAGGGAGGAGGGAGGCACTTTCTCACTGAGGTTTGAATAATCTTGGATAGATTTGACAACATGAATCTGTCCATGGGACGGTAGGCCCTGGCTGCCAACGAATACAAGGATGCTGCTATGAGTTGTATTTGCTGTACAGGGGTCAAGATGGATTTTTTTTTTACATTGAGTTGAAGACCCAGTTCCAGGAACAGCAAGAAGAACCTCTGCATGCCTGCCAGCCCTGCTTCATAAGACTGACCCTGGAACAGCCAATCGTTGAGGTACAGAAATAACTTGTCAAGGCTGTATCCCCACTTTGAACTTTAGGGTACAAGTGTGGGGGCCTGCATGAAGACTTCTAAGCTTAACTACCAGCTTAGATCTGGTCCGCTGCCACCATTTCCCACAAGCTAATTCCCTTCCCTGGGAAGCTTTGAGAAACCTTTCACCAATTCCCTGGTGAATACAGATCCAAACCCCTTGGATCTTAAAACAAGGAGAAATTGATCCTTCCCCCCTCCTTCCTTTCACCAACTCCTGGTGAATACAGATCCAACTCCCTTGGATCTAAAAACAAGGAAAAATCAATCAGGTTCTTAAAAAGAAGGCTTTTAATTAAAGAAAAAGGTAAAAATCATCTCTGTAAAATCAGTATTGAAAATAACCTTACAGGGTAATCAAACTTAAAGAGCTCAGAGGACTCCCCTCTAGTCTCAGGTTCAAAGTACAGCAAACAAAGATAAACACTCTAGTAAAAGGTACATTTACAAGTTGAGAAAACAAAGTAAAACTAAGACGCCTTGCCTGGCTTTTTACTTACAAGTTTGAAATATGAGAGACTTGTTTAGAAAGATGGGGAGAACCTGGATTGATGTCTGGTCCCTCTCAGTCCCAAGAGTGAACAACCCCTTAAACAAAGAGCACAAACAAAAGCCTTCCCCCCCCCCCCCCAAGATTTGAAAGTATCTTGTCCCCTTATTGGTCCTTTGGGTCAGGTGTCAGCCAGGTTACCCGAGCTTCTTAACCCTTTACAGGTAAAAGGATTTTGGAGTCTCTGGCCAGGAGGGATTTTATAGTACTGTACACAGGAGAGCTGTTACCCTTCCCTTTATAGTTATGACATAACTACAAAGGCCTCTCGACAAAAGTAAACGGCCACCACCACAAGAACCCTTGAAAACACTCTTGGAGCTGAGGAGAGGCCAAAGGGGAGCACCCAGTATTGAAAATGAACCTGGCCTATAACAAAAGGCGGGTATTTTCTGTGAGGTGGATGTATCGTTCTATGGAAATAGGCATCTTATAGGTCGAGGACCAAAAACCAATCCTGTGAATTTAGTGAAGGAATTATAGCTGCCAGAGTCACCATATTGAACTTCTGAGGATTTACAAATTTGTTTAGTAACCTTATATCGAATATCGGCCTCCACCCTCGGTTTGCTGGTGGTACAAGAAATTACATCAAGTAGAAACCCTTTCCCTTGTGTGTAGCAGGAAGAGGATCTATCACTCTTAAACAAAGAAGGAAGTTTATCTCCTGACCCAGTTGGTCTTTGGTACACAGAGAATTAGCTTGGGTGGGGATCTCTGGGCAGTTTGTAACCTGCTAAAATTTCTTATGTTCACAGGGATGCAAATTCCCAGCAATTGTAAAGCAGCCCTGGAGCCTTTCAAAACGTGCAGGGATTCTCATTACTCTGATGGAAGGTACTCAATAAATGCAGTAAATTTGGTGAAGTTTGTATAATTATATTCTGCAATGGTTGCCCGGTAATTTGCAATCTGAAATTGCAGGCTGCAGATGAGTAGGACTTCCGTACAAAAAGATCCAAGCACTTCTGGTCTTTGAAAGATGGAGTCAATCTGGTGTGGTTATTTCCCCCCGCTCATTCACTGCATCTATCACCATATAATTAGGTGGGGGATGGGAGAATAAAAAGTTTGAGTCCTTGGTGAAGACATAACTTTTTTTTTTTAATCTGCCCACTTGCAAGTTGGTGGTACTGTTGCTGGGGTCTACCAGCCCATCTTCATTGGATCCAAAAGCACCTTATTGACCGCTCGGTGTTGCCACCTGTAGAATCTCTGGCAATGTGTATTGTGATTCCCTGACTTCTTTTGAGTGGTATCGCTAGAGTATCTGCCACCATTTTATGAGGTCCTGAAATTGCTGGGCAACAAACACCAAAGTCCTACCCTTATCCCGACCCCTTCTTTCAAGGCCCGATTTAAAAAAAAAAAAAAAAAAAATCAACTGACCTTGAAAATGTACCTGAGAGTCAATACATTCAAACTCTCTGTAACCAAGGGTAGGAACTGAATTACAGAGTCAAGTAAAGCAGGGGCTATCTGTTCCAGTGCCTGAGATGATCCTAGTGGTGTTGGTAACACAGCAAGAGGCAGCTTCTACGGACAGGCTTTTGATAAAGGTCAAAATTGGAGCTGATTGAAAAATGATAACAAGCTTTTCACAAAGAACTCCCAAAATTTTCAAAGTCATGTTTGTTCTGCAAATTTCAGACAGGAACCAACTTTTGGTTTATTGGACGGTTTTCATTATTTTTAAATGACACATTTATGGGTTTCCCCTTTGCCCCTCCCCCCTGCTTTTCTTTCCTCACTCTCCCCTTATTTCCATGTTACCACTTAAAGAAGGGTCAAAGGGAAGAGGGAAGTGGAAAAAAACCTGACACTCAAATCCTTTTTTGTTTTCATTAAAAACAAACATTTTTGCTTCTGAAAGGGTGAAAAAAGGGTGTTTTTGTTTCATTTTGTGAAAATATTTCCACCAGCTCTAGTCAGACTCCAGATTTTGAATTGCTCCTGGAACCAAATCAGAAGCCAGCACAGACAATGGCACACAAAAGTTACGCAACACAGAGAGAAACTCCGCTAAGCAGACAGGTGAAATTTCAGTGGGCTTCAGCTGGAACCATTACAGTCCAATATAGAGGTGAAAAGAGGGATGGAGAACTGGAATACATGTGGGGAAAAAGAATGTACTTCTACAAATACTTCTATGTGTGTGTTTAAGAGGCTCCCCAGCTATAGTGCGAGTAGCAGCACCCACCAAGATTTGCTTTTCACCCAAGAGCAGCTGTGCACAGGAAGAAGATATTTGTTGCTTGGGTGAATCAATTCATGTATAACATCACACCCACAAATGCAATCAGGGATTTTCACAGTTCACTGAGGTGAAGTCAATTCAACAGCTGTAATGATCACTGAGAAATTTGAACACCTTCTTTACAATCGCCCTTTTAGCTCTACTCTGTAATGATGAGCTACTCACTCAATTCTGCATCTAAGGGAGATGAGAAAAACTTAATGGTTTTAATGCCTGCCTTAGGCCTCCCCCCCTTTTTTTTTTAAAAAAAAGGAGTGAGTGCTGCTGAGTAAAGGCATGTGAAACAGTCAAACCAACAACTCTTTTGCATGCAATTTTCTGCAAATGCTACCAGTGGCTCAGAATGTTTGGTGTAGCCAGCAGCACTGTGTGGACAAAACTGGTATTTCTTCTTCGAGTGTCAAGTATCAGAGGGGTAGCCGTGTTAGTCTGAATCTGTAAAAAGCAACAGAGGGTCCTGTGGCACCTTTAAGACTAACAGAAGTATTGGGAGCATGAGAGTAATGGAGATTACTTGCATCTGAAGAAGTGAGGTTCTTACCCACGAAAGCTTATGCTCCCAATACTTCTGTTAGTCTTAAAGGTGCCACAGGACCCTCTGTTGCTTCTTCGAGTGATCGCGCCTGTGTATTCCACAGTAGGTGTGCGTGCTCGCCATGTGCACCGGTGCCGGAAGTTTTTCCCTTAGCAGCATCCGTAGTGGGGGAGCACCGCTGCGACCCCTGGAGTGGCGCCAACATATCGCGCCATAAAGGGGGCTGCGTGCTCCCCCCACCCTCAGTTCCTTCTTGCCTCCAGTGAAGGTAGTCGGAACTTGTGCTCCAGCTTTGCTGCAGCGTTTCTAGCCTTAGTGGTATCCAGCTTTCCCTGAAGTTACTTGTTGAACTTTTCTCTGTTAGTGCTGGGCTTGGGGCATGCCCCGTGGCCCGGGCTTCAAGTTGTGCGACGCTTGTTGCAATTCTATGCCCAGAAGCGATCCACACACTCAGTGTCTTCGCTGTCTGGGCGAGGCTCACATTAGTGAGAAGTGTAAAATTTGCCGCTCCTTCAAGCCGCGAACAAAGAAGGAGCCTGAGATCCGACTCCGAGCTCTCCTAATGGAGTCGGCGTTGACCCCAGCACCGGCGCGTCGAGCCGACCCTGCGCCGGGCACCTCGTCCTCGGCGTGCAGCAAAGCGCCCCCGGCGCGCCGTCCTGATTCCGCGCCCGGTACTGCGTCGTCGGTGCGCAGCGAGGCCCCGTCGACGAGCCGGCACCGCTCCCCTTCTAAGAAGCAAGGGAAGACTCAGCGCCGCCGGGAGAAAGAACGGGGTGAGGCTAGACCCGCGCTGGGCAGCCCACGATCCCTATCGGGACCGAGACCTCCGACTCGGGTGGAGCGGAGTAGTCCGGTGCTGTCCACGTGCACCTCGCCAGAGGTGAGAATGCCTTCGACACCGGAGGCAGCTCAGGCCGCGTGCAACATCATGACACTTCTGGTACCGGGAGCGTCGCTTCAGTCGGGCCCCCGATTCAGTGGGAAGCCCTCGCTCAGTGCCCATCAACCCTCTCCGGACGTCTCCGAGGTCGAGGTACCATCCCAAGTTGAAGGGCTGAGCTGCGGACCTCGGCGCGCCTCCACGCCGCAAGCAGGATCGTCTGCGAGCGAGCTTTCCACCTCCACTCCAGGAGACCATAAGGGAGGCACTAAGAGACGGCGCCGCCCCTCTTCGAGAAAAGTTCAACAAGTAACCGCAGGGACAGGTCTCGTCGGCGGCGGCACCGCCGTTCCCGCTCCGGCACCTGCCGTGGAAGGCGCTACGCCCAGAGCTCGTCATGGGAATCCCAGGCACCGAGGCGTCGTAGTCTTGGGCGCCGGAGGCACTACGGGGATAGCACTCCCGACTCCTACCTGTCCTCCTCCAGGGGCCAGAGACGTCATGTACGGGACCACTCCAGCCGTTCGTACGGCACCGTCCGCTCGTCCCGGACTTCCACTTCGGCACGCAGCCGCCCCTCGTCGAGCCGCTCGGTGCCTCAAGACCAGCTGGCCCTTCTGGGCCACCTCGCGTCCCAGGGCCAGGCCGTTCCCTGGCAGGCACAGTTCCCTGGCGTGGCCCCAGGCACCGGCACCGCCGGGACCCCGCTCCGTGGCGGGAGCGTCCCAGGCCCAGCCGACGTCGCCGCCTCGGGCCCCGGGTCAGGACATCGAGCTTTCGGTACAGCCGGGTGCAGACGACACCATGGCACCGACCTCCTCGGCACCGGATGACTCCATGGCGCCACCCCCTCCGGTCTCTCAGGAGGATTTCAAGGCCCACCAGGAGCTATTCAGGAGGGTGGCATCAAACCTCCAGCTCCAGGCCGAGGAGGTGGAGGAGCCATCGGACACATTGTTTAATGTCCTGACCTCCTCGACGCCGGGGCGCGTGGCCCTCCCGCTCCATCAGGGGGTGGCCAATATCACTACTGGCCTCTGGCAAACCCCGGCATCTTTTTGTCCGATCTCCAAGAAGGCCGAGCGGAAGTACTTTGTGCCCACGAAGGGGCACGAGTACTTATACTCCCACTCAACTCCGAACTCTCTAATGGTGGAGTCTGTGAACCACCGAGAGAGACACGGCCAACCCGCTCCTACCCCTAAGGACAAAGACGCTCGCAGGCTGGATTCCTTTGGGAGAAAGGTTTATTCGTCTGCGAGCTTTCAGCTCAGAGTGGCCAACCATCAGGCACTCTTGAGCAGATATGATTTTAACCTGTGGGGGTCCCTTCCCAAGTTTGAGCCCTCCCTCCACGAGAAGGACAGAAAGGAGTTCCGGGCTCTGGTTGATGAGGGTGCGGCGGCGCTCCAGGCGGCCTCCGATGCGGCGGACACGGCCGCTCGTTCGATGGCCGCGGTGATTTCCATGAGAAGGGCGTCCTGGTTTTCGCTCTCTGGCCTATCGGCTGAGTCCCAGTCGATCATGCAGGACCTGCAGTTCAATGATCGGGCCCTGTTTGCAGATCAAACAGACACGCGTCTGCATGGGATGAAAAACTCCCGTACTACCCTGCAGACGCTGGGCCTGTACGTCCCGCCGGCCAAGGACAAGCCCAGGTCTCACACCTCTGCTCCACAGGCTCGGGGCAGATATGAGCCCCCGCCTAAGAAGCAGCAGGAGCAGAGGCGCCAGTCACAACGTCAATCCCGTTCGGCCCCTCGTCTGGGGCCCTCTAAGGCCAGGAGGCCAGGGAAGCGATGTTTTTGACTGCTTGCAGGGGGTCACCGGGCCTGTTGCCGGGTTAAACCCCCCCCCCCCCCCCAGTTAATAAAGTTCAGGTTTGCAAATCGTTTACCTGCCTTCCGTTTGCAATGGCTCCGTATCACTATGGACCGCTGGATCCTCAATACTATATCCCTGGGGTACAGGGACTTCCTGTAGTTTGCAGTTTGTTTCGCCCCCTCCCAATTGCCCTCCGGCCAGGGAGTCGGCGGAGGACCCGGAACATGCGCTCCTCCTAGGTCAGGAGGTACAGCGCCTCCTCTCCCTGGGAGCCGTGGAGAGAGTACCTTGGGAATTCCGGGGCAAGGGGTTTTATTCCAGGTATTTCCTCATCCTGAAGGCGAAGGGCGGGCTTCGGCCCATCCTCGATCTGCGGAAGCTCAACCAGTTCTTGGTACGCTGCAAATTCCGCATGGTGTCCCTAGCCTCTATTATTCCCTCCCTAGACCCGGGGGATTGGTTTGCAACACTGGACCTTCAGGATGCCTACTTCCACATCCACATTTTCAAGGGTCACAGGCGCTTCCTCCGTTTCCTGGTGGGTCAGGACCACTATCAGTTTACGGTTCTCCCCTTTGGCCTCTCGACAGCCCCCAGGGTCTTCACCAAATGTATGGCGGTGGTAGCGGCCCACCTCAGGAGGAGAGGGCTGCAGGTCTTTCCCTACCTGGACGATTGGCTGCTCAAGGGCAAGTCCTGGTCCCAGGTGCAGCAGCAAATATCCCTCTTGCTACGCACCTGCTCAGCTCTGGGCCTAGTGGTAAATGAGGAGAAATCCATGTTAGTTCCTGTCCAGCGCATAGAATTCATAGGAGCGCTGCTGGATTCCCAGGCGGCCACGGCCTCCCTTCCAAGGGACAGGTTCGAGGCGCTCAAAGGCCTCATCGCCTCGGTCACGGCCTTCCCGGTAACCACGGCTCGGATATGCCTTCAAATCCTCGGCCACATGACAGCATGCACCACGCCAGGCTCCGGATGAGGCCCCTCCAACTCTGGTTGGCCTCCCGCTATTCCCAGGCCAGGGACGGCCTGGACAAGGTTGTCACGGTGCCGCCAACGGTGGTTGCAGACCTCCAATGGTGGTCCCTCCCGAGCAACATGCTCCGGGGTATCTCCTTCTGAGACCCCTGTCCCTAACTAGATCTAGTGTCGGATGCCTCGGACCTGGGCTGGGGAGCCCACGTGGGGGACATCAGGACCCAGGGTATGTGGTCACCCGAGGAACTGACCCTGCACATAAATGTCAGGGAATTCAGGGCAGTGCGCCTGGCGTGCCTGGCTTTTCGCCAGCACTTACAAGGGAAGTTGGTCAGAGTCCTCACGGACAACACCACCGCAATGTATTACATCAACAGGCAAGGGGGGCACGCGCTCCAGGGCCTTATGCCAGGAAGCCCAACTCCTGTGGGAGTTCTGTATAGCCCACAACATCCTCCTCCGAGCGTTCCACCTACCCGGCGAGAGCAACACGCTTGCAGATCGCCTGAGCAGGGTGTTCTCACAACAACATGAGTGGTCCCTGCACAGGGAGGTGGCAGAATGGATTTTCCTTCACTGGGGCACTCCCCAGGTAGACCTATTCGCCGCCACCCAGATGTGTCCCAGGTTCTGCTCCAGGGTGATAGAAGGCAATGGGGCCATGATGGACGCGTTCCTGCTCGATTGGTCGGGGCCCCTGATGTACGCCTTCCCGCCCTTCCCCCTCATAGGCAGGGTCCTACAGAAGGTGAAGTCAGACGGGGTGAGAATTATCCTGATAGCCCCAGATTGGGCCCGTCAACATTGGTACGGGACCTTACTGCAACTCTTGGCAGCCCCCCCTCGCAGGCTGCCGCTCCGCCCGGACCTCCTCTCCCAGGAGGAAGGTCGTCTCCTCCATCCCAACCTGGCCCCGCTCCACCTGACGGCGTGGCTGCTCCGTGGCTAGATGTGGAGGAGGGGAAGTGTACCAAGGCTGTTAGACGGGTCCTGCTTGAAAGCAGGAAGCTGTCCACACGGAGGGCCTACCTGGCTAAGTGGTATCGGTTCTCCTCATGGGCGAGGGAGAGAGGTTCCTCCCCCGCGTCCGCTCCGCTCCAGCTGGTCCTGGACTACCTCCTGTCCCTTAGGACCCAAGGGCTAGCTCCCTCCTCGATCAGGGTGCACCTGGCGGCCATTTCGGCCTTCCACCCTCTGGTGGCGGGACAGTCAGTGTTCTCCCACCACATGACTTCCAGGTTTTTAAAGGGTTTGGACAGAGCGTTCCCTTATGCTAGACCCCTGGTTCCCCCTTGGGACCTGAACCTGGTACTGTCATGCCTCACGGGACCTCCCTTTGAGCCCTTGGCCACTTGTTTCTGGTCCCACTTATCTGAGAAAGTGGCGTTTTTGGTGGCTATCACCTCAACCTGCAGGGTTTCAGAGCTTAGGGCGCTCACCTCGGAACCCCCGTACACTGTCTTCCATAAGGGGAAGGCCCAGCTTCACCCGCACCTGGCCTTCCTACCGAAGGTGGTCTCGGCGTTTCATATGGCCCAGGACATTTTCCTTCCAGTCCTGTGTCCTAAGCCCCATTCCTCCAATGAGGAACGACGCCTACACATGCTAGATGTGCGTAGGGTGCTGGCCTTTTACTTTGATCGAACAAGGCCATTCCGGACATCCCCTCAGCTTTTCATTGCTACGGCCGAGCACATGAGAGGGCAACCGGTTTCCACCCAGCGGATTTCCCGCTGGATCACCTCGTGCATACGCATGTGTTATGACCTGGCTGGGGTTCCCCCGCGTCCTATTGTTAAGGCGCATTCGACGAGAGCCCAGGCCTCGTCAGCGGCCTATGTAGCTCATGTCCCTGTTCGGGACATCTGCAGGGCTTCTACATGGTCCTCTGTCCATACTTTTGCATCGCACTATGCGATCGTCTCCCAAGCAAGGGACGCCGCCGGGTTTGGTAGGGCGGTGCTCCGCCCGGGCAACCCTTAACTTTTATCATTTAGAACTCCTACCCACCTCCATCAGGTATAGCTTGGAGTCACCTACTGTGGACTACACAGGAGCAATCACTCGAAGAAGAAAGGACAGTTACCTGTTCCGTAACTGGCGTTCTTCGAGATGTGTTGCTCCTCTCTATTCCACATCCCACCCTCCTTCCCCTCTGTTGGAGTTGCCTGGCAAGAAGGAACTGAGGGTGGGGGGGGAGCACGCAGCCCCCTTTATGGCGCGATATGTCGGCGCCACTCCAGGGGTCACAGCAGTGCTCCTCCACTACAGATGCTGCCGGAAGTTTTTCCCTTAGCACCGGTGCACGTGGCGAGCATGCACACCTACTGTGGAATAGACAGGAGCAACACATCTCGAAGAACGCCAGTTACGGAACAGGTAACTGTCCTCTCTCATAAACTAGACCTTCCATGGAGATATAGGGCTAGATAGCTGCCACCCGATTGAGGCCGCCTTGCACCATGCTGGCAGTGTAAAGGGGCTGAAACAGTCCATGGGGGAACACCCCTAGGGCAGGCGTGTTGGGGAACTGATTTGCACAGCTCTTTCCTGGTCTCAGTTTAGGGGCATGCTGAGGCAGCAGCCAGAGTGTGGTCTATGCTTAGCCAATGCTGGGCTGCAGATCAACGGGTTAGCAGCCCCCGGGGCACCTCTGACTTGTGCTGGGGGTTGTTCTGCCACCTTGGGGCTGACTGTAATCAGGAGCCACAGACGTGGTGTAAAGCCACCTTTGCCCTCACTTCCTGAGAGATATCCCAGAATCTGGCCTATTATCCTGGAGACGCAGCCCTGGGAGGAAAAAAAGTCTTGTTGTGGAGCACTTTGCATGCCCAGACCATATGTTTACAGCACAGAGAACTCAGATTCCCCAAGGTCTGGGGGTGGGGGGTGACTGGAGGCAGAGCAGGGCTGTAGGAAGCCTGGAACACAAGAATCTACATCGTTTATGCATTACAGAAGCCCCATTCCATGACTCCATTCAAATACACTGAATGGTAGCAGAAACGTTCTCCAGAGATCAAAAATTAATCTGCTTTACACCAAGTCCACAGCTTTGCAGGCTGCTTGGGGCTGACCCTCAAGTGCTTTTACCATTATATAGAAATGTGGCATCTAAATTGCACTGTTAGGAAGATCAGACAAATTTAAGAGGCTGTGGCCTGCTGGCTCCCAGCCCAGCATGCTTCCCTCTAGGAGACGGTGGGAGACGGTCTCTGTCTCTCCATGACAGGGCTGCCAAAAGCATGTCATGCAGGATACATAACACTTGTCAGGTTTCCCTCCTAAATGTCTCAAAAACTGATCATCCCACCCGGCACCGTCCCTGACACAGGACTGAGACCTGCCAAGCAGGCAGTGGAACAATTGGTGTGATTTGATGTGTCAAGGAACTACATGGCAAGCTGCAGGCGTTTCTTGCCAGACAGGTAATGCAACGGGTGTGAGCCACGGCCCTGGGGAATTAGCGTTCATTGCTGCCACTTTAGAACAATGGGTTTTCAGGAAAAGAGCAGTGGTGTTGGCTACTGTCCTAGAGCAGGGGGAGTCAGTTCAGCAGGTTAAAATCAACAGGCACACTGATGATTATCTACCAGCATCTTCCCTGGATTTGTGCTAGTGACTGCTAAATAGAACATTTGTTACCTAATACTCTCCATTCGTGGGCTGACCTTGCTGTCATTTGGGCTGTGCCTCTCTCTCCAGCTACTCTCAGGGGGAAGGAGCGATCAGGAGGCGGAAAGGATAGACGCGTATGGTCCCGTGGCAGCGATACTGGGGAAGCAGGCAGGCTCACACCCTCAAACATGAATGTGGAGAAAAAGAAAGGAAGCCTAGGCCCCCCACTTTCAGCCTTTGCTGCAGGGCCAGGCCCCTTCACCCCTAGTCAGACACCATCCTGTAAGAACGATGCAGTTTGACATTATGAGTGTAACATTGCACCATGGCAACATTTAACCAAGCTTAGCTGGGGCCCTTGCACAAATTTAGGGACTCCCCCACCCAGGGCCGGCTCCAGGCACCAGGCAACCACGCACATGCTTGGGGCAGCACCTGGTAAGGGGCGGCCAATCTTGGGGTGGCGGGGGCATTGCGGCGTGGCATTCCGCGGGGGGGGCGGCGGCGTTCCGGCGGCGCGGTGCTCGGCGGGGGGGGCGCGGGGCATGGCGCTCGGGGGGGGGTTCCGGCGGCGTGGCACTCGGCGGGGGGCGGCGCTGGGGGGGGTTCCGGCGGCGCGGGGCGTGGCGCTCGGGGGGGGTTCCGGCGGCGCTCGGGGGGGGGGGCTCTGGCGGCGCGGCGCTCGGCGGGGGAGGGCTCGGGGGGGCGGCGCTTTTTTTTGCTGCTTGGGGCAGCAAAAAAAAGTTAGAGCCGGCCCTGCCCCCACCTCCTCCCTTGGGCTTAGGTTCTGAATGTCCGTTCTGACCCTCTGGTGGTCTAAAAGAGGGGAAGCTGGAGGACACAAGGGGAGGGTAGGAGATGCTGGATGAGTCTCCAATCCTTGCACTACTCAAATCAAACCAGAACATTTCTGACTCATGGAAAAAGCAACAGAGGGTCCTGTGGCACCTTTAAGACTAACAGAAGTATAGGCACAGGACCCTCTGTTGCTTTTAACAGATTCAGACTAACACAGCTACCCCTCTGATACCTGACTCATGGAGTTATTCCAGGGTTCTGGGATCACCATCATCTGCTCTGACACTGGGAAATATTATCTACAGACTTCTCGGGGCATTTATAGCACCATTATTCACAGTCAGCTCATTGGTCTGTGTGCTAGTTTTACACTGCCCCATCCAACCACCCCTTCTCCCTGCCCCTGACTGCCCCTTGCTGCCCCATCCAACCCACCCTCCTTCCTGACTGCCCCCCCGGGACCCCTGCCCCCATTCAACCCCCTGTTCCCCCCCCAACCACCCTGCCCCCTATCCACATTCCTGCCCCCTGACCACCACCCTGAACTCCCCTGCCCTCTATCCAACTCCCCCTGCCCCCTTACCGCGCTGGCTGGAGCACCGGTGGCTGGCGGCGCTACAGCCGTGCCACCTGGCTGGAGCCGGGCCACGCTGACGCTACCACCACGCAGCACAGAGACCGGGTCAGGCCGGGCTCTGCAGCTGTGCTGCCCCAGGAGCTCACAGCGCTGCCACCCAGAGCATTGCGCCAGAGGCAGAGCAAGCGAGCTGAGGCTGCAGGGGAGGGGCTGGGGCTAGCCTCCCGGGCCAGGAGCTCGGGCAGGACGGTCCCGCAAGCGGGATGTGGCCCGCGGGCTGTAGTGTGCCCACCTCTGGATTCGATACAGATAAATAGACTATGAGAAACGATACAGAAGTGGCAGCCACGGTCAACAAGGGCAAAAGTCAAATTGGAAGGCAAATGAATATAAATATGGGGGTAGGCAAGGAAGATCTGTGCCAAAAACTACCTTCCTGTACGGCACTGTACCCAAAAAATCCAACCCCCTAACAATGCCCAGCTTTTGGTCTGGACAAGCTGCAAAGTCAAAACAATTTCCTCCCACAGGAGGAAACATCTTGGGCATATATGATCAATCCAGTCCCCGTCTCCTCTCCGGAGATATGCAATGGTACCTGTACCTAGCACCGTACCAAGCAGCATGGTAGGGCTTTACTCAGTTTTAACACTGACCTCTTAGAATAGAAAAATCTGCTAAAAAGGTGAAGTATTCGCTTCCTTAGCGGCACCGGTCGTCGGTGACTGAAACGGATGTCCTTGTGCACTTGAGCAGGTGGCAGCAGGTCGCCGTGCTGCCTTCCCAGCCATTTCTTAGGTTGTTCGCTGATATTTACCACCGCATGCCCCTATGCCTCTACGCAAGGGAAAGCGCTGTGCTCTCCCGCCATGTACCAGGGTTGACATACTAGTTTTAGCACTGCTCATCTGCAACCGTATCCAAGTGGCAACAGAACATTTTAGGTAGAGAATGCAAGTAGTGGAGATTCTGTCCAGTTATTTCCACCCTCTCTCCAGTTCATGTACTAGCTGAGCTGCATAGCTGGTATGTAGAGTGAAGGCAAGAGTTCAGGTAGCCAGCTCCAGACAACTATGAGGCAGTTGGTAGAGAGATGCAGGCGTTCCCAGTGGAATTTCTCTCTGCCTGCTGAAGTGCCCTTTTTAAGAGTCTCCCCCCCCCTCCCCCAACATTCAGCTCATGACACCTGGAATTCAGAGAGAAGTAATCCATTAGTTCTTTTATAATATAGGAGGCACACTTCATGTAGACTGAAATGAGTGGTTCACGTAACTTACTGACCAAGGCCACTAACAGTGTTATGGTTTCTTGTTCATTGAGTCCCGCCCACCCCATTTTGCATTACCAGTCTCCACATCATCCAGCCATCTTCAATTGATGAAGCAGAGATATTAGTACATTCTTTTGGAGGAGTTTGGATGACGCTTTTGCCTTCAGTAAGGGCCTGCCCACAATTCTTGGTACCAAATATTGAAACCAATTGGAGAAAACCAGTAATCAAAGGTAAGATTACTTGTTTCTTTTCCTTCCTATGCTTCATTAGCCTCCTCTTGTAGCTGAAACATACCAGCTGTGGGTTTTCAAGCATAAAGTTATATTTGTTTTGGTGTGTTTGCTTCCAGCCCATTTCACACCTAACAAATCCTTACATAAACATTCTTGCACATGCAAGGGGGGGGGGGGGGGGGAAGCAACATTGCTACAGATGTCTAGATTGCGTGTGTACTTAAAAATAAATAAATAAAAGCCTTTGAGGTCAAATTCCTAATTATGACACATTTAAGTCTGCAAGATGGAAGTTATGAGAATTTGTGAGACTATCCAGAATGCTGTTTTCATCTAGTAGCTGAATAGCCAGCCAGGATGACACACTGAAGCTACAATTGTCTTTTCCACAGAGCCCAAGTGCCAGGCATTAGCTTTTGCCTTATGGAGGGCACTCCAAAGATTTAGGTGTGCTCTCAGGAGACTGCTCGTTGGCGCTTGCACTTCCATTTCATTGAGAGCTGCAATCACAAGAATTCAAATGTTTTAATGGCTCCTCCTCCTTCATGAAAGGACAGGCCATTTCTAACTACATCACAGTGGGCAGATCTTCTGTGAAAAACCCATATGCAACGATTCTGCTTTATAAGGGCACATGCTCAGTGATGTCAGCCTTACGTGTTCAAAAAATCTGAGTCCTCCTCCCCCCAAGTATGAGTTTTGATCAAAAATGAAAATTAAATAATAATTTGTAGGTTCTTTTTATTTGCCTCCTGGTTTTTCAGCCTTTCGAGTTCACATCAAACTTTTTTTTCCTGCAACCATAAGAACAAGAAATTTACCTTTTTTTAAATGAAAAGCTCAGAATCTCATATGATCACAGGACTCCAGAAACTGGGACTAAGAGACACTCCAAACAGCATAAGAAATGTCAAAAATCATGAGCTGACAACCCTGCATTCCATATTATCCGCCTCTGGATTTCTGTGCCTGCTTCTCTAATTGTTTTTTTAAGTCTGTAGAGCAAGGGGCGGCTATTGTCTGTGTCTTGATCAGCACCCAGAACACGGTTGGTGTTTTTAAAACAAACCAACCAACCCAAAAATCTAGTGATGGTCTCCCACAGTGGGGCAAAAACAAAGTCAGACTATGCAGATTAGCTTTTTATTGTAGAGACAAAATGAAAACAGTAAAAAAAAAAAAAAAAAAAAAAAAAGTGAATGCATGAATAAATAGAACTAATCCTTAATTCTAGCTTGATCCTATCACTGCAAAGGGTGAAAGAAAAAGTGTTTTCAGGGGTTGGAAATATTGGCAGTATTTCCCCTTGGGCTATTATTTCTAACTCTTCACAGAGACCAGTAACAAAAGAAGAGATACTATTTGTAAAAATCCTTTTGCTGTAATAACTGCACATCTGTTGAATGCAACTTAACATGGTACTTATGCCAGAGATGGGGAAAAAAATTTTAGACTTAAAAAAAAGGGGCACGCTAATTTAAAACTTTTCACTGATCTGTCAAAATACTTACAAAGCCTATTCTTTTTAAAGCACGTGGATAATCAGGTTTTGTATGGAGGTTTGACAAAACATACATCCCACTACACTCATGATCCACTTTATTTTCCTGTGGTCACAGTCAGGTCAAGAGCAGCAAATTATCAAAAATACAAAGTCACTTGGCACTGATAGGTAACAAAGGTGTTATAAGTAGAAAGGAGATTTCCAGTAGCTACAGTCTACAAGGCAAGTTTTCTGGGTTTACAGGACGTAGTATTTGAAAGGTACAATGATACTGCAAAGGTAACAGTAGCAATCCTTACAGAAATTCAAGGTCAGAGATAACAACTACCTGAAAATAAAGATAAAGTTTCAAGCAATGACAGAATCTGACACCTGATTAAACAGTTGCTTGCCCAAACTAATGCAAATGGCCACGTTTTCAGTTCTACCACTTTCTTTGAGAATGAAAATACAGTTAATATTCAATACCATGTTAATTTTGTTTCAAGAGCTTTACTCACCATCATTCATATTCTTGGTAGGTTTTCAATTGGCCAAACATTTTACATCAAGTATAAAAAGGGGGCAATTGAAAATAATTCAATAGTTCTATAATTGTTTCAAGAGGTAGCACTAGTTAAGACTGTTGTACAGTCTAATTTTATCTTTGTATAATCATAAATTTCTCTGTATTATCTGCCACTCTTAAATCATAACACTGTAAAATCCTCTAAATGCCTCAGGTTACAAATAGTTCAAATGTAAATACAGTATTATGGAACATTTTTCTGTGATAGCATAGGGTATATGTGTAAAGAATGACTAGCCAGAGCATCACTGAGTCATTATTCTGAAGTTTTACTTTAAGCTCTTATATAATGAAAGACGTTTAATCTTTACAACATGTATTAGAAACTGAGATGTTTTTATTTCTACTATTATAAAAGTAATATAGGAGACCGTTCTAAACCATCTTCAAAATGCAGACCAATCTTTTTTGTATATAAACTGTACACAAAAACAAGGCACTATACATTTTTGGATATTGAAATATAAAGGTTGATTTGCATAGTTTCTAAAGAAACCCATGCCATAAATACAAATGCTTTGTTCAGTTTAGCACCTGAAGCAGCATTGAGAACAATTCATTACCTATTGCAAAGAGAAACTTTTCAGAATGCATAAGATATATATGGGTGGTATAGCTAATTCAGTATAAGCAACTGCCATCCGACTACCTTTCTGTATAGAGAATTTTTTTTTTTACATGAAAGTCTTGAAAGTGAATACATATTGCATTGTTAAATACATACTTGTTCTATGTGTTTATATAAATATAAATTCTTTGCAATCCACAAACAAAATAACACTTTACAAAGAGAACATCTTCAAAAAACACATGGCAAGTCCTATATATAGCCAAAGGATTGTTGCAGTAGTAGCTTGAGAAACTACTGTTTAAGTGCACAGGAGAGCAAAGTTTAAACACATTACCCTTGGAGTTGAACAAAGCTTCCAAAGAGTTCTCTTGCACATTTACAATATTACACAACTCAAGATCAGGCAGTATCTAAAAATTTAAGATCATCTCTAATTTCTTTTTTGAACACTAATCCAGAGCAATTCATTTTGCTAATTCCAAGGTGTTGAAAGTGACGATACAGATCCCTCTGGTACTATCACTAAGCGATAACATTACTTAGAAAAGTCCTTTTGCCTTTTTCACATTAACCTGCTTCCAAGAGGGCAGTGCATTGTACTCGTCTCTTGTCATCTCTAAGGCGGCCTGAATTTAAGACAAAAAGACACATCACTGTTAGGAAAGTCATTTACTAAACTCAAAGTGCTCACCAATCGAGTAGTGAAGCTGTCACAAGAGAGGTTTGGAATGATTCAATACATGCATGTACACAACAATTTATCTCCCCCTCCCCCCTTACCTCAAAGTCTTCATCTGAAAGATAAATTTCAAGTTTCAGTGGATCAGCTCCCTCAGGTAGAGGCCTAGCTAAAAGATCTGCTAGTGGATACACAGTTTTGCACAGCTTGGCTAACACGTCCTCTACAAGGATTATCTGATTAGAAACTTCAGCATCCTGGAGGAGAGAAAGGAATGAAAGGAAAGAGTTTAGAAACATGCTACTGAAATCAGCAATTGCTGATTTTAAATACAGCCTACTACAGAGTTGGTACCAATTCTGCCCTAGCTGGGGATGGTTAGCCGGCCCCTGTATTTTAGAAGTAGACTATGCACATTTGGTGCTAACCCAGTTCTTTGGCTGGAACAATCTGCTACTATAAAATATTTGTATTTAAGAACACAAGGGCACTCCTCTTCCTTAAGAAACCCCATTTCACCCATTTTTTTACTCCTGCCACCACATTTTGACTAAGGAGGAAGACTTTCAGAAAACTCCTGGAGATAGCCAGTGTCTCTTCTTGGTAATAGTTTACACTTAAAAACACCCTGCATCTGAGGATCTTAAAGTAGTCACATGGGCTGGAATTAACTTCATTTCCCTGAAGGGGAAACTGATGCAGAGGCCCAAAGAAATCCCTGTAGAATGGCACTTTGACATGCTAGTATGGAGATTCTGATTTGAATTACATAAAAAACCCCCACATACTGCTGCCTGTTTTGTTCAGTTACACTGAGACTTTTCCAGGTGGGTCATCCCCACCAAAGCGTGTGCGATATTTTGTATGGAAACAGATAATATTCCAGTCCATAGTTTCAAAGAAAACAGGAGCCTACCTTGTTGGGAGACAGAGGCAGAGCTTAATCAAGGTTTTGTGCAGCTCAGAGGTGGCACCCCTATTTTATCTTACTAGTTTTTAGGTAGGATTCAATGTTAAGAGTCAAGTTAAGAATCTCTTAGTTCCACTTCTTAAGTCTTCAAAGAATGAAACATTTACTAGAATGTATGAAAATCTATAACTCATTGAAAATATCTATAATGCACTTGTCAAAATTCAGCCATGTAATGATACTTATTTCTTCCAGATTCCTGAAGTGCATTATTTAGGTTAATTCTCTGGAGTTTGGGACTTCCCAGCATAAAACATGCTGGCTGTTACTAACAATAGCAAACAGAAAAATACAAGCGCAGCAACAGGAAACAATTGCAATAGAAGGCTTGTTTACCATTTCTGTGATCTCGGCTATGTCTTCTCTGTGTTCCCAGCTAGGGAACATATTGGTGAACGTCAGGGGTTCAAGACCAGCATGAATTAGGTAGGATTTCGGAGGTTTCTTTACGTTTTTTCCTATGACATCCAAAATACAAAACGAGAGGTGTTGTAAAACATGAATTATCTTGCAGGCTCTCGGTCACTCTATATTGCCAGGTAAAATTTTAGCAGGGCCTTTCATCTAGACCAGAGGTTCTCAAACTGTGGTCCGTGGACCACCAGTGGCCCACAAGCTCCATTCAGGTGGGCCGCAGAGAGTTCCCTCTAAGGTGCACACTTGGGCGGCTTCACACAAGAAAATAAAGGGCCACACACCTAATTAGTGGAGCCACGCAGGCATGGCTCCCCAAGGCCACCACCTTACCTTACATGTGTCTCTTCTCCAGGGTCCAGGTACCTAATTAGTTTGGAATTTGGGACGTGCAGGGCTGCAGCGGCCAGAGAAAGAGGCAACTTTCCTCAGCTCCAGGGCTGCGGCTGCCGGGGAGAGACCCCCGCTCCTTCCCAGCCCCAGCTTGGGGGCTGCCACAGCAGGGGAGAGATGGTACATCCATCGCATTAGAAAGGTAAGACTACTGATATTAAATTATGAGTTGTGAGCTTTTATTTGTAGAACAAAAAACATTAATTATTATAAAGTTTTTTTTATATAACACTTTTATCCAAAGCGCTTTGCAATAGTTAGCTAACGGTACAAACAACATTTGGAAAGATCATTAAGTGGTCCGCCGAGACCCTCAGCAATTTTCAAGTGGTCTGCGAAAAAAAAAGTTTGAGAACCACTGATCTAGACCAGCGTTTCTCAAATGTGGCCACCATGGGGCTTTTCTTGCTGCCACAGCCTCCTGGGCTGTGATGGGGGCGGGGCGGGGGGGGGGGGGAGAGAAAGAAACGCAAAGCAGCAGCCCCTCCTCCAAGGTCGCCAGTGAGTTCCCCACCTTCTCGGGGACGGAGGGGTCAGGCTTCAGCCCTGGGGTGGCTAGCCACGGGACTTCAGGCTCCATTCCCTGGCCACACAGTGACGGGCTCTGGCCCCAAGCTCACCACCCCCCATTGCCCTGGCCCCCACTGCCTCTGTACCCACCTCCCCATTCAGGGCTTAATTTGTCCCCAGGCTTGCTGGGGCTGAGTTAGTCTGTTGTGACTAATGATTTGGACATGCATATGTACATTTTTTCCCCCTTTACTTAATTCAGTATTTTAGGAAAAATTGTCAGAGCGGCCACCAGCAAGAGTTGGTGGCCGCACTCTGAGGCCACCAAAAAATGTGTTGTGAGAACCCCTGATCTAGACTGTGCTCAACAAACTTTCTTTTGCACATCAGAGCAACTTTAAAAGGTGTATTGTTCAATATTCTAAAAGTGTGCCTATCATGTCATCTCCGGGCATATGTACAAATCCAAATACATAGCTTACTACTGAAAAACAACAAAACAAAATGGACTCCTCTCATAACATGGCACAATATAAGCCTCCCCCCCTCCCCATGCCCAATCCACCACACTGCAAAAAAGCCCGAGTGGAAAGATGAATTTTGCATAATGTTCTGAGGTTACCAAAAGAAGGGAATTCCAGAACAGAGTGTCCTGCATTGAAAATGTCAGCAGGATGCAAAATTCAAGTTTGGAGACCCCGGTGAGAATATCTCAGCTGCCCACAATGTCACTGCAGTATGTGGGGAATGCAAGGTGGTAATGGTGGTTAGAAGCTAAACCATACAGGCCTTTAGAAAGCAATACAAACACCTGGAATTGTACCTAGAAGTGAACAGGAAATCAGTGCAGTCTATGCAGCACTCATAATATGCTCCCTATGGCCAGCTGGACCATTGCAATTTGCTGCAGTTGGAACTTACAAAGGATCTTCAAAGGATGCCCTGCACACCACACAGAACACTGCAATAATCCCATCTGGAGGTCAGAAAGACATGCCCATAGATAACGACCACAGGAATGAGAACAGAACCTTGCAAGAGATCACACTTGAGCTGTTACCAAGCAGTCTAGGATCTCAGAGGACAAACAGCACCAATCCAGGATCAAGAGTGATCCTGTCTATTGCACTCACTGTCTGGACTTAAAACTGTGTGCGGTCCATGGTAATAAAAGCAGCAGGCGGATCTAGAAGAGTCAGCATGGATACCTTACTAGAAAGTCAGTCACGGAAACTAGTGCCAGCTTCACACTATAGCTACACGTAAACCAGACAGACAGGGATCAATGAAATCTGAGGAGTCCAGACACTGCCAGAGTTCTCTTCACCACTGTGACCCAAGAACCACCTAATGCCAACTGACAAGGGGGAGCAGAGGGGTTGCAGAAATCTCGTCAGTCTGGTGTGTACATTCTAGTCTACCAAAGAATGTCATGGGAGGTCTCAAATGAAAGCCAGTGTCAGCTGGGTCATTATTATTGTTGTGAATTCCATGTATAGAAACAATGTAAGGAGTTATGTATATATACTGAAAATGTGGTTTTCATGTCTGTATCAAGGCATTAAGCAATAGCAAAGGTGCAAAACAGGTTTTCCTCCAGACAGGAGGGAAGGTGAGCAATGTCACTCTCTGTTGGGATGTAAATCAAGCATTGTAAACTAACACAATGGATGCCCACCTACACATGAAGTCAAACGTTAAGGAAGAATGTGAAGAATGTGAAGTCAACAGGGAATGAGCACACAGGAAAAAAAGCCCAATCCACAGGGAGGAGTAGAGGGGGGTTCTGCTGGCTAAGGCCTTGGCTACACTTGTGAGTTACTGCGCTTTAAAGCCGCCCACAGCGCTGTAACTCACTGACCGGCTACACTGGCAAGGCACGTACAGCGCTGTATCTCCCTGGGTATACCGCTGCAGGTACTCCACCTCCCCGAGAAGCATAAGAGATACAGCGGAGTGGCTACGACTCTCCCCTGTGAGCGTGTACCAGGAATCAACCTGCAGCGCTGTACTGATCACCTTGTCAAGTGGCCAATCCTCTCCATTGTTGTGACCAGCTGCAGGAATGTGGAAGTGGCGGTTTCAAAGCTTGTACCACAGAGAAAAAGCAAACTGTTTGCTTTGAGTGAGTGAATGAATGGGCAGGGGGCCGGGAGTTCGGAACTTGCAAAATAGAGTGCTGACACGCTCCAAAAAGTACTCTCTCTCCCCCCACACTCCCTGTCACACTCCACCCCACCCCCCGTTTTGAAAAGCACGTTGCAGCCACATGAATGCTGGGATAGCTGCCCATAATGCACTGCTCCCAACACAGCTGCAAATGTTGCAAGTGTGGCCACGCCACTGCGCTGTCAGCTGTCAGTGTGGACAGACTGCAGCGCTTTCCCTACTCAGCTGCACGAAGACAGGTTTACCTCACAGCGCTGTACAGCTGCAAGTGTAGCCAAGGCCTAAGAGTAAAGAAAATGAACTTTGGGGGTATAGCTAGGAGACAAATAAGACACAGCCTCACCCTGCACCTAGGAAGTAAATGGACAGCGCGTTTGCATTCATAAAAACGGGCTCTCAAGCAGCCTTGGTTGAAAACGCTGCAGAGGACTTTGGGTCAGATAAACTTCTTTAGACAGGTTAACTTGTTAGTTAAGCTAGAGTGTTATGATTTTATTTCATATGTAACCATTTGTTTCCAATATTCCTACTCACTATCATTTGAAACTTTGATGATAAACTTATCCTTGTTTACATTATAAATTTATCCAAGTGTGATATTAAGCAAAATGCTAATCCTGAGTTGACTCTTACAAGTTGGTGTGTTCTGTTTGGGAACGTGGCAGTTCTGAGAGAAGGCAGCATGAGGCGCTGGATATCACAGGGGAACGCTTCAAAAGGACTCAGAGACCGGGGTGCACCTACTGTGACACTGCAAGGCAAAGCTAGGGCTGGCATAGCTCAGGGGATCGTGTTTGGGTGGGTAACAGGCTGGTGGTATTAGGAAGCTGACACCCAGATAGGCACAAGGAAAACTCTCTCCTCACACTAGAGGCAGAGGGTAACAAGGTGACTCACAGTCCTGGGTACCCAGAGAACCATCACAACCACTTTCTCAATAACTCTGCAAACTGTGAGCACTACATGTTTTGTTTGAGGTCAAACATTTGGTAGCAAACAGATTAGAAAGAATTTAGTCGCACGAAACAGACTAATCTACAGAGCTTTAATCTCAAGTATCCCAATGAACAAATTAGCAACAAATCAGAATCCTTCAACTACACAATTTAGACAAGGGATTTATCATCTGAATCCTCCAGTTCCACAATTGCATTGTGGAAACCGCTTGAATTTGCCATATAATACTACGACAGCGATTTGAAACTCTGCAATTTGCAAAATTTGTCAGCCTAGTCTACACAGTAAGCAACACAGATCAGTGATACTAGTGGTGGAATATAGGAAGGATTGCTTGTGCCAGATAATGCTCTAATATCGGCTTAGCCATCTGGTAGGACAATTTAATTTTTGAGTGGAGAAACATTTTCATCATTTCAGTTAATGAAGTGAACTCTGCCCTCTACTCAAGCTGGTTTGCCTTTCTTATGCAAGAATCCGAACTGCAACACACACTCTCTCTCTCTCCTATGCGGGAGCTCAGTGCTCCAAAGCAGTCTGCTGATTTAGCAGACAAAGCTTCAGAAAGTTTCAAGAAAATCTGACAGGTTAGATAAAGAGATTTGTGCACAAAAGAAGCAACGAGTGCCGCTAGGAATATTCAAGCTGTTATCCAAGGATACAAACTAAAGTACTTCATATAATCTTGTAGTTTGAATGCTGGCTGTAAGCCAAAAAAAAGTAATAAAACACACTTAAATTCTTCTGATTACCCACTTAACTAGATCCTTCTTGCTATTCTCTTTTACTTTTAGGATAACTGCAGTATTTATATTTCTTGCTATTTAATTGTGACATCTTATTAGGGCAATGAAAGACCAGCACTAATTAACCCATGAAAGGTTAATTCCTGTAAAGTTTTCAGCATATCTGACAGGAGAATCACTCAACCCGCAGGCCCAAGAGGCTAAGAAACCAGTAGAACATCATAGTCAAATGGTACCTGCTCCCACTGACACCGTGGCCACAAACCTAGCTCCTCCTCCTTCACAGCAATTGAGATCATCCTGGGATTCAGATTGATTTTGGAAGGGGAAGTGCATAGGTAAAATATTAGGACTTTGACGGTGGAAAAACTTGCTACATCAACAGCACAAATAGCTCTTGCAGAACTATACCACACCTGGAAAGGGAGCAAAGGGAGCTTTGAACTCCAAAGCCACCGCAGCTGAGAAATCATAGCCAGCAGAGCTACTGCACTTAGCGAAGCAATTAATCAGTTTGTGACACATAATCCCAAGCGCAGACCACCGAGGAGCTCTCATCCTACTTTGCATTCAAATACGGGGGAACTGAAAGGCAGAAAATCCAAACCACTGCAGACAGCATTCGCCACCCTGCTACCGTTACAGCCATTGAAATTCAAGAAATCCTGAGGCACATTCAAGTCACAACCTGCCCCCTGCTCTTTGATGAAAGCCAGGGGGAAAAAAGTTTTCATTAACATGAGGCTGTATTGTCTAGCAGCTGGAGCCCTGGACTGCGTCTCAGGAGACCTGGATTCTATTCAAGGCTCTTCCATTGGCCTGCTGGTTGACCTGGGCACTGCACCTCCGTGCCTCATCTGTAAAATGGGGATAAAAAACAGTTACTTACCTTCTGTAACTGTTGTTCTTCGAGATGTGTTGTTCACGTCCATTACACATTAGGTGTGCGCGCGCCGCGTGCACGAACGTCGGAAACTTTCCCCTCAGCGGCTCCCGTCGGGCCTGCAGGGGTCTCCCCTCCCGCCAGAGCGGCGCCTCGCTCTAGCGTATATATATCCCTGCCGGCCTGACCCTCCCTCGGTTCCTTCTTGCCGGTGACTCCGACAGAGGGGAAGGAGGGTGGGAAGTGTAATGGACGTGAACAACACATCTCGAAGAACAACAGTTACAGAAGGTAAGTAACCGTTTTTTCTTCTTCGAGTGATTGTTCACGTCCATTACACATTAGGTGACTCACAAGCTTACCATTGGAGGAGGGTAGGAGTCAAGGAATAACTGATTGAAGCACAGCCCTGCCAACAACCGCATCCTCTCTGGTTTGATGATGGATCGCGTAGTGGGCTGTGAACGTATGCACCGACGACCAGGTGGCTGCTTTGCAGATTTCCTGGAGCGGAACCTGTGCCAAGAAGGCCGCCGAGGACGCTTGGGCCCTAGTTGAGTGAGCCCTGATCTCCGGGGCTGGTACATTGGAGAGCTCGTAGCATGTGCGTATGCAAAGC
The DNA here is from genome assembly GCF_028017835.1 of Emys orbicularis. Classification (NCBI taxonomy): domain Eukaryota; kingdom Metazoa; phylum Chordata; order Testudines; family Emydidae; genus Emys; species Emys orbicularis. The sequence goes on along the minus strand of NC_088684.1, from coordinate 268,131,066 downwards.
ACAATCCATGCCGACAAGCGTTGCGTCGAAATAGGTTGGCGTCTCATTCGCTCCACAACGGCAATAAACAGCTGAGTCGATTTGCGGAATGGCCTGGTGCGGTCTAGATAAAACGCCAAGGCCCGACGGACATCAAGGGTATGCAGGCTGCGGTGGCTTGGGTCCGTATGGGGCTTGGGGAAGAACACCGGTAAACAAATGTCCTGCCCCATATGAAAATGCGTGACCACTTTTGGAAGGAATTTAGGGTGCGGCCTCAGTTGCACCTTATCCTTATAAAAAACTGTATAAGGAGGCTCCGAAGTGAGGGCTCTCAATTCCGATACCCTCCTAGCCGATGTGATGGCCACGAGAAACGCTACCTTCCATGAGAGGTGCAGGAGGGAGCAAGAGGCTAGGGGTTCAAAGGGCGGCCCCATGAGCTTAGTGAGGACCAGGTTGAGGTTCCACGCAGGGACCGGTGGGCGCGAGTAGGGAAACACCCTCTCCAACCCCTTGAGGAATCGGACTACTGTGGGGTTGGAGAACACCGAAACCCCCAACTCCCCAGGGTGGAACGCCGATATGGCAGCCAGATGCACCTTAATTGAGGCGGGGGCGAGCCCTTGATGCTTGAGGTGTAGCAAGTAGTCTAGAATTGATGGGATTGAGGCCTGCAGAGGACGGATGTGGTGAGGCTCACACCAGTGGGAGAACCGTTTCCATTTGGCAAGGTAGGTCGCTCTTGTGGAGGGCTTTCTACTACCAAGGAGGACTTGCTGGACCTCATGAGAGCACCCGTGCTCCATATCGTTTAGCCAGAGAGAAACCACGCCATGAGATGTAGCGACGGTAGGTTCGGGTGGAGTAGGCGACCTCGGTCTTGCGTGATGAGGTCGTGATGGAGGGGGAGGGTTATCGGAGTGGTCACGGACAGTTCCAACAGGGACGTGAACCAGTGCTGACGTGGCCACGCCGGGGCGATAAGGATGACTGTCGCCTTGTCCCTGCGGGTTTTGAGGAGGACCCTGTGGATGAGCGGGAATGGGGGGAAGGCATACCTCAGGCTCCCGCCCCACGGGATTGCGAAGGCATCTGCCAATGAGCCCAGACTGCGGTTCTGGAATGAACAAAACTGGGGGCATTGGCTGTTGTCCTCGGTGGCGAAGAGATCCACCGGGGGGAACCCCCACCTCCGGAAGATTGAACGCAGGACGTCCTGCCTCAACGTCCACTCGTGCATGAGATAGGACCGGCTGAGGCGGTCCGCTAACCCGTTTTGGACCCCCGGGAGATAAGTCGCTAGTAGGTGGACTGAATGGGCTATGCAGAAGTCCCAGAGGCGGAGTGCCTCGTGACAGAGGGGAGAGGACCGGGACCCGCCCTGCTTGTTTATGTAGAACATGGCGGTAGTGTTGTCCATCAGAACCGACACGCTGTGGCCTCTTATGGTAGCGTGAAAGGTCTGGCAGGCGAGGCGAACCGCCCTTAGCTCCTTCAGGTTGATATGAAGCAACTTTTCTTCCCTGGACCACAAGCCCTGAGTGCGCAGGTCCCCCAGGTGCGCTCCCCAACCCAGGTCCGACGCGTCTGTTACTAACGTCAGAACGGGCTGCGGAGCGGCGAAAGGGACCCCCGCGCAAACCTGCTGCCGATCGAGCCACCAACGGAGGGCGTTCGACACCCGAGCCGGGATCGTAACGACCAGGTCTAAGGGGTCTCTGTTGGGGCGATATGCTTGGGCCAGCCACAACTGCAGTGGCCTGAGTCTGAGGCGTGCGTGTCCGACTACGTGGGTGCAGGCCGCCATGTGCCCCAAGAGTTGTAAGCAACATCTGGCCGTGGTCGTGGGGAATTGCTGGATGGAGCTCACGGCCTTCTGAATGGCCAGGAACCTCGATACGGGAAGACTCGCCCGTGCCGCCACTGAGTCCAGGACTGCCCCTATGAAGTCCAGCCTCTGCGTGGGGACCAGTGATGACTTGGGTACATTGACCAGTAGACCGAGTTCGTGGAACACCTGTAGCGTCAATGTCACATGGGAGCGAACCTCGGCCTCCGACCGGCCCGCTAGGAGCCAGTCGTCCAAGTATGGGTAGATGCGCATCCTTCTTTTTCGAAGAAAGGCTGCTACCACGGACATGCATTTCGTGAATACGCGTGGGGCTGTTGCCAGGCCGAAGGGCAAAACTGTAAATTGGAAATGGCGCTGGTTGATAGTGAAGCGCAGGAACCGCCGGTGGGCCGGGCGGATGGCGATGTGAAAGTAGGCATCTTTCATATCGAGGGCAGCGTACCAATCCCCCGGATCCAGGGATGGAATGATGGTACCAAGGGAGACCATACGGAAACGTGGTTTGAGCAAGTACTTGTTTAGCTTGCGTAGGTCCAGGATAGGACGGAGGCCCCCTTTCGCTTTGGGAATGAGGAAGTATCTTGAATAGAACCCTTTCCCCTTGAGGTCCGGAGGAACCTCTTCCACCGCTCCTACTGCGAGGAGGGTCTGTACCTCCTGCAAGAGGAGTTGCTCGTGAGAGGGGTCCCTGAAGAGGGACGGGGGTGGGGGGTGGGAGGGAGGGGGTGAGGAGAACTGAAGGGTGTAGCCTGCCTCCACCGTGCGTAGGACCCAGTGGTCCGATGTTATACGTGACCAAGCACGGTAAAAATGGGACAGGCGGTCCCTGAAACACAGGGGGGGGATCCGGAATAGAGGTTGGTACACTGTCCTCGATCGCAGCTTCAAAACCCTTGTTTGTTTCCCGGCTGCGGTTTGTTTTGGCCCTGATTTTGGCCTTGGTTAGGCGTATTGTTGCGTCTACGCATGTTATCCCTGCCCCTCCTGCGGTACGGTTCCTGTCTAGGACAAGGGTGGTACTGCCTCTGCGGAGGTTGGGGCTTGAAGGGCTTCCTCTGCGTCACTGGGGTGTGCATCCCCAACGACTTGAGGGTAGCTTGAGAGTCCTTGAGGCTATGTAGTCTGGCGTCCGTTTGGTCCGAAAACAAGCCTGAACCCTCGAAAGGAAGGTCTTGGAGAGTGTTTTGCACCTCTGGGGGAAGGCCGGAAGCCTGCAGCCATGCCGAGCGTCTCATTACCACTCCTGACGCGATTGTCCTAGCGGCTGCGTCAGCGGAGTCAAGTGAGGCCTGTAAGGAGGTTTTGGCTACCGCCTTCCCTTCATCTACTATGGCAGCAAACTCGGGTTGCGAGCCCCGAGGCAAGGCTTCCTTGAACTTGGACACCGATGCCCAGGAGTTGAAATTGTGCCTGTTCAGGATCGCTTGTTGGTTCGCGATCCGCAGCTGGAGGCCTCCGGACGAGTAGACCTTTCTCCCAAATAAGTCCAAGCGTTTTGCCTCCTTGGCCTTGGGGGCCGGGGCCTGTTGGCCATGTCGCTCCCGTTCGTTGACCGCAGAGACGACCAGCGAACATGGGGTTGGATGGGAGAATAGGAAATCAAACCCCTTGGATGGGGCGAAGTATTTCCTCTCTACGCCCTTTGCGGTAGGCGCCGTGGAGGCTGGTGTTTGCCATACAGTCTTATAATTAGATTGGACCGTTTTTATGAGCGGGAGCGCGATCCTGGAGGGGCCCTCCGGGCTTAGAATGTCGACCATAGGGTCTTCCTGCTCGACAGTTTCCTCTGCCTGCAACCCCAAATTGAGGGCTACTCGGCGGAGCAGGTCCTGGTGTGCCCGATGGTCAATCGGGGGAGGACCGGACACTGTTGTGCCCGCCATGGCTTCGTCTGGTGAGGAGGAGGAGGTCATGGCCTTTTGTGCGTCCTCTTCCTCCTGCAACTCCCCATCAGCAGGGTGCTCCTCCGGAGTGCGTTCCCTGACGTGGGCCTGGGACGGTGCCGGGCTCGGTGCCGAGTCAGCCCTTTCCCTTTCTGGCGGCCTGGAGTCCGTGGCCTCTTTGCGGGAGGGTGGGCGCCACCGTGGGGAGCGGGACCGGTGTCCTGAGGGGCCTGATCTCGAGGTCCTGGACGGGGGGCCTTGTTGGTGGTAGGCCCAAGGGGTCCAGAATGGCCATTGCCCTGGGTGGCCCCACTGTGGTTGCCAAGAGGCTTCGTGCTCCCTACTGGCCTGCGCTCTGTGGGCATATTTGCTGGAATGGCCCGAGTCCACCTCCGAAACTATGGACGGTGATCTAGAGGGCCACGGCGGTGCCGGTCCGGGGGCGGAGAGCGGTGCCTTCGTGACCGGGAGTAGCGCCGTGCTGACCTGGACCTGGATTGGTACCGGTGGCCCCGGGACCGGGAACGGCTGCGGGAGGACGGTCTCAGGGATCGCGCAACCGAAACGTCCCGGTGCCTGCTCGAGCAGGGCTGCTGGGCCGGTGTCTCGCGCCTGTTGGGGCCCGACGGTTGTGCGGCCCGCTGCGCGGAGGGAAGCCGGGAGTCCACCGAGGCGGAGCTCGACCGGGATCGGCGCCGCGAACGGTGCTGAGATGGCGACCGTGATGGGCGCATCATCTCCGGCTTGCCTTTGGATGGCAGTCTCGGCGGAATGTCCTTAGCGCGGAGGGTGCCTTCAGCGGACAATTCAATGAGGTCCTTTGCTGCCCCAAATGTGTCCGGGGTGGAGGGCTGTTCCAACAGTTCCTCCAGCCCTTCCTCCTCACTCGATGCGCCTATCCCGGGGCTCGACGGGCCTTTTGGCGCCGCAGCCACTGGCACCGGGATCTGTGCTGGGACCGCAACGGCCTTAGTAGCACTTGCGGTCTTCGCGGGTGCTACCCTCTTGTGCGGGGAGCGTCCTCGGGCCTTCGGTTGGCCCTTCGACTTAGCCGGCGAAGAGGACCAATTGGAAACAACTCAAGGCCAACACGTGAAAAAAATCTGTCAACATCCTGGATGTACATCAGAATTCTGCACAAAGAGTGCTCCAGTGGCACAGGAAGAGGACTTCTGCATAGCAATGGATACACGTCATGTTTCAATGCTCAGCTTTTCGGTGACTTTCCACACTCAGCCACAAGGTGTTACTGATCCATTTAGGTGACACAACAGGAGTAGATGGCACAGTAGCATAATGACAATCATTCCTCTCCTACCCGGACCCAGAGAGCAGTGATCAGTCACTGGCACCTTCTTCCCCAAGGGCCCACACACGTGGAGTTCAACATTTATTCCTCCCGCCTCTCCAGCTCTTTCACATATGAGAGAAACCACTGGAGAAGCTGGAAGGTGCCACTGACTCAGCTGTGAGTTGTACAGTTCATTTACCACAGCTGAAACCAATGCCATCGAGGATGTCACAATGCCACAAGAGATCAGCTCTTTAGTTGTAACTGGGAAGGGTTGGCTCAAACCAAATTGGGGTGATGCTGGTCAGATGGAGGAAATGCTCTGAAATAACAGCTGGGTCAATGTGCTCTTCTTCCAATGAAGATATCCCATCATCCAACCCCTATTTGTCAGAGAGGTGAGACGCCTCAAGGTCCTTTTCTTCTCATCTCCAAGCTTGAGCCTTTTTCTATCCCCTTCTTCTAAGGAAACTCCATCCCTTCATCCAAGATCAGAATCCAGCCACCGCAATCCACGCATTCATCAGTTCAAGCTTGGATCACTGTATGTGGGACTAAATGTGGTAGCAGTGCAGAGGCTCTAACTTGTGCAGATCATATCTGTTTGTCTCCTTTGTGAGGCAGGCCACTGTGAGCACATCACCCCACGCTTTGCTCCCTACACGAGCTCCCAGTCAGCTTCCAGCTTGTCAGTTCAAAGCCTTGTTCCTGATTTTCAAAGCCATCAACAAATCAGAACCCAGTTACATCAGCAATTGCATCTCCAACCATTCCTTTGGGACAATACACTTTACAAAACCCAGGACGAAGCACATTAGAGCTGGAGCCACAGCATTCAGCATTAAAGGGGGTTCTGTAATAGCATGAATTTCCAGAGATCAGACTAATCCACCATCTGCCCACTTCCCTCTTTGAGGAAGTACACTCACATTACAAGCAAGATGATTTAAATACAATAAAACATTGCTTCCCAACAGAGGCCTCTAATCCTGATGGAAGGATTGGGGGAAAGAATAGACAAATTCCTTGAAGTTTACTAGGGACCTCACCCTAGTTTACTAGAGACCCTTGCTGATTTATTTTACCTGGGGAGCACTTAAATACTCTGGTGAGCGTTACTATAGAAACCTTAAAATAGTCAGGATCAACACTGGCACAGAGTAGCTTTCTTATTACCTCTGCAGTATTGGAGTACTGTCTCCATGGCACATTTCCTGTCTGTAGCCCATCGGATTCGAGCTGATCCAGTTATTTTGTTTTCTACAGGCCACCAGCCTTGCCAAAGATACACTTCATGGTGATTGTCAACAAGGAAGAGTGCTATACAGCCAAAGAAGATCCAAAAATACCAGAGATTTAGTCAGTATATGTTTTACTAGGTTTCTCCATAAGATAAACTGCACAGCCTTGACTAAAATCAGCCTATTTTGGTTGGACAAATGAGACTCATCTTAGAGGCCATCAATGTCATTTGTTATCCATCCACAGAGATTTCTGTAAACCCAAGAAGCAAGAGGCTGAGCTCTGGTTCCCCACAGGAAACAGTGTGCTTTCTTTAGTAATAGTTTGGGTACAAATACGTTGAATTGGTTTTAAGTATCTGCAAAGTGGAAATTTCAATCTTTTGTTGCTAAAGGTTGAACCCCTCCTGGTTTTACACACACTGAAGCACTACTGCTATTAATTAAATCTGAACAGACCCATGCTTTACTCCTGGGGGAATTCTGTGCCACTGCACAATGCAGAATTTGTGCAGAATTAATGTTCTGTGCAGAATTTCCGGCTGCCATTAGGGACTGCTGGACCAGGCAGAGCCCAGCTTCCCAGCTTGCAAATACAGGACACTGCTGGGGCGGAGGGGGAGCTGGAGGTGGGCACTGGGGAGAGGAGGTGCAAGTGTCTGGGCTGGGGGGTGTCCTGAGGCTGGACTCTGGGTGGGAGGGATGTGGGTGTCTGGCTTGCGGGGGCCCCACAGCTGGGCTCTAGGGGGGAGAGGGCATGGGAGTCTGGTCCCGCAACTGGGCATTGTGAGGGAGGATGCAGAGAAACAGGAACTGGGTTGTCGTAGGGATTTCTTTAACTTTCTACTCCTGGGGGACTCTAGTGCTCAGAGGTACTTTGAAATAAATCACCAAAATAACTGAAACTGGTGTGATCATACAATGTTATTTTGACAAAATATGAAGAATTTTAACATATTGTGCGCAAAATATTTAGGTGCAGAATTCCCCCAGGAGTTCTGCTTACTGAATCCCAGTGCAAAGCAGTGTGGGACTATGCCTTTTCCCTCCCTACTTGCTTGTTGCATGAATACTTTTATAGGTCACCATTGTTCAATAATTCCTGTCAGTACGTTTCTCTACTTACATGTTAGAATAACTTTATACTAGGGGTCTCTGTATTTGGGACATTTATTCCTGGATATCCTAGCTGGGATCAGTGCAGTATTTACATCAATAGTCTGCTTCTGTACCTGGCTGTGGGGCAGTGTAGAGATCCTCCTGCAGGAATGGCATGGAACTGACAACAGTGGGATCTCTTGCAGGATATATATATTCAGTGGCTGAGAAGTCTCCCGATGAACTGCTGAGGATGAACAGGCGGGGGGTGAAGTTAAACTTTCCAGGATCTAATAGAACAAAAGACAAAAATGTCTAGTACAACAGGACAAAGTTAATTTGAAAAGCTGCATTTACGCTTGCTACATTACACTTTGGCTTTTGAATAATCAGGAAAGGAGACTGGCAATGGCTGGGATAGAAAGCATTTTAGCTTTAGCCACCATTTTGAATCCAACCCTGGCTAGCAGTGACCAGCCATTTGAGGTATGTCCACACTACAATTAGACTCCCACCAGCTGAGTGGTACTCATGGGGTTCGGGTGAAGGGCCTACTTAACTGGGGTGTAGACGTTCAGGCTCAGGCTGCAGTCTGAGCCCTGGGGCCCTCCCATCTTACAGGGTCCTAGAGCTCGAAAGTCTACACTGCAGTTAAACAGCCCTGCAAGCCCAAGTCAGCTAGCATGAGCCAGCCATGGGTTTTTAATTACAGTTTAGACATACCCTTGGTGGCGGACTGTTCTGTGGCTTTGTGAGACAGGCTTACTTCACATATCTACTACTTAACTGACAGATTTTCATATTGTAAATCTGTCCCACAACTATCATCTTTGTTGGCAGTTCCAGAAGAGGGGTCAATGATTAAACACAAAACCATCATCCAATCCCTCCAGAGGAGAACTGCAACATATCTGGTGGGCTAAGAGTTAACTGCTGCTCTGTTCTACGTGTGTGTGAGGGGAGGACACTTCACTCTCCGGCCCCTTGCATCCCCAGACACCAATAGATTCACTTGTGTGTGGCAGGAAGCATATTTTATTCTCCAGTCATTTCTTGACTTCACCAGGGCCCTGACTATTGCTAAAGTTTCACATCAACAACGGAAATGTGTTCAACTAAAAAAACAATGTATTTTATAGTCCTACAACACAGTAGCATGTAGGTGAAGATCACTGGACTGCAATACTACCTTGCAACATGCAATCATAGGCTTTTCGATCTCTCCTTCCTAATGCATCCCAGAATCCCAATGGCTCTGACCCTTCATCACATTCATGTATTGTCACCTTGCTGCTGCTGTGCAATCCAGCTTCCAATGGACATCTGCAATACAAACAAGTGATGTGAACCCAATACCCTTACTTCCAACAACATACAGCTTCATGCACTTGTCAGCAACCCAAGCCAGTCCAAAGACTGACTCTCTGGACACTGGCACTTCCTTTTTGCCAGCCTAATCCATATGAAAATCAATACAGGAAACAACAATGTAAGGTGTGACATTTCAGTAATGGTATTTATTTGTACGACTGATCATATATGCAGAGCGTGAGAGAATGCTCATGTGAGCTCTTTACCAGTTCTTCAGTTTCTCCTTTCCATCCCCCATCAGTGCCTCTTGCAAGCTTCCTTCCCTAGCCTCGTCATACCCTCTCTCTCATAAGGCTTTTTCTTATCCTATTACCTCTGTTAGGTCATAGTTGAATCTTTACTTTTAGATGCTTTTCGGTCTCCCATTCTTTAACAGGAATGGCAATTCAGTACTGCAAGAACAGTAAGTATATCTCACCCTATTGGGATTGTGTGAAAATCAGAATATGCACATAATGAACTAGGTGCCCTGTCCATTCCTCCTGTCCCAACACACAGCCTTGCTGCAACCTCTTAACCCACTCCCGATCAGTGCTACTGGAGGGTTGCTGTTTTTTTTCTGGCAGACAGCTACATTTAATAATCCAGCTACAAAATACAAATGTCTATAAGTCAGCTACTTACTGTTCTTTTATTTTATTGGCTGCTGTTCTTCCTACATCTTTTGTGTGAGACTGTGCTTTGCAGCCATGCCACAGATAGATAAGGGCTTTATTTATATTGAGGACAATCATAGACGTCCTGGACCTTAGGCTGCTGCAGTGACATGCTACTTCAAGTAAATTTCCTTCAATGGAAACTTCTCCTCGTACACAGTACAGCCTCCAGTCACCTGGAATGGGCACAAACAGGACGAAAACTTTATTACATTCTGGCAAAGTTACTTCTAATTCAAGATCTTTTAGGATAAATGGCAAGCACTGCATTGCATTACACAAGCTTAAACTGTCACAAAGTGATAAAAGGAAATTCAGTCAGTTTTATCACTGCTCCCTAACCCTCCCCCTTTTCTATTTAGGGTGAACAAGGGACCAATATAATAATAGTACCTTATCTTTTAATGTCATCTCCACTTGGTGAACTGCAATATTTAGGCATATCAAGTCAAGTTCAGGTTTATCCCAATACAATTGCAGCCTTTCCAAGCTGCCACTGGATTGAAAAGAATTTGCCTAGTGTTCACAGAATACACAGTAGGAATTGCAGTGTGTGGTAAAAAGGTCACAGCAGCTTTGTTTTGTTTGAGTAATAGAAGTCCAAAATGACAACATGCAAAACTGCAAGTTCATAATCAAATAATCATTTTTTGCCATGTAAAACAGAGAAGCATCTTAAAGCAGAGGGGACAATTTAAATGTATGTACAGCAAAATGAATTTGTTTGCTCCTGGGTTGACAAAACACATTTTAAGTTTAAGTGAGGAGTGAACTAAAGTGAAAGCATGAGTATAAGCCCCGTGACAAAGATCATCTACAGAAGAAGCTCCACTATTCCCGTTGTTATAGAATGAGTGCTAGTTTAGCCTTCATCTAAAATCCATTTTTTCCAGAAAAGGAGGGCCATGAAGCAGAAAAAACGTATCTAATAAGTGATTTACTTTGTGTATTTTCTTCTTCCTCTTCCCTTCTTCCAGCATGCACAACCATCCCTCCCTGGAAGCACTGCAGAAAGCATGGTGGTTCTTTTCCTTGAAGCACTTGTACCTAGAAATGGAGAGCACCACAATACCGAAACCACAGCAAATGAATTTAAAGATTGAGGAAAAACTGCCTCTTGGCAGAGTATTAAAAATAGTATAGTCCTGGCCACCCACAAGGGTGGTTTTTCTAATATGTTAAAACGCTGACTATTGTTTGAGCTGCCAAATACATCAACATTCAGTGGGACTCGTACATGTTGTTCTGGTTAGGAACTGCATAACTAAGAGGAACCTGTACCCATGTTTCAGTGTTCAGCAATCTTAAATTTCAGAGGATAATTAGCACTGACTATATGTAATTTAAATTGGTTTATTTTCAAATAGCATTGGAGTCCATTAATGGCAGGAGTCATTCTTCTGAAAGAACTGAGACATTTTGAGACAATAGTTATACGGCAGCCCTATGAAGATTGTAAAAATCATATACAGATGCCCCCCGGGTTACGCAAACCCGACTTACACAAATCTGCACTTAGGAAAAAGTTCCGTAAGCTAGTAATAGGAGGTTTTTGGGGGGGTGGGTTTGCGTAATGGTCGGGTATACGTTTCCGACTTATGCAAAATTCGAGTTACGCAAGGCATTCCAGAACAGAATGCTTGCATAAGTCAGGAAGTGTTTGTACAAATATGCTTTAATATTGCTTAAAATGCTGGCTTCTATGAAGCCTTAAAAAGTTTTGTCGTTATTGAACTGACATTGCTGCTTATTAAACGGATAGGACAGACTGGTTTATAATCACTTGCACAGAATTTGGTATGGGAGGTGTCAAATGAGATCATGTCCTTTGCGCCCTTCACCCCGTGCCTGCTCCCCAAGCTATGTCATTACAATACTTTGCAAATACAATTCAATTTTATGTCTTGGCCTGGCAGAAAATGCTTCTTATGGGGCTTAGCAGAATGGCTGCAGTTCTTCGGATACTTGTAGTGTGACAGAATATGAATTCCTTAATTGGATTCTGAACCTGAAGGCAGGGGATGTATCTACAAGTCATGCCTTTTCCTACAGCAGGGGGAAGGAGAGAAGGAACATTCTTCCTCAGACTTCGCAGAAGGCAGATCTTGGAATTACATAATCCACAAAGAAGCAAATTTTTTACAATGCTGGAATGTTGTTCTGCAAGTCCAAAGGGGACTTTGGGGGGCTGTATATGTATATGTAGTGGCAATAAGTACGGCTTCTGCATTAGAAGGGAGCAAAAAAAAATAAAAATAAATAAAAATAATAAAAAAAAAAAGATGATCCCCAAATCCCACCACCACATTTACTCACCAAATGTGGGCATTTGGACAGTACTAGAATTTTTTACTACAGTTTTCCCATAGCAGTTTCTATGTAGTGGGTATGTCGGCAGCTCACCTGTGCTCCTCTCTCTTCATCAAGCTCCACAGTCATCAGTGCCGATGTGCCCTTCTCGCTCACTGTGGAGTGCCTCCCTTGCCAAAAGAAGTACACACACTTCTCTTTTCCAACAGCCCTTACTTGCTGCTCTCCCTTTTGTCTGCTTCCAACTGCAAAAGAAATGGCTCACGTTGAAGGAAAACAGCTATTGCTAGCGTTGTGGAGTGCACAGCCAGCCAGCTCAGTGATGTGAAATCCAGTGCAGCACTAACTACCCGCACAATCTGAGAAACATTAAGTCAAGCAGTGCAAGATGCATGTGCCAATCCTTCACAGGGACATCATCTGGTGGATGTAAAGCTGCACGCACAGACTCCACTGACTGGCCAAAGGCCTCCAAACCAGAAGGATCATGTAAAATAATTAACATCACTTGAGAGAATCAGACAACGTGGAATGGTGTAGCCAGTCATGTTACCAAACAACAAAAAAAGCACAGTGTCTCATTTTCCATAATACACTGTTCTTTGGCAGCAAGAGATTAGCTGGCTGCTGAACGATATTGGAAACAGCAGCAGTTGAGACAGCTAAAGGCAGAACACGAAAATTCTTCTTGGTATAATTATATTAAAAAAGGAAACTGCAAGGGGATTCCAAGTTATGACAATCAGAGAACACTAAGTTAATAACTTACTTCCATGAAAAGAGTCTCGTGATTACTTGTAAAAGTTTCATTTTCCAATTAACTAAATGCTCCATGTTAGTCTGAGCAGAGGACTCGGAGCCAAGAATATTTTTTTTTAAAAAGACCTTTATTCATTATCTGAATCTTACAATTAGTAATCAAAAGCATGTGTGAAGAAAGACAAGTTCTACATTAAAACCCTTGATGGAAAGCTTTACTTTAGTTACTGAACATTCTGAATAACCTGTGACACAATTAGGACAAGATTTTCAAAAACTGTTTAAAGTTAGTCTCCTAAATCTATTTTGACACCTACCAGACACTCAGAAGTGCTGAACAATCACTCTGAAAATCCAGGCCCTCTAAAGTCATCTCAAATTGGGCACCCAAAATCACTAGTTACTTGAAAATCTTGGCATCAGTCTCCTCCTAAACCCTTCAAAACAGTGAAAGGCGGTGCCTCCTTTGACAAAACCAGCCCAACCGAGCAGATTTGTACTTTCAAACTATTTGCAAAGTGTAAGGAAAAAAACAACCACCCCAAATTCTTCAAGGAGCGAGAAGTTGGTTCTCTCTTGTTTTGTTTACATATGGAATCAGTTCATGGTTTCATGTTTAAGTCAGATAGTTTTCTATTCAAAAGTTTCTGCAACAAAGCATGTGTGTCTGGGTTTACTTCATCTACAGCTACTCTCAGATTCAAATTTCACACCCTTTTGTCCTCTAATTGGATTCTCTAGTATCTTGACTCCACAATCACACATTAATCTGCATTTTCTCACTACTTTTAAGAGTGAAGCCATATTTGTGCTGTGGCTGATTAGGGCTTGCCCCCTTGGAACACACTTTTCATTTGTGGGGCTGTTCGTACTTTACTTACCAATGGGCCATCTCCTGTTCTGGAGTTCATTCCCCATTTTGAAAGCATGGAGTGAAGCACAGCCCTACCAGTCCCCTACCTCAACAAAGATCACCCCGAGTTGGTTGTTTGCTAGAGATCTGCCTAATCAATCAGTCTTTTAATTGGAGCACAGTTAAGAATTTTCAAATCAAGGCTGAAATGCATTGATGAGTGTTTGGAGAGCCAGCACAAAGAGAGATTCCTTCCCTCCTGGCACTTTGACTTCACAGTCTAGCACAGACTTTTGCTTCCCCCTTGGTTCCTCTCTCCACTACCTGGCAAAGGCTTCACCTGGAACTAAACCTACATCTCTTGCAAGTCAGTTCAGAGCACTGCCTCTAGTCCAGCTCCCTACCTGATTCAGTTCTAAGTTAAAGAAGATTACAGTTACTCTTGATATCATCATTCAAGCCATTTTGCAAACCAAAACTATGCGACTGCAATTTGGATGCAAGTAAGCTAATACATGGCAAACTGCTGTGTGATGGCACAGATTACATTTTGGTGTGAGGAAGAGGAAAAACAGCAATGGTTTTACCAGGAATTCTACTTCATATCTTGCTTGCAAAGTTCGTTTAATGGCCACATGCTGTAAGTGAATTCCTATCTTGTTTGCCTAGTGGGATGCATCACATGCAAGGAAATTTAGCTCTGGATTTTGCTATAACATTAGCTGTTTTAGCCACAGACATCAATATCTAGCATGAAGAAATTCAGTTGTTCACTAACCTGCAGTGCTCACCATGTACTTCCATTTAACCACATACGTGTCTCCCTCATGGAACTGTCCAATGCTTTGTTTAGGCAGCCTACTGTAATCAAATTCCAGGATGTGCCAGACATCCACGGAGGCAGTGATAATTTCAAACTGCCTCCCATCTTCTCCTTCAATAAATCCATAGCCACGGCCAATATTTATTCCATCCAAGACTGTGCCAACCGTAGTTTGGGGCACCGGTACCATTAGCATGACATCATATGGTTTAAAGTCAGACCTGGAGTCTTCCTGTGATAAGACATGTAACAGGTTGGGGTTTTTTTGGTCTACGTTTAGCTTTTTTTCTTCTTACTCGATTTAATTATAAATATACAAGGAGCAAATGTATGCGATACTTTGTGACACAGTTTTACTGTTTTCCTTTTGTACTAAAGCCAGTTTTGAAGCATTGATCAACCCCCCAAACACTAGTTGATTAAGAGCATGTATGTGGGTTTACAATCAATGATATTGTTCTGGTTGACATTCTAAAGACAGACTGATCAAGGAAGCAGTTTAGACCACTGAGTACAAAACTTACGTCTCTGCTGATGAATATCAGTCATTTATATGTTTTGAATTCAAAATTGTCTTCCCATTACAGACACACAAATCAAGTATTGAAAATACTCAGTAAGTTTATTTGCTCTACCTTCTGGTTAAGAGATTCACTAGAGTTCTTCTCATTGTGTTTCTTCAGTTCTGTCCAATCAAGAAATTTTTCTTTGAACAATATGGTCTCATTATGTTCTGTGAGTCTGCCAAAGATAGCCCAGTCAGGACGCCCTTGTCCTTTTCTGTATTAGAAAAAACAAAAAACTGGATTAAATTACACACTGTAACATATATGCAAGAAATCAAATGGTTTAAACATCCCTGAGAAAACTCATGTTCAATACAGGTTTCTAAGTCTTTACTCTAGTTTGCAAATTATAAAGTTTGAAACTATTCAGATATCAAACATTTGCCAGTGACTTGATGTAGGATTTTAAAGGTGACCAGCAAAGGAAAGCAAACAGCTGTGTACCTTCTTCTTTATGATGTACAAAGGCAGCCTGAAAGATTTCGCCTCCCCGAATGTTTATTTGCCAATACACAGCTCCCCAGCTGGCACAACTTTACATGTTATATCATGCTGGCTCATGGCAACTAAAAGCCATTGTTTCCACAAAGAAAAATGGCAGCTGGCATTTACACACTGACCCAGCCTAAGGAAATTCAGTTGCATTAACTCCCAATAATGTATGTCCCCAGTGTATCAATAAGAGAGCAAAAGTACTATAACAGCTGTAAGTTTGGTACCTTGGTATAAGGGGATTGCACTCTCCAGGGTCTAGAGGATTTATGTCACAATTGGCGTAGTCAAATGTTCCATTCCACAAATGTTTGGCCAGCTGGAATGCTACTTTTCTCTGTGCTAATGTGACTTCTTTCCCATGCCACACATATACTTCGCTGCCGAAATCAAAAACCAGAACCTAGAAATAATTACAGTAGTAATTTAACTGCAGGGAAAATATGCTCAGTTATACCAAAAACTCTTTACTATAACTTTGGCCAGGTTGTGATATAATTAATGTAGCGAAACAAATACTTACAAATGTCCTATGTGACAAAAGGAGCCGACAATGAAATAGCAGCCACAGCATAGCATTTGGGTTTGACTTATGGGCCTGATTACTTGCATATTTGGTAAGCCAGTACAGTAACTCCTCACTTAACGTCCTCCTGCTTAACGTTGTTTCAAAGTTACGTCACTACTCAATTAGGGAACATCCTCGTTTAAAGTTGTGCAATGCTCCCTTATAACGTAATTTGGCTGCCTGCTCTGTCCACTGCTTGCAAGATTCTGCGGAAGAGCAGTGACTTTACAAGGGAGCATTGCACAAGTTCCTCTTCTCCGCCTTCCTCCCCCGCCCCCAAGCGCTTCCCCCCCCCCCCAAGCGCTTAGGACTTGGGGGGGAGGGGGAAGAGAGGAGCAGGGACGCGTTGTGCTCTGGAGAGGAGGTGGAGTGGGGGTGGGAAGAGGTGGGCCTGGAGTGGAGCGGGGACGGGAAGAGGCAGGCCTGGAGCATTCCCCGGCAAAGTCGGCGCCTGTTCTTCTCCGGGGAAGCTGCCGCTGCTGCAAAGGTGCTTCCTAGCATCCTTGCCTGCAGCGGGCTGTGCCTGTGTGGGGTAAGCCTGGGGCACTTCCCAACCACAGTACAGTACAGTACAATATATAATGCCTTTTGTCTGCCCCAATTTTTTTTCTTGGAACCTAACCCCCCGCATTTACATTAAATCTTATGGGAAAATTGGATTTGTTTAACATTGTTTCACTTAAAGTTGCATTTTTCAGGAACATAACTACAACTTTAAGTGAGGAGTTACTGTACTAGGAATGCTACAGAGGAATTTGCTTATGAGGGAGGGAGTTCATGGGAGAACTGAAAGCTCTTACTGATCACAAAGCAATATTGACTTGTTCTAAAAACCTACTTTCAATTCCTCCTGGTTGGATGATGTGGCTGCAGTGAGAATTTACTGAGGGTGGAAAAGAGTTTTGGGAAGGGGAGATGAAAAAAAAAAAGTTAGGGCCATCTGGTTTAGACTTGGATGGACTGGAAGCAAAAGAACCCACCATGGACAAAAAGGGTTGGAAGTCTTTAAAAAAGTTGTCAGTGTTGAGATAATACTTTCTAATTTTTCTTTACTTTCTTGGCACCAAGGGCTCTGCAGATGGTCAGTCTCTGGCAGCGAAGGGTTTAAAGTATCAGAAGTACAAAGGACCTGATTTTCAGTAAGTGTGCAGACGTGTATTTGCAATTGTGTGCCTACAAACTTACTGAAAATCAGACCATCAGTATCTTCCAGAGGAAGTGTTAAGTGTTCCAAATTCAAACTCCTAAATGTAACTTACTGTACCTCTTTGGATTGTAGCAGAGTACATCTTGGCATTTTCCCCCAGTAGTCATCATCAGGAATAAGTTTATCATCTACTAAACGATAGATGCAATTTGTTTCTATTATTGCAGCTTCGTACATTTCATCTTCCTCGGGGTTTCCAGCAGCTTGAAGAGAGAAAAAAAAATCATAAATACTCAGTGTTCTAATATTAAATTTCTCTACATTGGAACAGTCAATTCAGCTATTTTACGATGATAAAACATCAGGGGCTGAAATAGTGAAAATATAAAATCTCTTACACTGGTAACTTGTCTGGCCACTGAGGAGTTTCCAGAAGTCTTTGGCAGCATGAGTATGGGTATTTATCCCTTCTTCTATGGTCTGAACATAAGAAGCTCTACAGCCGAGTTCCCTCTTTGTCTGAATTAAAGTTGCAAGTTCTGATGCCTAAGAGATTAACATAATTATCTGAATAGGATCGGTTAAGTCATTTGTGCACGTTCAGTCGAGGGAAAGTGCAGGAGTGAGAAAGGGGACAGCACGGTTGGTAACAGTGGTAATGGTCATTACTTCTCTTTTATTAAACACCAAGAAGCGAGAGAAAAATGACAACTACACCAGTGCTTTTATTTGTAATTCAAATGAGAACTGATCCTAATGAATGCAGAAACAGAAAGGACATCCTGCAATTCAAACTATTTTTCTGTTTGAATACAAATCCCTTTCCTGAGGATTTCCTATTTTCTATTGTGGTTTTGCAACTTGCATGTCCCACGTCAGCTTCCAATAAATGCAGAGGTTAGGGGAATAAGACATATCTGCCTCCCACTGATTATCAATGATATGCTACTGTGCACATATTCCAGCACTGGACTATTCAGATAATTGGCATCAAGAGTGATTATGTGAAAGGAAGAAATGGCCAGTGAGATCTCATTTTAGTGGACTAACCTTAGCTTTTTCTATGACGTTTGCAAACTCTCCTACCCAAAGGAAACAGTAATGTGGAGTTAACAACAGGAAGCAGTCACCACTGTTCAGTGATGAAGCCCTTGGTTCAACTAATCTTGTTTGAACATGTCTTCTTCCTAAAATATAAAACCAGGATAATTATATTCCTAAAAATACTGCCATCAATCTTTGAAGACCTAATTATTTTGAATGAAAGACAAACTTGATCCCATTGCACTAATAATCCATTCCCCAAAGTCTTTCATTAGAAGAATGAATAAAGAACAACACAGGGTTCATACTTGGGGAAAACAATTTGTTTTCTTCTATTAACTGATATTTCTATATTGCCACTTGTTCCTGCCTTGACAATTTTAAACCCCACTGGAGAAAAAAAGAATAATAATAAATGGCATAAAAAGCAGCCAAAATCCATAGCCTTTTCCATTTGTGAAACTACTTTATTGCCTTACTAGACAATCATATAATCAATGATTTAAAGATTCTGACTTGCCAAACAAGTAGTATTTAGCAGAGATTAGGCTCAGTAACAATGTGTTGCAAGAATAATTGAAATGGCATTATGGTATTCTTACTGCAAGTGGAAAGTGCATAGTAATGGGTACCAGAATAGAGGCGAATATTAGGGAGATAAAGCAAAAATTTAAATAAAACCCCACAGGACAGCAAAACAGAAATCCTGAAGTTTATCCTCTCCTCTTTCCTTACCAAAGCCGTGCCAGTCACCACCATGTTCATTTACGTGGCATGTTATATCCATGACTCATAACCTTCACTTGTTCTTGAATCTTTTAGGTTGTAAACTTTCCAGGGCGGGGGGGGTCTTTGTCAATATAGTGGGGCTCCAATTTCTAGAGGAGCCTTTGGACGTTACCATAATGAATACATATTGATAATATAAAACCTTCTTGCATACCTTTAATTTGCAACAGCATCAGTTTCTTGTATGGCACAGCACTGTTGTTGGAGTTTTGTTCAGTTAGATTGACACTTCGTAAACTGACGCTGCTGAAGTTTTCTTTGCTTGCTAAACCAGCAAGTGCTACTTCTGAGAAATTTGAGTTTGTAGACACTTACACACACAAAACAAAACAAAAAACCAAACAGGAGACACAAAAAGCAAAAAACAAAAACAAAAAAAACACATTATGTTTCGTTTCTATATTTTATTAGATTTTTTTCTTGCATGGCTCATTTTCAGCTTTTTTTGTTGTTGCCACTGAAAAAGACAACAAAAAACAGGTTGAATTTAAAGTTAACAGCTAGTCCAAAGACTCTGCTCGTCTTAATCATTAGGCAAGTTTCTAGATATCATCCCATAGTAAACTGTCAACGATCAGTTTACCAAACATATTTTATTTTCAGAAATTCCAACTTAAGAAATATCTTACTCAATATTTTGGGAAGTGCAGTGTACATTTGTGATGCAAATATAAATGATTAACGATGCTGAGAGAGAAGCCAAGACTAATTAGTTGCAATTCCCCTCAAATTTATCTCAGCCATTGTGATACAACAGGCATTTACACACTCCAAAGTTTCAGAGTCAGCTTATTGTAAAGTTCTAAAAGAATCTCAATTCTTCACAATTAACACCTATTTCTCAACCAAAACAAATGATTTCAGAAGTTTATAATTCAGATTAATGCTTCTCTTTACATTACATCACAATACTAGAGAGACAAGGTGGGTGAGCTAAGATCTTTCATTGGACCAACTTCTGTTGGTGAAAGAGACAAGCATCTGAGTACACAGAGCTCTTCTTCAGGTCTGGGAAAGGTACTCAGAGTGTCACAGCTAAATACAAGGTGGAACAGATTGTTTAGTATAACACTGCAAAGTACAATACTACACAGAATTTGTTTTCATCAATACAGGCAACATAAAGATTAGTTCTCTTCACTGCAGTGACAAAAGGGAAACTCTTAACCAATGCACTGTAATGATAGTTTGCCAAATAAACTTTGAAGAAACATTACACTACTGTGACTTGTTAATACTGTGGTTATCATGAGAACACAATGTCACTAATGCACTTCACTGCAAGTTCCTGCCAGAATACAGTTACTCTGTAAGGAAGCTAATGGTTTGGAGTTACGAGGTCACTTTTGAATTCTTGAGGGATAATTATGGCCATGAGATTGAGGGAAATTTACAAGAATAAAAGTTGGTCTATTTCTGACAAACTAGACTTGCTCTCTTTTCCGAACAGAAGAATAATTGGTCATCATACTAAACATGCATTTTATCTGCTCCCTAGATGCTAGTGGCATGTTCAGCCCCTCTCCTCCCAACTCGACCCAATCTCTCAAAAACTCAGTGTTGTTCTCTCTTCACTGGTTGAATAGACTGGAAAAGTTGGTATCAGAGTACTGAAGTAGGTAACCTTCCCTCAAGGTTCCCCCACTTCTTTCTTGTTCCACTGGGGTTCAATATTTTACCGATGTTCAGCCTTCTAACTGAAAACCTCTCAGAGAGTGTTATGCGTATATTTTTTTTAGCCCTTCACTACTAGAAAGATACTGGCACATAAGGGCCATGAAATTGACTTACTTTTTTCTACTTTCATTCGCTTTGACTCCATGAAAGCAATATTTAATCTTTGTTCGGTGTATTCATGAAGAATGTCCTCTCGTGCAGCCAGCAATTTCAGGGGGTTCCTTGAAGCCTGAGCTCTGCGCATAGGTCTCACGGCACGTTTGTGCTCTGCTACAGAAGAAGTTAACCTAAGCAGCAAATGAAAGTTTTATAATCTTCAGATGACATAATTGGTCTTAGTCAAAAGCCACTAATGTTTACAGACTTGCTCTGTACTGGGATGATATTTAAAGCTAAAGTCAGCTCACTGATGCATGCGTAAGGGTATTCCAGAAATCCAGAGAAGAATTGGATGTGGCCACTGTTAAGAGACATCTAAAAAAAAATTTCTACAACTGAACATTTTGGCGAGCTCTGCATATCTGTGATTAAAGTTAACCAACTCTGGGCAAAGATTTGGTTAAGTTGGAAGGTTTCTCCTATTGGGGTAAAGATGGGAGGGGAGGGGACCGGTAAAAAGGGGAGACCAACGACCATTTGTAAGACATCGTGGAAAAATTTATATTTATTCATTCAGAACAGCGAAAGAGAATGAGCTCACTTTGGTGCATAAGGATCAAAGATGGCATCAAAGTCCTCATCAAGCTCCAAAGGCACCGTGGAAGTGGGGCAATCCATGTGACGGTAAAATTTGGAAAAGGTTTCATCATCGTCCAGCTTCATCACCTCTTTCACCGATTTTCCTGTGACCGTTAGCACGGTTTCTTGCATCCCACCAACTGCAGATACAGATAAAAGAAA
This sequence comes from Emys orbicularis, assembly GCF_028017835.1. Lineage (NCBI taxonomy): Eukaryota > Metazoa > Chordata > Testudines > Emydidae > Emys > Emys orbicularis. The sequence continues at coordinate 268,109,764 of NC_088684.1, read as the reverse complement.
GATTCTCTTAAATACTATGCTGGGTTTCTGACCTTAAAGTTGTGTGTGGCAGTCTTGTTTTTCTGTGCATTTTTTTTTTTTTAAAACTGAGAGATAAAATTTAAAAGCTAGCCTAAGATGAGATAGCTTGACACAACGGTGATACGTGCAGGGCCTGTGGTGCTCAGTAGCATGGATTTCCTACACTAAAGAATGAAGGCCAAATTCTGCCATCCTCACCTCAAGTAATGTATCAAGGTTACTTGTAGGGAAAGACACTACTCAGGGTTAATAAGAGTGGCACAATCCAGATCTTATTTTAGTGCCTCACCACATTAAATTGCTCATTTTAACCTCCTCCAGTGAACAGTAAACACACTTATTTATTTCTGACATGCTTGACAAAATGCCAAATATGAAAATAAGGTCTTGGTCCCAAAACAAAGATGGGAAAACCTGAAATGTCTAGATGTGGGGACAACTTAGTTTATAATCAAAGACACCAAGTTATAAAGTGAATTATAAAAAGACACTATAAAAAGATTTTTAAAAATTACTTCAGTGAAGAGGGTGGGGAAGATGACCAATGCACTGGTTTGGTATTAGTAAGATTAAAACAACGAACCAGCATTGGAAGCCAGATTATCATAAGTAATGATAGGTTCTTATGCAAGGTCCGAAGTGGTGATACGACTTTATAATGTTATCTGGATAATTTGCTAGAAGCAGTTCTTAATTTGTGCCAGGGTTTGCCAGGGCTGAGCCTTGGCACCTCTAAACTTGGCAGTTTATAGCCCCGGCACCTCTGGGCTTGTTGTATCAGTTAGGAATGTAAAAAAATTGCTTGAGCCCTGGCATGTCTTTCATTACAAATTAAGCACTAACTAGAAGCAAGAATGTAATGGGAAAAGATGTGGGGTGTGTGTGTGGGGATGACACAGTACAAAAAAAGAATTACGATTTTTAAAAAGGCTTTTTGTTGTCTACAAAACAAATAGCAGGTGGTGACTAACAAAATTTTGCAAAGACTGAATCATGAAAAAAAGTGTACAACCTTTGCTATGCTCTTGGTGAAATGAACAATACAAGTACACAAAGTTCTGCTACCAGGTACTGTAACTAAAATACATTAACTGATTTGAAAAATCAGGTAGAGAGTCTATTACATTCTTAAATTACTCTTACATACCTTTGTTATTCAGTCTTCCCAAGAATGTTTCCAGCTTGTCTAGCTTCATGTCTGATTCTAATTGCATATCAGGCCTGGCTTCTATTTCTAAGCAAAATGAAAATATTAAAAATAGTTACAGTGTGATTAAAGCACGTATAAAAGCTTCATCATAAGTTTCAGCTATTTTTGATTACCTACCTTCCAGAGGCTTTGAAACTGGAGTGGTAGACTTCAGCCTGTTACAGAAAGGGGATGCCACTGGAGTTATGGCAGTAGGTGATGCCAAGCCTGCAGAATAAGCAGAGTCTTTCAGAATGCCACATCCATTGTAAACTAGGAGGCTTTATTCTTGAAAACTAATGCCTGTTAAAGTAACCTAGTGTGGGAAATGGGTTTTCTATTAAAACAACCCTTTGTGCTTATTTTAAAATTTATATGGTTTGGATTGTATGTACCATTGTGCATATCACTCAGACACTTGTAATGTTTTTGTGCAAAATAAATGATTTGCAGGGAATCTACTGAGCTCTTGCTCAGAACATAATCTATGGAAATAATCTTCACACACCTACTAAGCAAGGTAGCAAAAAGAAAGGCTTGAATTGTCAAGACAATTCCCTTCCCCATTCCCACCAGCAGCCAAAGTCCACGGGGCTCTGTGGCTTTCATATGCAAGTGTGGAGACAGGAGTTACAGGGGAAGCAAAGCAGTAGACTCAGATTCAGGAACTGCATCCTGTATATTTCAAGCCCCAGTCCCAATTCAATATGCACTTTAATAACTAGCACAAGTTTGACCAGAACAAATTAAACTCAGTACATAAATTTAGAACTTTTTTTTTAAATGAACATATGGAGATTCAGTAAGAAGTGATACTATTTGGGATTAAGGTTCGCCACATTAGTTGGGATCGTACATCGCAACACTGAATTGTATCCCTCACTCCTTAGCTTAAACAGTGAAGAAGAAAAATCTTTATACCTTTTAAAAATGTAATGACTATTTTTCCATGTAGTAACTGGCTGTTAATTACTGAGGAGCTCAGGTTTAAGTCTTGTTTTGGAAACGTTACTGTTTTCCTCAGATAACATAAATTGAAGCTGCATCAGTTTAACAACTCTTTTCATTATCTTTATATGAAAGACACATCACCCTGGAGCAAGCCCTAGCATGCAGTAATTACCAAAACACTGAAGTGAATATAGAACACAATTGGGCAGCTTATTAATGAAGACACATTTTGCTACTAATTAACGAGGCCTGAGCTAGGGGCAGATTTTAAAGTAGCCGGTAAAGCCTTTGGCCAATGGAGTATAGGTGAGAGAGTGCCTGGACTGATCACACAACTCCCCCTGCTGCTGGATGAACAAATCAGTGCAGAGAAGAGCTCCTGAGGGTGATAAACGTTCATTTGCCAATTTGGAGACACAAGAATCTTCAACCACAAAGTGATTAAGACTGAAGGAAAAAAAACAGTGATTTAATTTTGTATGTTTTGTTGCGTTTTTACCTTGCCATTTAATTTAAATCTGATCTTTGATAATTCCAACATCAAGGCAATACATAAATGGTGCATATATGTAAATAAAATCCAGCTCAGACTACTTCTAACCAGTACAAATGTCAGTGGCTCTCCGGCTTCCTCCACAACACTAACATCCACAGCAACTGAGCAGTTCCCCCTCTCCCCCAATTTTTTTCTTCTCTCTGTTTTTTTTTTGTTTTTGTTTTTAAAGAGCAACTGCTAGCATCAAGCACTTAGGGATGTTTGGCTCACGTTCTCAGCCTTCAATCTGTGGCCCACTGAGCATTTGCTGAAGGCCCACAGAGAAATGGTAGTTCACATGGCACTGGCTCTCCGATTACCAGCAGCTAGAAATAAATAATTTTCCTAATGTTACTTCTCCATTAAACACCTAATGCAGTTCCCACAAGGATGTTACACAATCACAGATGGTAGGGTGTGTGGAGAAGGTCTGGGAGATCACAAATAGGACAAGGAAATGGCCAATGAGAAGGGCTGGGTGAAATTTTTCAGAAGAATAGTTTATTCAGCAAAAAAATGCAGTTTTGGTTGAGCTGAAACAATTTACAAATTTGACACAAATTTGCTGAATAGTTTCAGCCAAAAAAATTTTTTTTGGGGGGGGAGGGGGGAGGGGGGAGAAGTGGTGTCTTAGGCACCCTTCATAAAATAGGGGGAGGCGGTGGTACCTCCTTCATAACAGCTGGAGAGTGGCGGCTGCTGGCCGGGTGCCCAGATCCTGGGGACAGTGCAGCTGCCAGCAGCAGCAGTGCAGAAGTAGGGATGGCAATACCATACCATGCCACCCTTGCTTACGTGCTGCTGCTGGTGGCAATGCCACCTTTGGAGCTGGGCAGCCGGCCAGTGGCTGCTGCTCTCCGGCGGCCCAGCTCTGAAGGCACAGCTGAGAGTGGCGGCTGCTGGCCCTCTGCCTGGCTGTGAAGGCTGGTGGCTGCTGGCCGCTCAGCTGTGAGGGTAGCTCAGAGATAGGGGTGGGAATCCTGTGACCCCCCCTTACAGTGGACTTGTGATCCCCTTTTGGGTTGGATTCCACAGTTTGAGAAACACTGTGTACTTTTACCCTATAGTATAAAAGTACACAAAAGACCAGATTTCACCGTTTGTGATGCAATTTTCACAGCTGCAAATTTGGTTGACACCTACCTATATCTACATCTCCAGGACCTGACTTTTCCTTTCAACTCCTGCTCATCACTAAAGTCTTGTTCAGGCCCTATTTCTCTCCCCGCTTGAGGCTTGCAACCTTCTCTCTGGCCTTGATGTTTACAACTTTCCCCTTAAATACATATAGAATGCTGCTACTAAAATAATTTTCCTGGTTTGTCAAGTGTACTATGGGTATAACTAAGGCTATGAGTTGGTGACGGATTCTGTGATTATACCTGACCTTCATGATTTCAGCCCTGCTAAAAGTTCTGGGTATGGTGCAGGAACTACTTGGTGAAATTTTATAGCTTGTGTGATGCAAAAGGTCAGACTAGATGATCATCATAATGGTCCTTCTGGCTTATGAAATTAGCACTTTTTAAGACCAAGGACAGAACTTTGAGTTTGACCCTACAAATTACTGTCAATGCCATAATTGAAACAGAAATATGAAAATATTAGAAACCTTATTCTGGTCTTCTAGCAGCTCTTCAGTGTGACAGTTTGCCTTTGCCATTGTGTGTTGAAAACAATCTGTCATGTCATTAAAGCACTAATTCTATAAATCAAGGAATTATCATTTTCAATCTTAGACCCTAGTGGAAAGAAGGAATATCATTTTATCTCCTGGTTCAAATGAATCTAAAGATTTCAAGAAGTTTGAAATGATCCCATGTAATTCAGTTATTTTTAAAATTAACATACTCTAAATGAAACTTGAGTTGTCTACACAAGGAATCTACTGTGCGTTTTATTTTTTAAACATACCATCATGCAGTATTTTACTTTTGGACCTAAAGTCCCTAGTGCAGGACTGGATAATTACGTCCAAAGCTAGAGAAGTTTGGAGGTTGCACCCTATCATCAACAGGTGGAGCCTTCCAACCCTGCATTGTGAGTGTACTCCATAGTTTTGCTGTCAGTTACATTTTTGGCATAGAGATGAAGAGCTTCCTCTGGCTGCTCCAGTGAGCAAAAAACCAACAATAACGTTTAGCCCAGGCGTTAGGGCACTCACCGGGGATGTACGAGACCTTGGTTCAATTCCCCGCTCTGTCTGATGTGGAGCAGGTCTCCCACCTCCCAGATGAGAACCCTAACCTCCAGCCTAAGGGTCACTCACGTTCTCTGGCTCAGTGACTATTCAAGTCCTTTATACCAAACAGAACTGCTTCAACAAGAGAGACTAAGGGCACGTCTTCACTACCCGCCGGATCGGCGGGTAGCAATCGATCTATTAGGGATCGACTTATTGCGTCTAGTGAAGACGCGATAAAATCAATCCCTGATCGCTCTGCCGTCGACTCCGGAAATCCACCGCGGCAAGAGGCGGAAGCGGAGTCGACGGCGGAACGGCAGCGGTCGACTCGCCGCCGTCCTCACAGCCAGGTAAGTCGACCTAAAATACGCAACTTCAGCTACGCTATTCATGTAGCTGAAGTTGCGTATCTTAGGTCGACCCCCCCCCCCCCCCCCCCGCCCCGTATTGTAGACCTAACCTGAGAGTGACACCAACACAGGCTGGCTGGCCCTTAATGGTCCAGCCTGTGACAGATCAGGCTAACTGGAGAACAGGTGGCTCAACCTATTTATTGGACCCACCAGGGGATTCTCATAAAGAGCTGGGTGAGTCCAGCTGGAGGGGGGATAACCAGAGGAGAGGAGGGGGAAGTGCCTATTTTCTGGCAAACAGCCTGAAAGGAGGCTGGGAAGCAGAGAGGGAAAAAGAGCATACAGGCTACCCCCAGGGTGAGCTGGAACCCCAAAGAGTGAAAGCCTGCTTGAACCCCTGAAAAAAGGAAAGAGCCTGCTAGCCTCTGGGGGCACAGGAGCATGGGACTAGGCGTAGGGACAAGTTACAGTGGCCAAGGCATGCCTGCAGGAAGAGGTGGCCTGCTGAGCCCAAGTGGGCTGAATATTCCATCGTTTTGAGTATTTCTGCTGGATTTCGTTAACAGGATACAAACTCCCGCGGCTGATCTAGGTCAGCTGACTCAGGCTCACGGGGCTCAGGCTGCGGGACTAAATATTGCTGTGTAGACGTTCAGGCTTGGGCTGGAGCCCAAGCTCTAGGATCCTCTTATCTTCACAGGGTCCCATAGCTCAGGGTCCAGCCCAAGCCTGAACATCTACACAACAGTTTTTAGTCCCGCACCTGAAGCCCGCTGACCCAGGCTAGCCACAGCTGTGCCACGGGGCTTTTAATCCCTGTGTAGACATACCAGCTGACTCAGGCTTGGGTTGCAGGACTAGAATTGCTGTGTAGATGCACAGGCCTGGGCTGGACCCCTGTGGGGCCCTGGAAGGGGCAGGACTCTATGAAGTAGTTTGGCCGAGGGCCAGGATACTTCTACAGCTTGAGTAGGCTGAAGGACAGTAGGGGAAAACTGAAGTACAAGGTGCCACAGCTAGGCAGGAGGGGATGTACTGGAGTAGCAACTTTGCCACAGACCCATGCTAGATGAGCCTATAGCACAGTGGTTAGGGCACTCTCCCGAAACATGGGAATGCCAAGTCCAAATCCCTCCTTTGCTTTTACATTACAAAACTTCCCACAAACAGAAACAAAATGTTTCCTTTCGGGTCAAACACATTTTTCATTTGACCCAAACCTGAGTGTGTTGATTTTTCAGAACTGCCAATAAAAAACAAAAACAAAAAAATCAGTTATTCGCCCAGCTCTGTCCCGGAGATCAGTTCTATTTTCTATTGAGCTGTGGCCCGCTCTGTAATATGGTGACACACAGGAATGCTAATAAGAGTGATATTTCTGGCCCTGGTCACACAACATGGTGAGGATGGCAGAAAGTTAGCGTGGCAGGGACCAGCATCTATTGACACCAGTGGCTACCTTTCTAGGTCCACTGACTAAAGAGGGTGAGCCTTTCTTGATATTTTGACCTTTAGATGGACAATCTGTACAGATCCCTATGCAATTTAGGATCAAAAACAAGGGTTTTGCGGTTGGCTGATTCTATGATACCCCAATTATTTGTTCTGTGCAGAAAATCTGCTGTAAATCCTTCAGCTGATTATGGTATCTCAAGGATACCAGCATAACAGTAAAGTTACTGGTGAATTCTGTTTCATAGCCTAAATACAACTCATTAAAAAAAAAAAATCAGTAGATGTACATTTGCTAAATATTTTGAGAGATTCTTGCAAAAAGAAGCCAGTTACAGGTCAATAGCTAACTCTCTCAATTCTTAATGAGACAGAGCACTTCAATTGTCAAATGAGAGTTACGTAATAAAGGGAAATCCAATTGTGCCCTCCGGGTAGGACTGGGGACAAAAACTGAACATTGGTATGAGTGTACAAACAATTTACTATTGAGCTTCATAATAACTGGATGCAACTGCAAACAATGCAGGACAAAATGACCAACAGAAGCACTCACTGGAAGTTACAACAAACAGCACAATGACATTTAGCTGAAGATAAACAGTCCTCTCTTGCTAAACACCAATACCATTTCTGTTTAAGATTAGCCCTTTATTTTGACCAGATAGAGAAGCAGTGGCTTATTTATATGTGGATGATTTCTTTACAGACCTTTTTTTACCATTCGGCCAGCTACAGTGAATTGGGTAGAGTCATTGGCTGCTCCTTTACCCTTTGTCTTCCAGGCTTCTTCCCGAACAGTAATCAGGTGTTTTCTTTCTTCAATACTCATTTGACTCTCATGGCTATCTGCCACTTTCTGCTTTTTTGAGAAATGAAGAAATAGAGTTTAACTGCTGTAAACTCTGCAATACGTAACAATGAATAGGAGAAACATTTCAACCACTATCCTTTAAATTGAGAGAAAAGCGATACATGTTACAAAGGGACATCCATAGATGCTACAGCCCAGGGACCCTGCACCTTAAAAAGCTTTATTGTTTTGCTATCCTATTACAGTAGTAAGATGAAATTTCAGTCAATGGCATATCTTGGCTCAGGAAATTGACATCAATCACTCACTGCAAGACAATTAGCCTAGCTTTAATAAAAATAAACAAATTGATTAATAATGTTAAAACTTTAGGTGATTTAAATTTTCTAAATTATTGTACTGCTGAGATATTTCCTGGTAATCTGTTTGACTGATTTCTGTGATAAGCTTCCAAATGTGAATTCCTAAGTAGCACAGTGGATTATAAATAGAATTTTTAACCTCCGAGTTTAATGATTTTTAATTCAGTCTCTAGCTGTACATTCTCCAAACCGGCTTAACAGCCTTGTCTCTAGAGGCTGATCGCTTTGGGATCTGCGCCAGCTTGTTCTTTTTGAATAATTTTATTCTGTGATCATTCAAATGCCTTTTGTCTCACCCACATGGAGCTTTTGCCAGTTTGTTTTAAGAGAGACATTCAATAGCTTCAGTAATTAGAAACAGCTATGAGCAGGAACTATTTCAGTGCCCTCCATCCATACAGGAAACTGGGGAAGAAGGTACATTAAGTAGGAAAAAAAGCCACCATAAATTTCTCCCTCCTCTTAGCTGAGTCAGATCAGAGAATCAGTTCAGTTTCTACAAATCAGTTACCTTAAAAAGAAGCTAACATTTTTTGGATTTGTGTTATACAGAAATCATGAACAGGACACACCGAAGAACAGCATTGCCAACCATCAATTGTATTGCAACTCTTAAGCTATTTGGTGCTTTTCTTAGAAACCCAGCTGCTGTAATCAAACAATGGCATGAGAACATCAGCTTTCATTTAATTTTTTTTTCTAGCCCTCACAATTACAGAGAAAAGCTTGAAAACTTGAAATGAATGCACCCTACAGGCTCTGAAACCAGAAAGAAAATAGAAAAACCCAATTTATATAGCTATATCTATATCTTAAAAAAAAAAAAATCACATCTTTTAAAAAAGAGCCTGACTCATGATTTTTGAATGCTTGAGTTGACAATACTGAATGAATTAAACACAGTTCAATACTTTTAAGGGACCAGGAGCATGACTATAGAGGCAGGTAGACAGGGAAGGAATTCAATATAACTAAGAATTTATCTGAAAAGATAAAGAATCATCCACCAGTAGCGGGAATTACAGAGTAAGGAAGCAGCTAACACAAGGATTGGAAGCTCCCTCTCTTTCCCCAGCTGTTTGTGCCTCTTCCACAGACCTCTGCACAATTATGTTTGTTTGGAGTTCAATAGAATTGTTAACTGGCTGGGCAGCCAGACATTTTGACATCAAGATATATGACAACTTAGATAAAATATTCAGAGTGTGGTCCAATCTTTTCAATGCTGTGGGCCAGATGCTAGTTTTGGGGCACCTTGGTGGGTCACATACAAAAATATCATTCCAGAGTTTAGAATCAGATTTTTATTAAGGTCATGATTTATTTTAGCCATAGAAAAACATTAAAATAAAATGAATCTATCAGAGAATAACACATCTCAGTGAGAACACTGAGGAATTTATTCCCCTTGCACTACAGTTCCAATGTCACTATCAATATTCTTAGTGGCAAGCCAGAGAGAGCAGCAAGGGTGTCACTCTCCAACATCTTGCGATGTTTTGACTTCACATGTTATTTCATGACAGAATGTGCTTTTGCAAATGTCTGTGCTTCCCAATATTGAGCACAGCTTCAGCAGAAGAAGCCTTTGAACTAGGGACAAGTTTCCAGAAGTTTTCACATACTCCATTCTTCTTTGAAAGAAACCAAGGATAAATCTGCCGTTCACACAGCTGTAGGTAAAGATCTTGTGGTTGCTGCTCAACTGGTACCTCCACTGGATTGTTGAACAGTTGAATGCTGGATCTCAGTCTCAAAATCTGCAAATCTGGTGCTGAACTCTGCTGAGATAACCAATATAATTATCAAGAAGCTGCGAAAACCAGCAACAACAGTCTCAGTTGAGAGATCCTTGCATGATGGAAAATGGGTGATGCAATTCTTCTGAAGAGTCCAAGTTTTCTGTGGAAAAATGGCCCAAAGAAGTGTAGAAATATTCTGATCTCTACCTTGCTGCCAGAGACTGAGTGAATTGAGATGAGCTGGTTACGTCTGTTAGGAAGGCCAATGAGCATAGAAATGCTCAGTCTTCCAACTACTCTTGACACTGGGCAGCGTTGCTTACATTTTCTTCTTTCAGAACAGCAAGAATCTCCTTTCTGAGTGAAAAAAAATGTTGCAGGTACTGCCCCCCACTCAGCCACTGAACTTGTGACCGGAGATGCAAATCCCACATTCTGAATTCAACTCCTCAAGGAAGCGGATACATTTCTTGTGCCCCTGTGCTCTGTTTCCTCCATGGATGATGTTGACTGTTTGTATTACGCTGGTCATCACACCACTAATTTTAAGAGATTTCCCACAAACTGCCTTCATTTCCAATTCCATTTTCTCTCAGCAAACCTACAAATCCACTTTTACTGCCAGTCATGGCTTGTGCACTATCTGTGACAACGCAGCAGCACTGTTGGAAGCCACCATATTTGCTCATAGCAGAAACAAGAAAATATCTGCCCCCTTTGTACTGCACTTGTTTGCAACTAGCTCCAGTAACTATTAATGCATGAAGAAATCCTCATCAATGCTTCAGATGAAAAGCAATAACTATCTGGTATCACCGACGTCAGTACTCTTGTCTAGAGCTAATCTAATGAAAAGCACTTACAATTTTCACCAACTGTCTTCAATTTTGAGGACACAGGATCATTCATGTCATTTACTCTCCTCGCTACAGTTTGCTGAGGCAATGACACACTCAAAATTCTTTGCCATTTTTCCATTCCCAATGGATGAGCCAGCTTGATAGCATACATTTTTACCACATCACCATCCTTAAAAGGCTTTTTAGATTTCACTAGCTCAAGGCACACCTTGTAAGAGGCAGCCAGACTTGAAGTTAGTACAGCTGCAGGTTTCATCAGTATGTTTCTCTGCTTTTGAAGTTTGCTTTTCAAGTCCTTAACTAGAGAGGCAAGTGACTCTCCAGGGTACTTCTCACATTTTGCCTTGTGAAGTGTGTTGTAATGTCAACTGATATTGTACTCCTTCAACACAGCTATCACTTTCAAGTGCATGAGACATTGTGGTTATCCATTACATTCAATGAACAAGTTGTCTTCTTCCCATTTACCTTGAAATGCTTCGTTTTCTGCATTCACTTTTCTTTTATTGCTAGCAGCCATTACAGTTACTTGCTCCCTTGCAATTGAGAGAAACTGGTCAGTCCTCACTATCTGAGACTGAGTGCTACAGGAGACTGGGCTCTAGGTATGGGTATCGGAGGAAGGGCCGGTTACGGCTACCTTTACTCTCCGGCTGCTGCAGCTCACCAGCTATCTTCCTTCACCCTCTGCTACTACACTGAAGTGCTGTTCTTTACTGTGTGTGCTGGCCGAAGACCGGCTCTACAACATTGCATCCCGTGCATGGCATGACATATCCCGTATAGTGCTTGCGAGGTCATGCTTCATGGAGGATGCCATTTTGTCTCCACACATTGATTGTGCTGCAGAGCACCATTTCACTCACTGTGCAAACGCCCTGTTCCAGACAGCTGCCGCTGCGAGAGAGGCCAGAATACTTTACAAACTATAAGAAACATTTCATCCCCCACAGGAAGTGCAGCCACCTCTGGAGTGAATTGTTGGTTTCCTAGATCACAGCAACATTCCATAGGAGATCTGGACAGGAAATGAATAGTGATCCTACTGAAACCACAAGGGGGATTTTATATGCAAAGTGAATACTGAAGTTATAATTTGGCAAGAACTCTGGCATTAACACAACCTTATTTATGTGGGAAAAAATCAAGTGGCTTTTTGGAAAAAAACAAAAAAACCCCAAGTGATTTAATTTTGGCTGAAGGATTGCACCTGTGCTTCTTGGCTACTGAAAATTCAGAAGGGCAGAAACAGGAATGCTTATGGATCAGTGTACTGACAAACTTCAAGAGGGGGGTAGTGGTGAGTTTAGACTACCACATCAGACAAGGGACCAGGATAAGCACCTCCTTAAACGTTTATCCATAATGTGTAGAAAGAAAAATGTCATTGGGGATTTCAACCTGGGGGACATATGTTGGAGGTTTCATTTTTCCTCTGGTCAAATATCTTTGGAGTTTCTAAAATTATAGTTGATAATTTTCCAACACAAGAAGTATTGCAACCAACTTGGGGTAATTCCATATTCAACCTCATTCTGATGGAGAAAGTTTAATTGATTATTGAACTAAAAACTGTTGGTTACACATATGCAAGTGTTCATGATCTGATTTTATATACTATCTGCAAACAGAATATAGTATCAACCACTAATATATACACACTTATACACATAATCTTTAAAAAAAAGCCAGTTTCCCAAAGCTGAAAACTATTATATGAGTGGGAGGAAATATTTAAACATAAAAATGTGAATCATAATTGGGAATTAATGTTTTTAGAGGCCCAAATAAGACAATTCCAGGCATGGAAGACGGCTTCTTTGGTTAAAAACAGCCTGGTGAAGAGGGGAGATGAAGACAGCAACAGAAAATAAAAAATATCTAACAAATGGAAAAATGGAGAAGCTTATAGCAATGAGTACAAATCAGTATTTAGGAAATACAGACAATTGATAAGGTAAGCTAAAGATATCAATGAAAAATCTTCAGCCAGTAGGGTTAAAAACAATAAGACATTCTTTAAAATATACCCGGAACAAATTAAATTCTAGCAATGGTGTAGATGAGGATAATAAAATTATCAATCAGGATGCAGAAAAGGTAAAATATTCAATAAATATTTCTTTTTTGTATTAAAAAAAGCAGGATCATGTATTCAAATCTTCCAGTAATAATGAAACAATTTCTGTTTCATCACTAACGAGGGAGGATGTTAAACACCAACTATTAAACATTTTTTAAATTGGCATGTAGAACTTATTGTTTTTGATGAGATCACAAATTTGCCTGATGAAGGCAATTGTGTGGACATAATATACTTAAAGCTTCTGTAAGCCATTTGACATGCATGATCTTCTGAAAAAGTTAGCACTATACAAAAGTCAACGCAGCACATATTACATAGATTTAAAACTGTTTAACAGATAGATTGCAAAAAATAACTGTAAATGGGAAGTAGTTATTCAATGGCGGTTTTTTTAGTGGGTTGCTGTAGGAATCTGTTCTTGGCCCATAATGAGGAGACAGGTCAGTTACACTGACTGGCCTTGATTGTTTGGTAAGGAGGACTCATTTGAGTAACAGTCAAATGCAAGATCACAGATGTAGGAACCAAGAACAGGATGGGGGACTGTATCTTTAAAAACAGTGTCTCTGGAAAAGACTTAGAGGTCATGGTAGATAAATAATGGAGCATGAGTTCACAGCATGCTGCTGTACTTAAAACAGCCAACACAATCCTGGGATGTATAAATGGGGAAGTATGAGTAGGAAGGTACCCTAATCTGTATAAGGGATTAGTGAGACCACTGCTGGAAAATTGTGTCCTGTTCTAGTGTTCACACTTCAAAAAGGATGTTGACAAATTGGAAATGGTTCATAAAAGAGCTATGAGAATGATTTGACATCTGGGAAACATGCCTTATGATGAGAGATAAAGCAGCTCAATCTATTTAGTTTATTCAAGAAACGTTTACAAGGATGACTTGATCATGATATACAAGTACCTTCATGGGAAGAGACTTTAGATACCAGGGGGCTCTTTAACAGAAAAAGGCATAATGTGACCCAATGGTTGAAGCTGAAACTGGACAAATTCAGACTTAAAAATAAGGTAAAAATTTTAACAGTGAGGGCAGTTAACTATTGGAACAACTACATGGAGATGTGGTGGATTCTCTATCACTTGAAGGTTTTAAAGCAAGACTGTATATGTTCCTAAAAGATATGCTCTAGCTCAAAATACAAGTTACAGGCTTGAAGCAGGAACTACTAAATGAGGCAGAACCTCCTGTGGAGGTTAGACTAGATGTTCATGATGGTCTCTTCTGCATTAAAATCTATAGCAGCACAGTTCCAGAACATGTTGTGCTTCGACATCTATTCAGTACCAATTCAGAGGGAGGAATGGCTTACAACTAAGTAAATGCGCCACTTCCTGCGACACTGGATTTTCCCATCCACATCATGTCTCTCCTTGCCTTATGAGATCACAACCCAAGGTGATACGGCTGCATGTATGTTTGAATGCAAGAGATAAGAGAATTAATGGATTGTAGTTAAGGATGGCAACCACTAGGATTGTCTCTGCCTGAAAGGAAGAGACCGAATGAAGAGATGAGAAACATCAAAATGTAGTTTTCAAAAGAACAAGAACTTCCTTTAAACTGTATGCTGTGAATTATGCAGAGGAGTAGGAAGAAAGGTGCTAGTTTAGCTTGTAAAGCAGAGAACAGCAGGAACAGAGCTTCCAAAATATGTAGTGCACGAGAGAAAGCCAATGGATTTAAGAATTGGAGGGTGGGAGAGGATTACAATTTAGGAATTATTTTTGTTTCCTATGCGACTTTATAGTAACATAGCCCTTTTTCCCGTTCACAAATGGTCTCTGTAAACAAAAGACCATTTTTATTAGATTGTTTGCTATTTGAAGTTATTTGATTAATGTTTTGTGCAGACACCATGCAGACTGCCCTTGCAGCAGTTTGTGTATACCTTGAAAATTTAATATTACCAGTCCAATATCTGAACAGAATTACATGTACCTAAGGTGTAGCTCAGTGGTTTGAGCATTGGCCTGCTAAACTCACGGTTGTGAGTTCAATCCTTGAGGGGGCCATTTAGGGATCTGGGGCAAAAATCTGTCTGGGGATTGGTCCTGCTTTGAGCAGGGGGTTCGTCTAGATGACCGCCTGAGGTCCCTTCCAACCCTGATATTCTATGATTCTAAAGGTTAATGTATCTGTTACCTTAGTAGATGACCTCTTTTTTATAAACTATGAATTTAATGTAGTCACAAAACTAGTTTTAGCAAATTTCAGCTGCAGGCCCAAAATTAGAGGTTTTATTTTGGGTAAACCATTGGTACAGACAAAACTTCATTCATACAAATAGTCATGAAAAGCTAATAAAAGTGGTATGGGCCGTGATCAATGTGAAGCTTTATTTAGAAACTCCAGAAGTGTGTGGACAGTTTCTCATTTGTTCTTTTTATCGGTAATATATATATAAAACTTACTCAAAGGCATGCAGCCATACTACAACCATATATTTTAAGTATGACAATCACAGCACATGCTGCAACTAGTATATAATCTGGAGAAAAGCTCAAAGGTTTTCCTATAATGCTTCAACCATAGATCCGTGCTGGGAGTAGAGGACAGGGTGATGATATAAAACAAGATCAGAGCTGCCAGATCTGCTCAGACCTTCAAATTAATTGTTCTTGCTCCTTCTTTCAGTTTCTTTCAGATTTCTTTTAACTCTATTTTATATGTTCAGTCCTCCTTCCCCACCCTCCCACTCCCATTTTTCGCTTATCTCTTCTGAAGGAGGGCTGGTATTCTGGCTCTGCTCACTCTGACTGCTGTACTAAGCTGGTTAAATAAGAGGCTGAGAGAAAGTGAATTACTTTAAAAGCCCTCATTAACTATTAACTGCTTTTAAATTAGTTCTTTAAAACTTGTTTAGAATATGGACCTGGAATTCCTTTATATAGACATATTTTGCAATGTCATATGACGCACTCCTAACATTTACTACAACAGCAAAAGAATGCTGTTACCAACCAAAGCATCCATTTGGTCACGCTAATTTGCTTTGGGAATGTGTCTTAAAATCATTTTATTTTCTGTCTCACTCCTCCTTCAACTAAAACAGGAAGTTTATGCAATATTTCACCTTCCATCTCCAAGGATGCCGTTCATCAAAGACCAGGGGGCTTGATTCTCTCAAACTAGAACTACTGACCTTAAAGGAAGAGAAACAGAAGAGTGAGGAAAGACAGGAGAGGCAGAACACAGAAGCAGGATGTGCCAACCTTAACAAAATCATTTAGAACAAAAGAGTAGTGAATGCAACGTAAGAAAAACATCTCTGGAGGAGAGCATGAAATAAAAACCATCTACGACAGACTGCTTTGTTCATTTAATGAATTGAAATGTGATCAGTTTTTTAATATTATATATTTTTCATAGAAACTTAATTCAAAGAGAGGCAGGATGCACTGCAGTTATTGTAAGAAGCAAAAATGCATAGCATTTAGGAACTACTCCATTCATAATCCTATTTAGTGAGTTTCTAATGATTCATGGTACTATAAGTGAACACACTAACATCCTTGGGCAGATTGTATTGAGCCTGATTTAGTTTATCATCTATAATCTAAAAGATAAATTCAATTTTTAGAGATGTAGTTTAATAAAAATACTAATGGAATTTAAGTTGGTGGAAAGTACGTAGTATAGGGACTTCTTATGGTACATTTCTTTAGAGAAGTATTTACTAGGCAGAATATATAGTAGTTTCCCACATAACTAAGTACTCTTTAAGTGATCAGGAATTCCAACAACCATGTAAAAGTGTGCAAGCTTTTGCTCACCTGATGAATAGGTACAAAAGGATGAAATTTATGGGCAACAGGTATAGCAGGAGAATAAGTAGAAGCATAGACAGGTTCCTATGGTAGGGGCAAAAGCACAGCAAGAGAATTAGAGGGGGGAAGGAAATGATTTGTCAGACAATGGAGGATAAATCAAGTGATTTGTTAAAAAAAAGATATATATATATATTGCAATATATATATATATATTGCAATTCCAACCCTAATCTTTTAGAAACATTTTCCCTACTGAAAAGTCAGTGCAAGAAAAAGTTTCACATAACAGCATGTTTACCACAGCCATTTCATGCAGTAATTAAACCAATTAGTGACAATATCGCAGCAATTTGATGTGAAACTGAGCTGTACGCACAGGAGAAAAATTTTTCACACTCAGATGTTTTTAATGGTCTCTGCTTTCATGATCCATTAAATTACTGAAGCATGTCTATCGCAACATGGATATTTCCACTGGAAGTGCCCTCAGCCCTTACTGGAATAAGGAACCATGTATCTTCCAGATAAAATCAAGCAAAGTTTTCTAAAACTTGAATACAAATTGGAAAGATGTCTGGGGGGGAAAAACTAACACACAGCACCCAGCAAAAGCGAATTCACTACTTTAGCCAAAGTCTAGAATAACTCCTAACAGTACAGTCAGGCTTACCCAAAGCTGATTAGACACGGTATTATCATCTGTAATTCCTCCTTCTTCCTACATGTTAAAACAAACAGGAAACATTGCACAGAACGTTGGAAACGTGCAATTCATTAGAGAACAGCTCACTCACATTCCAGTGACTAGTGCTTCAGATACAATTAGAACTATGTACATGCACATCCAGTAGATGCTATGTATACATAACTTTCTCTCTTGTTACCAAAACAAGAGACAAATTATTTGTCTGGAGGCACACATGCTTTTTTATTTTATTATTATTATTTTTAAAGGGCTTACCCCATCAGGGTTTTACAAGCATCATCCTCAGAGTAATTCTGAATCATGACAACAGTAAACAAATACTTTTAGCAATGTAACAGATTACAGTATAAGTTTGCAGGAACGTGCTGTGGGAACGAAACATTTCAAACTTGATTCACTGTTTTAAAACTACTGCAGCATAGTTGGGGGGAAAAAATCATACACTAATCCGGGACGCTAAGTTGATTTACACTTAAAATGGCTATGACATAGGAATTTTCATTCCAGTAAAATTTTGTGCTTTTGATGCTAGAAAGCGTTTTGTGTTTTTATTTTTCGTGGGAAACAACCCACCAATCCCCTGAAAACCAATGACCTATTACCCAACCTGATAGACTGATACAACAACATACTAAATCCAATCTGTTAGATCTCTAAATAATTTGGATTCCGTATGTCAAGGCACTTCATCTTTTTATCAGGCTGGGAACTATGCAGACAATCTACTAGTATACAGGGTACTCTATAAATTGTATGAATAGGCTCCACAGTACACATGAAGAACTAAAAATCCTCACATCAAATTTCAACATTAAATAAACATATACAGAATACACTAGGATCGTTTATTTTAAAAAATGTTTATTTTTCTTTTTGTAAACCGTAACTCTTCCAGAGCTTATCAAGCTCCTCCATTTTATCATTTCTTCTCTATATTATTCTTTCATCTGAGGACATGAGGGCAAGTTCTTCTGGAACTGTATGTCTCTTCAAAGTTTTAAACTACACGTAAATTAGTGGAACATTTATAAGCAACTTCATTTCTGGAGTATTGGAAAGATCTGATCTGTAGGCAACTAACTGCCCATTGATAATTTAAGCATTTTGATTAAAATGTATTGACTGTACACAGTGCACCCATTCTAATTTGTGGAATTTGAATCTTACTACCTGCATGGTTTATTTTTTTTAAAGGCTTTTGACAAACTCGACAACTTACATGTTTACACACCATGCGACAATAAACAAGTCCTCTAAAGCAAGGTTAGTAAGTTGTGCCATATGCTCTTTAAAACTACATCCAAGCATGTTAATCAATAAAATTGGACAAATTAGTAGCATTGAGAAAATCCATGCCTTATTCTGAATAAGAACAAGCATGTACCATGAATGTAACTTATTCCCTGCTGTTGAGACAGGATTCTAGTAAGCAAAGACTGTATTCTTTACTAGTTCAAAGCTTAGCAGTCAATACAACTCCTGTACTCTTGCAAATCCAACAATAGACAGACTGCACACTTTTTAAAAGGAGAATGCGAGCTATACCCAACACACAGATGTTTTGTAGAGTGAAGTACTGTTTTGTGGTCTTCCGCAATCAGGACAGTTTTACTGTAACTGCCATTTTGGCTTCAAGGCCAGTTAGTAACAACATTTACAGTAGATTCTAATGGAAGACAGTAAGGTTAAAAGTGATTTCAAAACTTTACCGAGTCAGACAGTATTCTAGGGATCTGTAATACCTTTAGAAACACAAACTACTTCTAGTGAAGCTTTAAAGTTTAAATTGCTTTGTGCACCAGCATCACTGATGTCAGTACAGTTCTAGGAATTATCAAATGCTGCAGTACAAGTAAGACTGCCACAAAGTCAGATTTTTGTACTGTGTCTTCATTCAGGCAGGCTCAGGCTTCATCAGTAGCTTGGTAGGAGTGATAAACCTTCAACATAGCGCCTGCCTATTTTGAGGCTAATACTGTGCAACTCCAGAACACTCAATTTTTCCTGGGGACAAGTTGCTAGTATGATCACATCCAGGCCTAAACACACTTCAAGGCACTTCATACTTATTTTGGCCTGGTGTTGAACTAAGTCCTAGCACTAGGAATGATATGCTCATTGATAGCTGCTGGGGAGCCATCTGCAAGAACGTTATTTTTGGATTTACACTACCTTGGCTACTTTAAGTTCATTGGTGATTTTCTTAAATTGCTTTCATCTGGAGGATGTTACTAGTGTGACCTTAAAGGTGGTGATTTTGTAGACTGAACTGTTACACTGTGAGATCAAATTAAGTCTGCTTTATCGACCATGCAAAGCACTGCATCTTTTAAAAATAGTCTACCGGAGAAAAATACAGCCACGAATGGTTCTTTGATTCTTTTCTTAGTCTTATTGTGCAGGTAACAGATGTTTTAGACACCTTCACTTATGATTCAGGTGCTCGTGGATACACAAAAAAAAGTTATTTCAGTAAGGACAGATTGATCACCAACCCTACCCTTACTCATATACTGCTGGGAATAGGACATATATTCTACTATTGGCTGGGTACCTGCATTGACTAAATAATAAAAACAACATTTTTATTATTAACGAATGAGACAAAAATTCTTGACCCAACTGATAAAGAGCATATTATAAGCAAGACAAAAAAAACACTAGTCTGGAGATTACTGGTGGCCCTGGCTACCCACTAACAGCCAGGACTATATAAGGTACTCATAAAGAGAAGTACTTCATGGGTATTCTAATATTTGTACTTTAACAACTAATCCTTGGTTCCATCAGAACTACTGAAAATGCTTTTCTGTCCATAAAGACAGCAAAAGGCCACCCAAAGATTTAAAAGTTCTTTCTCATTAGAAAATCCCTAAACTTACGATCTTAAAACCATTTTATATTAAATAGCAAGAAATAATCATATAAATTAAATAGTTAAGCTGAAACCTGTTCTTGATTTTGTGAACATGTGAAATCCAAATGTTTCAGAAATTATTTAACCTCCCTCAAAATCTTAAAAGCCCATTTACTTCTTGGTAATCTGCTGATGAAAATAACTCTGCCCAATGCTAAAAATACTAAGGCAGCAGACAGTCAACAAGACAACTTCTCATTTAAGAGCTCTTGTGACAGAGATTTTTTTTTAAAACAAACCCTGAGGCAAGTTAAGGATGTCTGTAATCCTACAAGCTGTAGCTATTAGCCAATGTTAGGCATGCTTGTCTAGTTTGATGCATCTCCAATGCAGTAGTGTTTCAAAAGGAATACTTTTTCCTATCATAGGAAGCTTTACCTTCTTCTTGAACAACTGCTCAGCTTCTTGCAGTTGTGTGTTACGCTCAGTGATGGACACTTTCCCATACTCCTGCTTTTTGTTAAGCCTGCTTTTCCAGCTTTCTTCACCACTCTTCTTCAACAGCGCCAGCCTAAGAAGGAAAAATATGCCAACCATGTAGATTTCAACATTACCCAGGAAAGCTGTCTGCATCATTTCAAGAATGTTTTGGTCAGGAAATTTTTAAGTAAGCCTCTGACTAGGCTTCTAAATGTGTTACCATTAGTTTAGGCACATGAAACTCAAAAAACACGTGTACAGGGCTTGTCTACACGCTGAGTTACTGCATGGCAAACCAAGGTGTGAATCTACAGGATACCAACTTGCCCTACGGACACTGCTACGGTGCAGTGAAATTCCCACAGCACAGCTTAGTACAGTAGAACTACGCTGCACTTCAGGACATTCGCTGTGCTGCAGCAGTGTTTACACAGGACATTAGTGAGTGGCAAACTGACGTGCTGTAGATTCACAGGTTGGCTTGCCATGTAATTGAGCCCAAAGCCTGAAGACAAAATATCAAAGATGTTATTTGGACATTTTGTATTTTACACTTGACAATGTATTAAGGAGATTTTTATGTTCTCTGAAATGCAATAAGGAGGCAAGTTTGTCCAGCAGCCACTCAATTCCCTAGTTTTTCAATCAGTACCTGGCCTAAGACACTGGAAATGTCAAGGTAAGCACCTAGGAAATAGGGAGTGTTTCATATGTATCTTAGTGCTATCACAGTCGCATGTAAGCAATAGTAACTAGTCATATTTCAGCAGTTGCATTTAAGTTTGTCCAGCTTTAAAAGATTCAACTGCTTTGAGAGATATTCCTTAGGCCTTGTCTACACTACAGGGAAAAGTCAATCTAAGCTACGCAATTTGAGTTACGTAAATAGCCTAACTCAAGTCAACATAGCTTAGATCTACTTACCGCGGGGGTCCACACTTCACAATGTCGACGGGAGATGCTCTCCTGTCGACCCCCCCTTACTGTTCTCCATCCAGTGGAGTACAGGAGTTGACGGGAGAGTGATCTGCGGTCGATTTAGCAGGTCTTCACTAGACCCGCTAAATCGACCGCTGATGCATCGATCACTGCGCATCGATCCTCTGTTAAGTGTATACAAGCCCTTACATTTAAAATGGAGAACACCAGCAGAACCAGTTTTCTTTCAAACTACTATATTTATTTGTGAGCAACCACCTCTGGCTGAAGTATGAAGAGGTGCTGACTGTCACTGGAGGGCATAGGGTCTAGCTCTATTCTACTGGAAGGGGAACTGAATAGGGGGATCTCTGAAGACACTAGGGGACAATGAGAAGTAAAAAGGAGGGGAAAATCCCAGATTTCTACCCTAGCTCACCAAAAGTACATTAACGTGAAGTTTGTAGCTTTCAGAAAGTAAGGATTTTATGGGACATTAAAAATATGCCATCAGTTGTGCTTATCCAAGTGCCAGGACTTGCCTTCCCCCCGGCTCCCTTCCTTCAGCACCCACTAAGTAAGTTTGGCTTTACAGATCTTTCACATGAAGGACATGCTGTTACAAATGAGGAATACAGAGGGCTCCTGATCTCTGATCATGTTACAGCAAGTTCAGCAGTTTAAACTTTTATTGTCTAATTTGAACCATAAAATGTGGTGGCTTGTTGGTTTTTAAAATGAGATGATTACTGTTACTCCCCACATCAAACTTGCCTTCCAACTATGCAGGGAAGGAAGGAAAAAGTCTGAGAGTAACTGCATCGAGAGAGGAATCATTCCCACTGAAGTAGAAAACTATGCCACATATTTAGGTGCCTGAAAACGCATTTAGGAACCAAACTTTAGGTTCCTGTTTCTGAAAACCTTGACTTGAGTGTCCAGACTCGAGGGTCCACATTATTATCTGTATGACCACAGCACCTAGGAGATGTAGTCAAGGACACCATCATGCTAGGTGACATAGGACAGTCCTAATGTTTTATTTCAACACAATGTCATTGGGTTTTGACAATGAGCTTATAAACACTCCTATTTCCACACAGATGCTTAAATGTTATCCCATACAGCAGTTTCCTAAATCAAAATGAACAAACTGAAGCCACGTACACATTTCTAAAGGAAAGGCCAACACTTTTTACACACAGATTCTATTGCTAAATTCTCAATATTCTGCTTATTAAAACAGATTGCTCCAGATCAAAAAGCACATGATTACTGTACAGTACAAAATAGTCATAATTTTCTACTGTAATTGTGTTGCAAATAAAAGTAGAACCTGAGAAAATTCATTAAATACACTAGCACAAAAGGTACCTAAAATATGCATTTAGAGTTACTTGCTTCCTTAATTATTTCTTGTCACTCAGTTGGCACTTTTAAAATTAGATTACCATGTTCTCTTTATGGTAACTGTGATTCACCGTTGTCTGCTTTACAAGTCTAGTGTCAGACAGATGAGCTGCATGTTTTCACTTTTAGTCGTTTGACAAGTAAAGAATCTAGTCATTAGCACATATGTAGCTTTTAAAAAACAATCCCAAATAAATGATCCTGTGTACACTATGACCTTATAAAGGAGTATATGCAGAGATCACTTCAAAAAAGAGAAACCTAATTACCGTTCTTTAATTGACAGTGTTTTGCTGGGTGCATCCAGGGTGTCCTCAGTTGTTTCTGTTTTGTTGTCTCCAGCAGCAAACAGCTCACAGGGGTTCTTATAGAATTTTTCCTCTAGTTGTTCAGAAGCCTCCTGCTGTCTATACGATACCACCGTTACTGCCTGTGTTGCCGTCGTGCCAAGTTCAGAAGTAGGCTCAACATGGTCTGCGTATTGAGAAGTGCAGAATTAGCACTTACTGCTGTAACCAAACATTTCTTATATTATTAACCAGGAACCAGCCGATTTGCTATTTATCATTCAGATCATACATTACCTTAACTGGCAAGAATTTTCTAGCTAAATTATTTTACTAGAATTAAGAATTCAAAAAGAACCATTACCCCAGGGGTAGTGTGCTCACTATAAAATCTCAACCTTGCACTGACTAAAAAGGGCTGTAAGGTCCCCTTCATTTGAAGAAAACAGAACTCATGCTCCAGCTCCCATATCAAGAGAAACAACGGGAGGAGAGAGAAGGGACCAAGATGGGAAAGGAAGAGAGAAAACCAAGGAAGTGGAAGAGGCAATGGTAGGCAGGCAGGGGGAACAAGAAAGGGGAGAGAAAATGAATTGTAGGTAAGTGGATATGGAGTGAAAGTGCATATTAGGGCATCTGTAAGAAAAAGAGGGGTTTTACAAAAGAATGCATCAACAAAATAGCTTGGGGGAAAAAATCTCTTTACAACCATGTACAATGGGAAAACCCAGTACTGAAGAACCACCCATTAGGATGATATGGAGTACCTTCCTTTTCTTTTTGAAAACTTGACAGGCACGCTATAGCTCTGAGGTACAAAGGAACAGGAATAATTGCTCCTATTCTAGTGCTCTCTCTTCCCAATACAGTCTGGGAAATTAACTGTGCAGAATGCATGCTGGGTGTGAATAGTAAAGAGGCCCTTCTGGCATTTTTGTTTTCGGAGATGAGTTTCATTTATACTGAAGTTAAAGAACAAATTCAGAGAGAAGACAACACATTAACAATGCAGGGGCCAAATTTTCCCCATTAATAAAACAGAAGCAAATCGATGTAATCTAAGAATCTCCTACAATTCAAACACAATAGTAATTACACAAAATCTGCCTATATTAGAGTGTTATTGATTGCATTGATCATGTGCCAAGAAGCCATTTAAGTAGGGACAGGCAAACTTATTTTATCTAATACTGAATCCACACAAACATCATCGGTTTAAAAGTTCTACTACTTTGAATACGACTGGTTTTACATATCACTTTGAAGAGACAAGAGGAGAGGGGCAAGAGAAAATGTAAGAAGTTATGTTTGCATATTGTACTTTGTATACATAAAGGGGAAATTTAGAAAAAGATTTGTCAAGGTGGAAAACTGTTTCTGTCCTTGTCTCATTTAAATTAAGATAGTTAAAAGCAACATTTTTCTTCTGCATAGTACAGTTTCAAAGTTGTATTAACTCTATGCTCAGTTGTAAACTTTTGAAAGAACAACCATAACGTTTTGTTCAGAGTGATGAACATTTCAGAGTTAGGAACAACCTTCATTCCCAAGATGTTCATAACGCTGAGGTTCTACTGTATGTACAGATATTGAACATAAGTCACCATTTTGGGATTGCTTAGCTGTTTGCTGGGGGTGGGGTGGAAGGGGTTCTACCCCCAATACAAAGCACTATTTTTTCCTCACTAAGAGAAAGCCTTATTTGATTACTAAAATCACCTCTGAAGACCAATGAGTTTTAAAAGTTTTTTTTTTTTTTTTTTTTTTTTTTTTTTTTTTAAAGAAAAGGGGGCGTGGGTGCTGAAACTAAAGAAACCCAGATGGTTGCCAAAACCTCAAACTCCACAATATTTGTTCATCACTTTTTTTTAAAAAGGCTTAAAGATAAACAACTAATTTTCTATTTTGGTAAATGATCACACTGGGAGGCTAGAAAAAGCTCCAGGTTATGTCAGACATCCACAATGAAAGCAACTATTTACTGTACCTCTCAGCAAGGTCTTGCTTTTCAAGACACTCTCCAACTCCATCTTTTCCTCCAAGAACAGTCCTTCTTTGACTTCCTGTTTACCCTGCAGGACAGTATCAAAAACAAATTCCTTCTGTTCCGCAGGCTGTAAAAGTCCTTGTTGGGTAAACAATTCCATACTGCTCTTTCTTGGGAAAGTGTATTTTGTCTCTTTGTGGTAGTCCTCTGTTTTACTAAGAACAGGATGTGTGGTTACTTCTTCAAAAGAACTGTACTTTTTGACATCATTATCTTCATATGCTAAGAATCTGTTTGTCTCTCCCTCTTCATGCTCCCTCGATGCTCGTTTGCTTTCCATTACTTCCACTGACGGCTGCCAATGTTCTGATTTCAGTATGCCTTTTACTGGAGTGTCTGCATTTTCTACTGAAGAGTGGACTCTCAAATCTGGTTTACTGGTAGCACTTACAGTTTCATCAACTGTTGACTTCGCACGCAGATCCCCAGCATACATTGGAGAAATCACAGACGCCATAGTTGACACTGATGTTACAACAGTAGGTGACAAGGGAGTAATTTTTCCACTTTCATTTTGTACCTATACATAATAAAACCATTACTGAAAAAGGTGTGACCTAAACAAAGCTCGAATAGTAATTCACAAGTACAGGTTTATAAGCAGCTTATAAATTCTTAAGGGCAAGGAATGTGTGCCTGTGCAAGTGTATGGTTCTATCTAAATATATAGTGGGAACAGATGATGAAGGCATGAATCGTGTCCTTACAATTTGGCTTGGGGACATAATACATAATAGCACGTAAACAAGAAACAACTCCATCGGTGATCAAAATGCTAGCATCTTCAGTAGCATGCTGTTTCTCTTCCCCTCATAATTGAGGAAAAAACACACGTCTTTCTCCATGCAAGTGACCACAAGACACTGACATGAGACCATTATTGGAAAACATTTGGAACATCAAAGTTTGCCTTTTGTTAGTCCCCTGTGCTACAAATCAGTGTGTTTGCATCTTCAGTAATATAAAGGTTGAACCCTCCTTCCCCCCCTTGCAAATACTTAATTTGTTCTGAAAACTGTTACATGACTTGGCCTTTATAACATGGCATGTTCTCGATCTTTTCTATCATCTAGTTTGTTATACTATTGTTTGAGAGACTAAACATTCCATGTGAAACTGAAATAAAAGGGCTTAATTGTGTCTGCCCAGAAGAGAATAAAGCTGCACAGGAGTTGACACAAGTCACTTTTATATGAAGGACATTAGTCATTTCAGGTCCGGCACTAGACCTATTAAGTGTACAGTATGCAAAGGGAGTTGTCTGGCTCCACGCAGAAGGAAGAAACTGCCTTTAAAAATGTAAAATGCTTGAGCAAATTCCATAACGCCACAGAAGAAGTGGAACCCTGAGTGAGATGATTTTAGATTAAACCAGGGGTAGGCAACCTATGGCATGCGTGCCGAAGGCGGCACGCAAGCTGATTTTCAGTGGCATTCACACTACCCAGGTCCTGGCCACCAGTCTGGGGGCTCTGCATTTTAATTTAATTTTAAATGAAGCTTCTTAAACATTTTAAAAACCTTATTTACTTTACATACAACAATAGTTTAGTTATATATTATAGACTTATAGAAAGAGACCTTCTAAAAACGTTAAAATGTATTACTGGCACGCCACTTCTGAAAGGTTGCCGACCCCTGGATTAAACCAAAATGGAAAGCAAAGCTGATGTCACTGAACTTTCTCGGAGACTCCCAGAGACAGGAAGAGGTTCACAGGTTCTCAAAAGCCAAACTATGCAGCGAGTCACCAGATATAGAGGTTGAGGAGAACAACAACAAGACGGGGCTTTAAGCTTTAATTGGTAGATCTTAACTACTTTGTAATTAGGTTCTCTTATGCAGCAGATTTTATTTTAGCTCCTTTTTTAGTAATGCATATGCAGCGCTTATTTTGCACAATCTTCTCTGTTGTGTGTTTTGCCCTAGTACAACTAAATCCTACTCCCCCCCCCCATCTACACAGTTCACTACTGGCTCATCTGTTCAAAAGGTATTTACACCATAGTGTGTTCATTACAGGTAAATGTGTTAGTCCTCCTTAGCTGGGATAAAGATGAGACCAAAGATCACAGCCCCAATGCCTAAAGAGTTTCCATGTTTTAAGATCAAGTTCAGCAAGCAAAAAGTTTTGCAGATTATAATACACGGCCATCACAGACTTCCCTCCCACATGCTCCAGTCCCATTTCTATTCCTCAGATTCCCACACCATCACTGTCAGCAAAGGTGTCAGGCGGCTCTGTGTTCACATGGTGGGTCTATAACATGAACGGAAGTGGAATTCAAGCACGCAGCAGGGAAGTCTGACAGCCTGTTTTAAAAGCTCTCAAATTTTTGCGGTTAGTGAAAGTGTGGATAAATGAGTGAACATGGCCATTTTGTGAAGTGAGAAAAGGGGGCGTGATCAGTGAGGAAAGGGTGTAGACTTCTTAACAATCACCATGGTGTCCAAGAATCAAGAACAAGCACCTTATTTAAACTCAAATTGATGTAAAATACCTAGAAATGTACCTTGCACCCTTGAGTAGCCTGACACCTTCAAGTGATTTCATTCTCAATGTGGTAATACTAAGCGGGTGACGTTTCTGCTGCCCTTCCTGCTAGCCTTCCTGGACTGCAGTGTGGCCATTCTGTACTCAAACCTCTGCAGTAAAGGGAGTTCCTCTGCAATTCAGTGGCTGGTATAAGGTCCAAGGCAGAAAATGTCCATTGCACAGCAGACAAACACCACTGCACAAATCACCTCAGTACACAGTTTAATTTGCCATTGCAGGGATGATCAGAGTTGATGAACACTCTGCCTTTGAAGATCTTATCAACATCTCCATATAGAGAAAAAATGCAGAAACCACCAAGAATAGTGTCCCAACAAATAAGAGGAACACACACTGGCTGCAAAGGAGTGTAGAAAACATTAATAAAGAAATGTGCATAAACAAGGGGTCCAACGAGCTCTCAACAAATTTTAGGCACATTGTGCTTCAGGGTTTGCTTCACTTCAGCCTGGAAAATTGTTCTGACATGATGGGCTTAGTCTAATAGAACATCTTTTCTTGTTTGCACTATGAAAGGTACAACAATGTATGAATTTTCAGGCCAGCAAGAGCTGCTATTCTTAAATTGCCAGTTAAAAGAATACAACTAGATTAAGAGTTTACAGGATGTTATTCCCTTGTGCCAGGAGCTTGCTTCCTGACAAGCTTTTTCCTGTAAGCAGAAGTACATGTTGTCAGTACCTCTGTTGTCAGTCATAGCTGACCTCTGCTCACAACTATTAAGGAAGCTCACATTGAAATTGAACTTTGCCTGTTTTATGGTGAAAAGTTAAAGTTGGAAGTACCTGCTCAACTTCTCCAAGCGTGACGGGCTGTGTCTGGTAACGAGCATTCATTCTCCTATGTCTAATGTCCCCTCTGCTCCGTGTAGAGATGGTCTTCGATACTGGTTGAGCCAATTTATTAAACAAGGCCATCTTTTCTGCTAAGCTTAGGGTGGAGGAGTCTGGCTCGCCAGACTGATCTTGCTCGACTGCTTCTTTGATTTCTTCTTTAGCTAAAGTCTTTTGGTGCGCTGATGCCTGTAAACTGAGACAGTAGAACTAAAAATTAATTAAAAAAACTCTTTGTAGGAATTTATGGTTTAATATTTTAACTTGATATAAAGCCAAGAGAACTGCACACAAAGCATAACAGCCAATATAAAACAGTGTGTAAAACACTGGCATCACGCATTTTGATTAAACAGCTGCAGACTTAAAAAAATTAAGAGTTAATTTCTTTATAGATTGGCTGGGGCAAAACATCTTGTTTAAAGGCAACACAAGAGTTGCAGTTTACACTTCAAAAAGTATACTTATTTCACTGAAGATTATAGGTTACCTTTATACAACTAGATAGGACTGCAATTTCTGCACACTTAGAATTTGAGCTAATATAGATCTCTAGAACTCTGCTTTGGTAATTTTGAGTGGAATTATGTATAGTAATTTTGAAGTCCATTGCAGTACTTTAATGGCAATTTGATCAACATTGACAGCATATAGGTTTATGTTTGTTCATATAGGCATAATTGTACTCGTCTCTGTATACCTCATTTCACTGAAACTAGTTACAGATCAAAGTTCTAAAGTGCTTTGATATTTAATTATTTTTCTATAATGTATTCTGTAAATACAGCTTGCTGTATTTACAGAATACAAGAAAAATCATTCTATGAACTAAATGCAATTATAGCAAACAGGAATTTATGCTTACACCTATAGATGGTGCAATTTCTTATCCTTCCATTAATTCTGCAAGCTAAAAATATATATTGAGAAAGACAAATAGGGATGTACTACTTGTGAAATCAGACACCACTAGCTTTGGTATTTTCATTTTAGAGACACAATGCACTTAAAAAAAAAAATTAAAAAGCAAGGAGGGGTTTTGCTAGGATTTCAACATGCAAGTTCATGTCTTCCATATAGGAAACATGTATGCTCTAGAACAAATAGTTAACTGTGGTTAGAAAGTTCCTAAGTCAAATGCTTAACAAGCAAAAAGATTTAACGTTTTACCATGCAGAAAACTAAATGAAGTTACATGTATCTTTAAAACATTCTTAAAATAAATGTCATTGACTTGTTTGACACATTGATAAGGCATTCAAGGATTGTAAGATGCATCTGCTATCTAGGACCCTTGTGCTCCATGTAGCATGCAGGTTTCCCCCCCGCCCCCAGTACCTGGTAGGTTGTACAGTGCTCTTAACTACAGTGGGACTAGGTATTCTTGTCACTACAGTGTGGGTATTCACAGTACGTGAAGCAGGGGTAGGTTCACTTTAAAAAGAATTGCCAAGGGAGGGAAAATTCACAAGGAGAGAGAAGAAAAAAGCATTAAGAAAAGCATTGTATGAAGTGTTAACAGAAAAGACAATATCAAACAGCAATGTTTAACAACTACAAGTTATCTGCTGTGATCTTTTGCAAAATAATGCCAGGAACTAAAACCTTAAGACACAGATTCTCTCTCTAGAGTTTGCTGGTTTCTCACAAGATAAACCAGTTTTCAAATTCTAGTAATTAGCTATGTGCATGTATTCTTTTCTGACAACTGGCTTGCTCTTGCATTTTTCAGAGGGGTTACAGGATGCGTGAATAGAGAGGATAAGAAATTTATTTTCAAAACATACATGCGAGATTTATTGAGTTTGCAGGTTTTCTCCAATACAAATATGCTCCATAATATATTGTGTGGACCTCCTCAAGGCAGAAATCTGTTTCACTTGGCTTACAAACCAATGTTGTAATTAATTTCGCCCCTCAAATATATTACTTCTCAAGCCTTTCGCCAGATTATAGTTCATGCGTTTTATGCTGCTCTGCAACCCCTGCCCCCCAAAACAATCTCTATGTGGCCACTCCCCATACGTTTCTCAAGGAAGTTGGTTCCTAACAACCTTTTTCCTGACTACCAAGCTGTAAACACCACATGTATGAAATTTAATCTCTGAACTAATGCCAAGGCTAACACATAAATGGAACTTACGTAGCCGCAATGACCACCTCTTCGGTAGTAACTGGTTGGGTGCGTGACCTATCCTGCATACGCCGCAATCTTCTCTCTATTGCTGAATTTCTTGAACGTGGTTTAGGAATATTTTTTCCTTCAAATGATTTTTCCATTTCCTAGGATCAGATACATGTCAGTATCAATAACTCAGAGGAAGAAATTACTGAAGCAAATGTTTGTTTGGCTTTCCTTGATGCCAGGTGTCAAGTTTTTTGGATGGACTTCTCTGAATTGGCAGTAAGCTGTACTATGACAACCAGTACCATGAGATAAAAATACATACACCAGATTACATATGGTGTCCTGAGAACTATGTAAACAATATGTCTAGCACTCATAAGGGGAGAACAGGGCATTGACCTGTATTGGGATACGAATGCTAATACGGCTACAGATTAAGCATACTAAGGTAGCATTATGGGTTTTGACGTTACCCTTCTGCAAAAATATTTCTGTTGAGAAAACATGACATTTACCCTGAAAAGCAGCCTCTTTGCAGCAACACTCAGCTTGGCTCGTTCATCCAGTTTTTCTTCATCTACAGAAATCAAACAACATGATATAGCAGGAATCTGAAATGTTACACTCTAAATGTGAGTGTTTCAGAGACCAAGTCAAGAAATCCTTTTAACTTCAAGAACAAGCTTTTTTAATAGCATTGGAATCACCAAAAGAATGACCAACAGTAAAATGTAAGAGCAAGTTAGTGTCTGTTTAGCTCAACAAAAGTAATGTGACCATGCATATGCATGAATTAGTGTAAAATTGACTTTTAAAATCAGAATCATTCTTAGGTGCAGCATATTATAACATGATTTAAGAATGGAAAATGATTTTTCTTCTGGACAGTTACTTTATGTACTAGCATTAATTTGATATGTCATTCCAATAAGCGTATAAAATAAAATCATATTGGCTCATGTTTAGATTTTGTATTAAGCCCTGGTCAAGCATCAGGAGAACACTGCTAGACAGAAGGACCAGTAATCATTTTAAGGCTCAATATCTCACCTCACTGTGGCCTAGAAACAAATGCTTTATACTAGGGCTGTCGATTAATCACATCACAGTTAACTCACGCGATTAACTCAAAAAACTAAATCGCGATTAAAAAACTGAATCGCAATTAATTGCGCTGTTAAACAATAGAATACTAATTGAAACGTATTAAATATCTTTGGATATTTTTCTATTTTTCAAATATATTGATTGCTATTACAGCATGGAACACAAAGTGTACAGTGCTCACTTTATATTATTTTTGATTCAAATATGTGCACTGTAAAAATGATAAACAAAAGAAATAGTATTTTTCAATGTACCTCATACAAGTACTGTAGTGCAATCTCTTTATCATGAGAGTGTAACTTACAAATATAGACTTTTTAAATTACATAACTGCACTCAAAAACAAAACAATGTAAAACTTTAGAGCCTACAAGTCCACTCAGTCCTACTTCTTGTTCAGCCAATCGCAAAGACAAACAAGTTTGTTTACATCTATGGGAGATAATGCTGCCTGATTCTTATTTACAATGTCACCTGAGAACAGCATTCGCATGGCACTTTTGTAGTCAGCGTTGCAAGGTATTTATGTGCCAGATATGCTAAACATTCATATGCCCCTTCATGCTTCTGCCACCATTCCAGAGGACATGCTTCCATGCTGATAACACATTATTTTTTTAATGAGCATCAATTAAATTTGTGACTGAACTTGTTGGGGGAGAATTGTACGTCTCCTGTTCTGTTTTACCCACATTCTGTCATATGTTTCATGTTATAGCAGTCTCAGATGATGACATAGCACATGTTTGTTTTATGAACACTTTCACTGCAGATTTGACAAAATGTAAAGAAGGTACCAATGTGAGATTTCTAAAAATATCTACAGCACTTGACGCAAGGTTTAAGAACCTGAAGTGCCGTCCAAAATCTGAGTGGGACAGGGTGTGGAGCTTTCAGAAGTCTTAAAAGAGCAACACTCCAATGTGGAAACTAAAGAACCCGAACCACTAAAAATGAAAATCAACCCTCTGCTGGTGGAATCTGAAGCAGATGATGAAAGTGAACATGCATCAGTCCACACTGCTTTAGATCGTTATCGAGCAGAACCCATCATCAGCATTTACACATGTCCTCTGGAATAGTGTTTGAAGCATGAAGGGACATATGAATCTTTAGTGCATCTGGCACGTAAATATCTTGCGACACTGTCTACAACAGTGTCATGGGAACACCTGTTCTCAGTTTCAGGTGACATCATAAACAAGAAACGGGCAGCAGCATCTCCTGCAAATGGTAACCAAACTTGTTTGTCTGAGTGATTGGCTGAAGTAGGATCGAGTGGATGTGTAGGCTCTAAAGTTTTACGTTGTTTTATTTTTGAATATAGTTTGGTTTTGTACATAATTATACATTTGTAAGTTCAACTTTCAAGAGACCGCATTACAGTACTTGTAGGTGAATTGAAAAATATTATTTCTTTTGTTTTTTACAGTGCAAATATTTGTAATTAAAAATAAATATAAAGTGAGCACTATACACTTTATATTCTATGTTGTAATTGAAAGCAATATATTTGAAAATGTAGAAAACATCAAAAAATATTTAAATAAATGGTATTCTATTAATCTTTTTAATTGCATGCATAATTGTGATTAATTTTTTTAATCGCTTGACAGACCTACTTTATGCCAATACCACCGTATAACCTGTTCCATATCAGACCTTAAGACTAAGACATTCTGATTATTATCTTGCTTCCTGCTTCAAAAAGTTCAGCTGGTATGCTTAGCAGATACCATTGTCCACCTCCAGCTCTGAAAACCTGTGCTATATGCATCTTGAAAGCTGCAGGGAATATCAGCTTTCAAATAGCATAAGACATCTGTCATGGATCCATAGGATCGGTGCTATGGCCCCAGCTTTGGAACAGTCTCTAGGAGGAACCCCTTCGGTGTGCCAGACACCCTAGGGATCTCACACTTCCTCCAGGGTAAGCCACATGGCTTCATCATCTCCTTAGACTGGATCTCTGGGCCTTCAGCACTCCTGCTTCACACCGTGATCGCCCTTCAGTGAGTCCAACTGAAACAGACCCCTGATGGAGACCTGTACAATCTTCATGGATTAATGCACCTTGCCAAGCATTTGCAGACACACCCGCACTGTGTTGTCAAAACAGTAGGATTTATTTGTTACTGGAACACAGCATAGGAAGTCCTTGAGGTAGCAGAGAGAAATGGTTAAAGCATAGACCATTCTGGTTAGCCCAGAGCCCAGCCAAGTTGTAGTGAACTACTTGGTTCAAGCTCCGTCTGTCTACCTCCATCTAATTTTCTTCATCAAACTCCCGGTGGGAGCCCCAACTCCTTCCAGCAATGAAATCTTATTCCCCACCTCAAACCTCTCTAGTCCTTTGTTCTCAAACTGGGGAAATACTGTTCAGCCTCCATGAGGAGAGGTGAGAAGTCCATATCCCTCTAGGTCATTGGTTGCTAAGTGTCAATGTCCAGGCAATTGGATTTCCTATGGTCTTCTCCTATTGTCTGCTCCACTGATA
The DNA here is from genome assembly GCF_028017835.1 of Emys orbicularis. Taxonomy (NCBI): domain Eukaryota; kingdom Metazoa; phylum Chordata; order Testudines; family Emydidae; genus Emys; species Emys orbicularis. The sequence goes on along the minus strand of NC_088684.1, from coordinate 268,075,598 downwards.
TGGGGCCTAGGGCCCAGACAGTTAGATGCTATTAACCCGTATCTTAGCCTCCCCCAAGCGCAAACAGATATGTTCTACCCACACAGGCGCCGACTTTCCGAAGTGGCGAGGGGTGCTCGATCCCTGGCTCTGCCCCAAGATCCGCCCCCACTCCAACCCTTTCCCAGAGGCCCCACCTCTTCCAGACCCCTCCCTCGAGCTCCTCCCCCTTCCCACCCAGCCTCCTGTACTCTGCAAAACAGCTGATTGCGCCGGGCAGGAGGCATGGGGAGGGAGGAGGAGGCACTTATCCGCGGGGCCCACCGGCGGGCAGTAGGCACTGGGGGGGTTGGGGGAAGCTGATAGGGGGGCTGCCGGTGGGTGCTCAGCACCCACCATTTTTTCCCCGTGGGTGCCCCAGAGCACCCACGGAGTCAGTGCCTATGAACAGGACAGCATATAGGGGAAACTGAAGCACAAACGGGACTCAAAATTATAATAAAATATTCCAACTTTATCACACCACCAAACTCTTACATTTAGCCATTCATGAGATTAGACATGAAACTAGCTTCTTAATTTGTGTCAGTCAGAATTGAAGTATGTGTATGGGGCAAAGATTAGCAAAACGGTAGTCAAAATTATGCAGCTTTAAGATCCAATAGCTTGCAATTTTCTTGGCTAGAACATTTTGTTAGACCAGTGCAAGTGTTTCCATCAGCAGTAAAGCTTTTCCAAGCACTGGTCCCAGACCACTGGTTTGAAGTAATAGATTTTTATTCCTGGTATAAACTCATCTGTATTTTTGGTCAGATACAACTGATTACATAAAGAAAAAAGTAGTTTGGCTTAATTTCTTTTTTGTAATATAGTGTTCATTAGGAAGTTGCAGAAGCAACTTTTTGGGCTTAACACTGAATGGCAAATCAACCCTTCTAGATACAGCTCAAGGAACAATGGCATATTTTAGTTATTCATATTTATATTGACATAACTCCCATTTCAAAAAAACTAAGTTCACAGTTAACCAAGAGGGATGGGGGTGAAGAGACAGAGACTTACCCTCAGCAGCTGGCATTTCTGGACTCAGAGTGGACCTAGTAAAAATCAGCAAATAAAAAAAAAGTCAGCTGGAAAGAAAATCTAGAAACACAAAACTTCCACTCAAATTGTCAGATGGGACACCAAATGTCTTATGAATGAGGAAAATCATGGATGCTGTCCAAGTTTCAATAATTTTCATTTAGGACAACCTCTAACGAAGCAGAAAGGCGAGCAATTCCAGCCAAATTTAAATCTAGTAAAGAAAGATTATTTCAAGTACAACTCAGAGAAGATCATAGTTTAAGATTTTCTGCCAGTTCCTCTAACCCAACATTGAGTTTTGGTTTATTTTTTTAAAAAGACCTAACTTTACACAGACACACAAATCATGTATTATTACCGAGAACCAATCACATAGCCGCACTTCAGTGTTTTACAACAATTCATTACCTATTCCTATAACTAGATACCTAGAGAAAGTCCTATTTTTTAAAGAAACGAAACTGTCAGGTGTCAGAAAAACTACATTTCTCATCTTAAAATGAAGACTTGACTATTTTTACTTTTATAGTGAAACAAAACCCTTTGTACAATGGTTTTGCTAACATTACTGTGAGAAAATTCTCTTCTTAAACTCATTCATATTTACCGGGACCAGAACACTACATACAGTCTCGCACATGCCTACCTATCAGTTTCCTTTCGCTCTGCTGAAGTGATTGGTTGAGTTCTAAATCTCTCAGAAGTTTTCCTACTTTCACCAGGAGAAAAATAGCGCCTTGGCCTTCGTGACACTCTTTCAGGTTCAGTATTGGCAGATAAATCAGTACCTGATGTTGACATCTCAAATCGAGATTCACTTTTAATCATATGATAGAAAGTGCAAAGAAAAGAGAATAGAAGAGAAAAGTAAAGCACAGATATAGGCATCCCATCAAAACAATCCACTAAAGATCACTCTGCATGCTCCTACAGTAACATGCACAGAAGTATAGCAAACATTCCAGCTACCCAACATCATAACTTGCAGTAGCAAGCAGAAGCATAAGAGCAGATTCAGGCTGACTCAGCCTCCAGTACACACTGGTGAGAGCTAAGCTGTGTGGTTTAATGCAGAACACTACTGATGTTGAGTTTGTCATTTTGCCAAGGGCGTGCAAGTGTCACACGAAAATATTTCTGAAATGTCACCTACAGTTCAGTTTTCTTGTGGACATTGATAGTTTCCAGAAAGGCATTACGGAGTTGAGCAACAGAGACTTTTGTGTCAACCATGCCAATCTCACCATTGGGCACATTTACTTCAGCACTCTGGAACGCCATCTCCTTTCTCGTAACAGTTTCCTTACTTTTTAAAGCCTCTGGCTTAGGAGAACCAGTATAATCAGACATTGAGCGAGTCAGGAGTTTATGCTTCATCGTAGACACTTCCTGAGCTTGACCTTTCGCCTTAGCAGAATGTGATACGGATCCACTTTGTACGTACATAACTGTCTCACTCCTTTCAGTGTTCTCACGAGTCTTAAACTGGGGTTCAGGCACCTGGTGCTTAGTGCACTCTAGCTCTTTCTGAAGCTCTGATGAGTTAGCCTTTGGCTTGCTTATAAGAGATGAGGGAACAGTAGCCTTGTCAAATTCACTTGCTCTAAAATGGTCTTCATTGCTCTTCCCTTGCCTGAGAACCTCAGATGGCAAAACTGGTTTTCTGTTTTTCAAAAGCTGTTCTGTCCCCAAAGGAAATTCGTCAGGCTTTGAGCCATAATTCTGAAGTATGTTACTTTTTTCCTTTTCCAGTGCAGTGGCTGGTGGGGATTTTGTCATGATGCCGGCATTGTCTGATGTTAAGAGGCTGCTAATTGAGATATTTTCTGGGTCTTCTGTTGCCATCAGTTTGGCAGTATGAGCAACACCAGCAGGCTGAATATATCCATGTATCGGTTGGCGGACTGAACTGAGTGTCTGGCTGGCAACCCTATCAAAGGAAGAAGTTTCTGACTGAAGAGGCATGTAATCAACTGGCACTGGATGAGATTTTTTCTGAGATACAGGGTCTGTGACAAGTTCAGGGCTTCCATGAGCACTTTCCTCTTTCACCAGTTTCTCTCTAACTTTTACTCTTTAAGAAAGAAAAAGGATTAAAGCTGTGACCAGCAATAACTAGTTTTGGGAAAAACATATATCAATTGTGGGACCAGAGAGCAACATCATATAGTAAAACAAAATAAAAAGATAAGCATCTAAGTATTTTAAGGATATACTTTGAAACAACCTCCCCATCTTAAAATCTTGGCATTAACACCAGCCTTAAGGACATTTTAAATTATTTACAGGCACCTAATACACGTGTGACCTTTCAGAAAGATAACTGAGCAAGGAATCACATTTAAAGCAGGTTCCTAGTAATCACAATTCCACTCCTTTGTAGAACATAATACATTTTCATATTTTTCAAAACAGAGAATTAGGAGTTGCTTTCTAAAAAAATATAGTTTTTTGAAGAGTGTCTTTAGTGTGAAATTCCGACCTCCTTTTGCTATATGTACTGTTAAGCTGCCAACATACTGATCCTTGCTCACTTTGAAACAAATTAGTCAAATATCTTGGTATCTTCTCCATATCCCTTCCCCCCCCCAAAAAAAGTTGCAGAAGAATATGTTGCATAGACAAGTCAAAATCTCCATGCAAACCTCAGAAATGGGAGCATTTCAAATGTTGCACACAACTTTATCTTTCTTGATAAATGAAACCAAATAATGTTAAGGAGCCTCTCTAAAAATGAAAAACATGTCGGTAGAAAATGGAAGCCCAGCATGGTTGTCACTCTTTGTGGGCTTGCACAAAAACTTGCATTGTATGAACATTTAGGAAATGTTTCACCACATCCCAATATGCTAAATTTCTGAGAATGTACTGAAACTTATCCCACCTTGGTTTATTTTCTAGCAATTCTGTTCAACCATTACGATGTACATGCACAAATACAAGCCATATTCTGCCTCTGGATGCCTGCTGCTGGCTCCCACTGACATCAACAGGAGCTAAGCATAACAAGCACCTGAGGGCAGCATTTGTCCTACACGTAACCACATAATTGTAACACATCTCTAGCATAATTTTTAGAGCCACAAAAAGTGCACAGTCAGGGAGACAGTTGAATAACATTTTAAAATGTCATAAAAAATTAAAATCGAAAGCTATTTCCCCACACCCACCATGCAACTAGTAATCAGTAAGGTGGTTTTTTGCCCTAAGGTTGGGAAAAGCTCATATACAGTACCAAGCTAACTATTTAGTGGCAATTAACAGATATTCCAACCCTCAAGTAAGTGCAATTCAAGGCTTGCTACCAACAGACTTTTCCTACTTGCAGAATTTATTTTACATAAAAACAAGATTTTAAAAAAATAAACTAATGCTTTTGAGCACTAGTATAATCCACTATATTCCCAACTACCTGACACATCACCCTTTCCATCTGCTTAATATTTTCTCTCTCTTATGAGGATTGGTCCATTTTAAAATGAAGGACCTCACAGTGACTTACTTCAAAACACGAATAAGAGTGCTCATTCTCAAAGCTTAAAAAAAAGCTTTTCAGGGTATTATGCACCCACCAATTACCCAGAACAGTCACTGATGAGGTTTTCAGAGTCAGATAATTAGTTCAATCAACAGTCTGAAATGCAATGAAGAGTTCTCCCCGGAATGCATGCTTCCAGTTGTGGACTCTTTTGATGTTCTGTCAAACTGGAGAGTAGCAGCTATTTGTAGCTCTGAATTTGGTTGTTTTGTCTTCCCAGTGACTTAATTCTTACTCCTCCTCCCCCACTCCATCCTTAAAAAATAAAACGATCAAGTCTTATTTTTAGGCACATCCTGCATTCAGGGCATAAAGCATTTTGTAATACAAAAATCTGTTGGCTTGCAGAGTGCAGGGGGGGGGGGGGGATGGTTAAGAACAGGCTGGAGATAAGATAAGAAGTTAGCCAAAGACCAATATCATAATAGCTGTGAAGAAAACATTAGGGGCATGTCTAGTTCTCCATGAAAACATCAATTAGTTATAAGTGACAAAAAGCAGATGCTCCAGAAACAAGTTTCCACAGCAGTTTATTGAACAGAAATAGTATTTTCCGATTCACTGCTGTTAAAGGATATAAAAGACAAATGTTAAATGAGGGCAGGGGAAAGGAGAAGGAGAGGGAAGTCAGTAACAATAGGTATAATCCGATTATTAGCCACACAGCTACATTCTAGGATACCTGGAGGGCCAGCTGATAAGTGAAGGTGTGTCCCCTTCTGAATCTTTCTGAAGAAACCATTCAGGTTTTGCTTTCCCTGTACTACTATAGAAAACAGAATTTCAGATAACTTTCTGGTAAGACAATACATGCACACTCAGTCCCTCCCCGCCTTAATCTTAAAACGGTTTTCAAATTTCTCAATTATAAGGTCTTGGTTTCTGAAGTACTGGCACTGCACACTTCTAACTTTAACAAATTTGCATGATAATTTATCAAATAACCACCTTCACATACAAAAGAATACATAAGAACAGCCATGCTGGTCAGACCAAAGGTCCAGCTAGCCCAGTATTCTATCTTCTGACAGTGGCCAATGCCAGGTGTTTCAGAGGGAATGAACCGAACAGGTAATCGCCAAGTGATCCATCCCCTCTGAAAACACACAGCACCCTAAACATTTTGCCAAGACATTTAACTAACCATGCCCAAATTGTCAGGAACCTGGACATCCACATCTAAATCATCGTTAGGAAGCTACATAGAAAGTAATTTTATTTTACTTCCCGGTTTGACATTTTATATAAGTTACATGGACAGAAGCACTATATTGCACACAGGATTACGGTTAGACTATTCCTTTTATTTGCAATCTAAAGAGCTAAAGTCTACCAAAAGATCTTTAGCCCCAAATAAACAGATGACACAAGTTTAATGACGCTAGGAGAATGTATTACCATAGCTTACATGAAATTCTTGCATAAAGAGAATGAACATCAGAAACCCCCCTCCTCTGAGAGCAATATGCCGGGTTTCAGGAATTCAGATCCAGTAACCCCCAGCACACTGAGTGGGGAGTATGCGGTCTTTTAGGATAAAGTGGGAAGCGTTAAAATACGCTAAATGAGCAAAGAAACACATTCTTGGCCTGATACTTTTTGCATCAGACTCCAAAATGGAAACAATATATGAGTGCCTACTGAAATTTGAAAGCACTGAAGGCTACAAAAGCCCTTCATGAAACAACTGATATACCATTGCACTCTTTCACAGATGCATTCAATATCTGTAATATCCACAACAAAGAGTCCCACCTCCATAGAAGATCATATACATTTTTAGACAATGATGAAGTTTACGTACAAAATGCAATGTAAAGGTATAATGGACCAAATTCTGCTCAGTTACACTTGTGTAAATCTGGAGTAGCTCTTTATAATTTAGTAGAGTTACTCTGGATTTACATACTGCTTTAAGAGCTGAATTTGGCAAAAGGATCTTTATTAAACTGAAAAGAATTTAGAGTAAGCCTTAAACTCATTAAAAACTCTCTTATTCTGCCTTCCTATTAGGGTCAGATAAAAGATCCCAGGGAAATCATATATAGGTACTGTAAATAAATCTGCCTATTTATAATGTTCAGTCTGAAACCTCAACCATAATTACGACTTTTTCCACATCTCTCATTTGAAATCTACCCCTTACTGTTAAAACAATTTTTGTTTTTCATCTTACTAAGATCACCAAAGAGTTTTTCACACAAAAGGGTGGGAAAAGCCTTTCAAAGCACTCCATGGGGCGTTGACCCAGCAGAGATTTGGTTGCTTTGAAACAACGAAACTTCCTCTTAGCTCGTTAGTATGTATTCTGGCATTTATCACAATAGGCCTGAGCAATAAGCATTTGTGTTCAATCTCCTGTCCTTTGAAAAGAGCAGTCAAACGTAGGTAAACCATGTTAAAAATGTGAGGTTAATCTGACACTTTATTTATTTTTTTTAAATGCAGACTATCAAAGAATATCTTTGTGGGGGTTTTGCCTTCTCAATGATGGAAATAGAATTCATAATCAAACCTTCTTAACACAGGAAGTCACAAGCTGTATTTGTTTTTAAATTTTAAATCAGCTGAACACAAAAGTTAAAAGAATCTAACACTGACATTTTAAACTCTGATTTTCAAAGCTCTACACCAGGCAAGCTGATTTTTAGTCATACCTTGCATAATCAAACTTGATGGAGAATACAACATTGCAACATTAGTAGAACAGACTGCATGAGACAACAGCTCATTTAGCCTCCTGAAACAACTAGAAGTATTTCTGAAAAATAGTTCTGATTTCTTTAAAGCCTATTATGATGAACTGGAAGACATTCACATTAGTTTTCTGAATATTGTGTGCGTTAGGCCACGTCTAAGGTGTAACAGTACAGTTGCGCCGCTGCAATACAGGTGCTGGAACTAGCGGTGTTGGGAGTGCTGCCGCACCCTCTGGCTTGAAGTGATTTCCATCATATACAAGGTTTAGAGTTTGGTTCAATGGCTCTCAGCACCCCCACTATACAAATTGTTCCAGCACTCAGGCGCTGCAGCCTGTGTGGTGAAGATGCCCTATGCCGAAGGGCTCCCGTTGGGATTAAAAAACCACGTCCGCGAGCAGCAGAAGCGATGTCGGCGGAATAAGCTCTCCCACCAACATAGCGCCACGCATATCTGTGCTTATGTCAGCGTAACTTATGTAGTTCGGGGGGAGAGGGAGGTGGAATACTCACCCCCGAGCAACGTAAGTTTTGCGGACATAGGCTGTAGTGTAGACGTAGCCTTAGTGTTCCTGTTCAATTTTGTATTGCTGCCTATTTAAACTCAAAGAATTAAGTCAGACCAGAGTAGGGGGAAACCCACAGGAAACAAAACAATGACAAGATAAGACAGCCTCAGGTAAATACAGATAATTTGCTTTTTAGGGGGTTTTCTACTCTCAAACGGTCACAAAGATCTTTATACTGTTTTACCAGGAACACAGCCTGGTCTTCCCACCATCCTACAGTGGTGGAAAAGTCCAAATAACATGTTCTGGAGCTGGAATGTGGTAAAAAACATGGAAGAGAGGGTTATTCTAAAAGTGTCTCCTCATGGCTATATGTACTCGGGGTGTTTGCTGTGGTTTATTACAGGGGAGAACAAGAACCTCAAATTGAAGTGGACAGGTTCTTGGCTTTGAAGAGTAACAGTCTAATCTCTGTGCCTTTTTTAAGGCTAGAATTTGGTCCACTCCTTTAGCTTCAGGGATTTATAAACCAGAGAAGGAAGAGTCGTGGGGGCTCACACTTTAATTGTTCCTATTAGTAATAGGATTAGTCAGGAGTGATTTATCTTTAGATTAACTGAATAAAGCTTGAGATAGAAGTGTGCAGTGCTGGGCTGAGACCTTCTGTTGGACTAGGCTCCCTGAAACATTTCAGTAGAACGGAATAGCTGGTCAAAAGCCTGCAGTGCAGTTATTTGCATATATAATAACGCAGTCTCAGTCTTGTCTACTTTCTACTGATAGCTCCCTTAGATGAGCACTTTTCCTCTCAGACTTTTGCTTAAGTGGAGTGTCCAAAGACAGCTGTATGCAGGTGCATAAAGGAAGCTGTCTTAAAAATTGAGTTTTCAAGGCTTTAAAATATTAGAAGTACAGGCAGTCCTCGGACTTGCAACACAATTGGTTCCTGAAAATTGCATCGGAAGTCGAAACGTTACAACTCAGAACCACAGTCTACTCCACTGCGGGACTGAGCATCGTAAAGTCGAAACCAATTGTCATAAGATGAATCAGGGTGTCAATTCAGAAATATCGTAAGTGCCGTTCATTGTAAGTTGAACGTCGTAAAGTCAAGGACTGCCTGTACTATCATCAGTCCTGTCCTATGTGAAACAGAAAGGGGAAATAAGCAAAATTGCACAAGTTTACTGAATATGGATAATGGATAGCTGGCTGCATCCATCTACTGGCAGGAAAAGGAAAACCCCAAAAGAGACATTCGTACTACAGGTATTAGCCTTTCACTTGGAGGGGATAGGGGAGACTTTCCTTACACTACTTGAAAGGTGTATAAATACCATGAAACGAGGAATTTAGGAATAATTTAAAGACTTTCGGGAGTTTTACTTCTCTCATTTTAATTTAATAAAATAATTAAGAAAATACGATATACTAAATCAAAGTAACTTGATTTTAATAATCTTTTCCCATCGCTGGTTAAATTTACATAATCCTCACAAATCGTTTCACTTATATTAGTTCTTGTAAATTATTCTGAAATAGTCAAGATTACCTAGCACAGCTAAATCTTACTGACAACAGCTTACTGTCCATTTTTTAGATGGTACACTGTCAAACTACTGTTACAGGATGTCTCCATTTCATCTTGTTTCTTTACAGCCTGCGATACATTCACTTACATTAACCTTCAGGGAGCCAAACAACTAAAGCTGCATATTTTTAGGAGAAGAAGTTGTTCGAAGATGAAGTATTTAGAGAATTACTAGTCAGACTTTGTTTTCATTTGCTACAATAAAGCATTTGATGGCTCTCAGACCTCAAAGTAACATCAGCACTCTTATGCTGCTGCTCTCAAATGAAGACTGGGAAATCAGTTTGAATCTCCGATCCACCAGATATCAGACTTCGAGTCATCAGAGTATGTGAAAACTTATCACTTATGTGGGGAGGACACAGTGGAAAAGTTTACATCTCAAGTGTTCTGGAACTCAACATATGCAGGATCTCGTAAAAGAATATTTATATGATGTATGGGACTACCAACAGAATCAGAATTTGCTTAAATCCCATGGCCCTAATTTTTTACAATGGTCAGACAATTCTTTTCAACCTACCCAACGTACATTTTAGCTTAAGACTTTCATTTGCAGGCTATGGAAACAGGCTACTTCTATTTAATATTGGTAAAACACTACATAGAGAGAAAAATAATAATATAGAAAATTTGCTTTTACTAAAAAAAAGATACTGAATTTGAAGTAAATACACTTAAATTGAAAGTGTTTTCTAGATCAAACAGTAAATGCACATTTTCAAAATGCAGCAAATGTAGTACTGTAACCATCCCCCATTCTTAATTTCTCCAGAAATCTCTTTAAAAAGGATAGTTTCTTTTCATAAAAGGACCTTCTTTTTACAGTAGCTTAAATCTAATAAACACTCAGCAAATACACAATGGACTTGTAAAACCTTATTGCATGCAAGCATAGTAATCCAGTTTTACAAGATATGACAATGAGTATCTAAATATCAAAAAACAGAACTCAGTTCAAGGCACACAAGACATTAGCACTAGTGGAGAATTTGTTTATTCAGGTACATCATCTTTAAGTCTTGTCTGTATTGTAGAGATTTTTATAAAGGTCAAAGGATACCAATATAGAAAAAGCATACTTACCCATGTCTGGTGTCACTATACAAGGGCTGGTCATTGTGTGAATGACTTGGTGAAACTGGCTGCTTTGGTGAGGAAAGGGATACCCTGCAAGTTTGCTTTGGTGACACTGGCACTTCCTTAAAGGAGGATTCTTGTTCAGAATACGAAAAGGATGCAGAACCATCCACTTCTGATGACAAGTCCTGAGCCTGTCCAGGAGCACTAACGTCCTGTGCTCTTTTATTCTCCAAGTTTGAAAGCTCCTCTCTATCTGGAATGCTGTCTTTTTCATGGAAGGAATATTCCTTTGATTCAGAAGCAGTAGTCCATGACTCCTTATTCTCAGACATGGAGGAGTACAGGGAACTATACTCCTTGCTTTCATCCTCCTGCTTGTCGCTCTTTACTTCTTTTTTTTCCCCAGCATCAGGATCTTTTCTTGCCCTGGTATATCTGGATAAATATTCAGAATCTCCCTCAGATTCTAAAGGCAATCCATATTTTTCTGCTAGCTGGCGTCTCCTCTCTGCCTTGTACCTAGCTATTCTTTCTGCTTTTGACTCAAGTCCCTGGGTATCCATGGCTCCTGTGCTATATGTAGGCTCTGAATGTGCTCCTGTAGGTTCTGCTCGATACCTGGATGACCTAGGTTGTTTTTCTACAGAAGAATCTGAAGTTTCCTCTTCTTCATTTGATCTTCCTACAAAAAGTATGTATGTAGAATACATAAGAGGGATTAGTGACTTGTCCTGAATTCACACTTTATTAAAAATATTATTCAAATCTCTTTGGAGCATCACACCTGCCATTCAGTAAGCAGGCTTCAACCGTATATAGTGTGACTTTTTAGTTATTATAGGTTTTTGCAATTCAAATGAACTAGCAAAACTGTTTATGGATACTCCCATGAACTACTCCGAAATAACCCTCTACTACTTGACTGACATCTCCAAAACACATACAAATGAACAAGAAACGTGCAGTAAATGCTCCTGAATATTGAGTATGTATTTCACCTTCAAAAGGAAGTTAGAATTCTTATAATAACCTACAGGTTTTAAAAATAAAACCAGTGTCTCTTTCTAAAATGGTGGAAGAACAGAGATACTGTACAAAAATCAATCAAAGCCAGACAGAAAACTGAAAAGCAATTTAAAAGTACCGTATATGCTCGATCATAAGCCGGTTCGTTTATAAGGCGACCCTCCCCCCCAAGATGGATAAGTAAAAATGGAAAAATTTTTTATAACTCATTCATAAGCCGACCCTATAATTCAGGGGTCAGCAAACTTTGGCTCCTGGGCCATCAGGATAAGCTGCTGGGGGGGCCGAGATGGTTTGTTTACCTCGAGCGTCTGCAGGCACGGAGGTAAACCTAAGTAAACAAAGTGTCCCAGCGCGCCAGCTGCTTACCCTGATGGGCCGGGACAGCAACTGGTGGGGAAATTTTTTGGGCGGGGGAGAGCTGGGAGTCAGGGGAGTAACCTCTGTGACCACCCCCCTAGCCCGGGACACCCACACTCTCCCCATCCCATCCCTTCCCACCTTATCTGGGGAGGGCCAGGGGAGGATGTCTCTGACCTGGTTGGAGCTGCTCCGGCAGGCTGGGCAGTGCAGCCGCAGCCTGCTCCAGCAGGCCAGACCGAGCAGCGCGGCCGCAGCATGTTCCAGTCGGCTGGGCTGGGCGGCATGGCCGCAGCGTGCTCCAGTGGGCCGGGTGGCGCGGCCACAGCCTGCTCTGGGGGGCGGGGCCGAGTGGCACGGCTGCAGCTTGCCAGCCCCAGAGCTGCAGCTGCTTCAGAGGCTGGGGGGAGAGCAGCGTGGCCAGAAGCGGAGAGACTCTGACCCCGCCTCTTCCCTTCTGGCTCTGCTGCTTCTCCTTGCTCCCTCTGTTGGGGGGAGGGGCTGTGTCCCACCTCTCCCTCTCTATACCCGTTCATAAGCCGACCCCCTTCTCTGGTGCTTCCCTTTTTTACTAAAAAAATTTGGCTTATGAAAGAGTATATACGGTATCTTGCGACAGCGTTCTCTCTGAAAGTAAACCATTACGTGTGAGAACTGTGTATCTGCTACTGCAAGGCCGATAACATAGCAAGCATGAAGTACTTCAGCAATGTCCGTTTGAGATATATATATGTAAATGTATTTCTTACCGAAGTGGGGACTATATGGGTCTGTTGCACGCATATATCTTGGTGTATCTTCTTCTAGTAAACGGTGGGTAACTAATCCAGGACAATTTTGTAGGAGGATGGGCTGTGTATCATTTTCAATTCCCTCTAAACGTCTGGCGATCCTCTCTTTCCTGCAAAAGATGGAAGAAAATGTGTAAATGTTATCTAAAGATTTGGAGATAGTTTCTAGAGGAGGTCACAAAATAAGTCTATTACTAAATTATTTGTATTTACAGCAGTTAGACAAAAGGCTGTTTTACCTTTTCATTTCCAAAATATTTTGCTTGTTTGGTTCAAAGAGTTTTCTTAATTCTGAAACTAAAAAGAAAAAAAAGAAAAGATGCAGTGTATCTTTTATACATTAGGAATTCTCAGGCATCACAGCAGGATGTCTATATGCTTCTGTTTTAAGCAAGAAGGGATGGTCTAGAAAAGTAGGTTTTCACATAACCAGTCACATATAGGTAAACATTTCCTATTTGGGTTCCTTGCTTACTAACCTCCTTAAAACACATTTTGCAAATACTGTAGTAAATACAAGGGAGTCCTCTAAAAATTTATCTAGACTAGAGTTAAAACATGGTATTTTAGGAACATGTTAAAATACAATTTACCCTGTCAACATGTTTTAAAACACTAGTGTAAACACATTAGTTGGTTGAGGTTAATCCTGGTAGGTAGTTTAGGTGACATCACAATCAGTTAATATATTAATACAGGTTGGTCTGTCTACACTTGTATTTTTACTATTAGCTAAATGTGTTGGCTAATAAGTTTTTAAAAACACACCAAGTTAACCCCTTTAATCCTAGTCTAGACAAGCCCTAAGAATCCTGATGACTTGTGGCCAAAGACCACATAGTACTTTTCACCAACTGTTCCCAGAGTTAACCCCAGAACCCTGATTATTTTCCTACTTTGTTAGTTACAGTCTGCTTAAATAATTTCCCCCTGTAGTTTTAATTGTATAAATATTTACTTCTTATCCTAAACTGTTCAATAGTGTTACCTGCTGTTAGACAACTATCACATTTCATCTCCTGTCATTTCACTAGCATTTCAGTGATGAGTGAAGTAATCCCTACATATACAGTGTCAGTTGACATTGGTAAACCTCTTTGAACAAAAAGATGCTATATAAATAAATATGGCACAATTTCTTTTCACCAGGCAACAAACTCCATGTATGTGACCACAGGGGCTGGGGAGTGAGAAGCTAGAAGCCGGATTTCCTTGCAATAGTATACGACTAAAAGCTGAGTCACTATGCAGACCTTTGATTGGGTTTTAATATAGAAGGGTTTGACCGTGCCTCTGATATTTAAAACACTTGCTGCTTCTTTATGTAAAGTTTAGGTTTTTGTTTTACATGAAACTGGTAATTTACTTCTTTTCACATGACTTCAGTTTAGGTGCTGCAACTATATTCCATAAATATACAGACTGACGTATTGTAGAAACGTGGTCTGGTTAGTAATACAGCAGTGTCAACCCAGGGTCTTGCCCACAGCAAGTATGATCAACAAATCAGCATAAAAATAAACATTCAGTTTATGGAAGGTCAAGATTAACCATATTTTAAAATATTTACTTCCCAGAATAAAGGCTGGCATTCAACCAAGAGCTCAATTTTATTGCAGCATTAAGTCCCTGAAGAGGTTTTAGAACATACCACTAGTATTTAGTAACATGAATGCACATTTGGACTTAACTTGCATGGCACAATATGGGTGATGAACATACCTATCAGCATACCTGAAATATCTCTGCAAGTGAAAGGCAACTGTATTAAAGCATTCCACCACCTCTTGCCCCTTTATCCTTTATTCTCAGCTCATTTAGACAGGGATTGAAAATTAAAGCGGGCCAAAATGAAACTTGCTCTATTTAGTCCTGAACCAGTGGGGAAGGCCTGACATCTTGTGAACTGCTAGAACAGGAAGAGAATGTTCTACACCGCTGCAAAGGTAAGCTTACCAGATTTCTAGCTTTAGTCCTTGTAGCTTAGGCGGCACATAAGAACAGGCATTACAATATGCACCATTCAAATTGCACGGAGCTTCTTCTCCCTCACTTCCTTCCTTTCCACTGGATTTTCTCAACCAGTTTTTTGGTCAACCGCTAGTGCAAGAAACCAGATGCCTTTCCACCCCCTGTAAATTTGGAAATGTCGCTCTCAAGGGGAACAAGATGTGAATTTATGATCCTAGTGGTGCATGAGTTATCAGTGGTTGCTAAAATGGTGTGGAAGACTGTTGCACAGGAACTTCCAGAACATGGTCCAAGCACTTGTTCTGTAGTGTTCAGATTGACCTTGACATATATCACAGCTATACATAAAACGATATGTTGCAGTTGTGTGTCTTTTGCGCTTTTCAGGGTTTATGCTGATAGTTTTTTGGTGTGCAGGTTTGTTTTTTGTTTTAAACAGAAGACTCTCGTGTGATGCTATCAATATAACAGATTGTCAAATGGTAGATTGTAATTTGTGATAGCATCACAGAGAGAAGTTGTATGATTCAACTGTAACTCATGGAAACAAGCAACTTCAAAATAAAAAGGAGATCCCTGGAAAATGGAAAAGTCAGTTGCTAGATTCCCATTCCACCATTAAAAATCATTCTTGTGGTTTGCCACAGCATGCATATTCTTCAAAAGGAAAAACAGTTTACTAAGATCAGGTGGATTTCCCCAGTTATCTCCAATATTAGCCTCCCTGGTAAAATTCAATATGAAGAGTGCAGAGTTTAAATATTGGTCCAGAGTAATCTAATCAGACCAGGATCAAAGCACATATGCAGGGCACTCCAGGCAATTTGTACAAGAAGGCACCTGTTTGAAGGACAGATCTCTCAACCCTCAGTGCTCTTAATAGAACTTCCCTCAAGCACCAAAATTCACTTTAAAATTAAACTAAAATGGATGAAATGTAATGCATATGGAATACTGTACTATTAACTAACAAAATACTGTAACTTTATCGACAGTATATCCTGGATATCTCTAGTCAGGATGATCGGATACCAACTAGTGTAAAAATGTTACAGCAGTAATAGTGTGGGATTCAATCCCATCAATTTTTTAAAAAAAGAAAAATATATTAATCACGGTGTACTAGACTGATCACAAAGTCTTAGATTGGTCGCAGGATTTCTGTATGAAAGCATGAGTAGGACTAACACTTATCAGTGTACACTATCTTCAATCTTGGTTTAAATATTGGACTTTGGAACAGTCTCATGGGCAGCCATGTGTAGTTTGCTTCAAAAAAAAATTTAGTTTATTTTCAGAGAGCGGCAGGGAGTGTTAGGGGAACATGTCGACATGTTGAACCTTTAAATATTCTACAGAAATAGCTTTGTATAATAGGCAATGTGGGTTGCAACGTAAGTGGCATGTGTTAACTTTCCTCTTCTGTGGCCATAAAGAAATGGATAGTGTTTAAACACCGGATCATGAGGTTCAATAAAGACAACATGCAAAATCAACTTTTTTTTTTTCAACTGTATTGTAGTAGTGCCTAAGAGTCCGGGTCCTGGATCAGGGTCCCATTGTTCTAGGTGCTGTACAAAACACAAGCAGCGTACAATCTAAGTAGATGACAAGAGACAACAGGTGGATACTGACAGAGAAAGCAAATAGAAACAATGACACAATAATCAGCATGAGAGGCAGTGGTCTCAACATACCAGCTGATTATCAATTGTCAAGTTTTCTGTAGGCATCACAGCTTAAGTTACATGGACTATGAAAGGATGAACCCTAGCAAAGTTGAATTCTTTTGTTTTCGATCACTGCATGTTAAACACAAGGCCACGACAGCTGGATAACGAGTGTGGAAGTTTTATGGGCTGTCTTCTCTCAAAGTTAGCATGGAGAAAAATTGATTATTTTTAAAAAGCCTTTTTTTAAAATCTGACTTTATTTAAATTAAATTCAGGTTTATTTTTATGTAAAATTATTTTTTAATTTTAAAATTAAATTTAAAATTATGACAACCTATATTAATACCTAAATTTACTAAAGCTATTAAATTGTTTAAAAATATTAAGCAGTACATGTGTGTTCCCAAGTTTTAAAGGAAGTCAAATCACTGAAAATGGCATGAAGATAGGTAGCTGGAATCAGAGTTTGCTTAAGTGCTAAACCTGCTTTTGACAGCAGTAGCCTCTTCTGCAGCTGCAGAGAGAAATTTTTTCCATTTCAGTTTATTCATCTAGTTCAGTTCAATGACTAGTTCATTCAATGTTTAGAAAATGATAGGAGTTGAAAAAGCAGAAACGCTTTTTCCCCCCTCTTCCAAACTATGAATAAAAATTAGGCTCAAGAAGATGAGATCTACTAGATCTAAAATCCTGAAGGACCAGAAACAATCAGTTCAATTCACTAATTACAGAGAATACTTCCTTTTTTAAAAAAATAAATCAGTTTTAAATGCAAAACATGTTAGATAAAATTTCTGATGAACTTTTTTCTCCTTCATCAGCACATTTAAGAGAGTTTAAATAAAACTAATAAAATTTAAAATACTGGTTTTGTTCAATGTTTAATTGAATTTGAATTTCCAGCCAAAGAGAGCTTTATACAAATCACAAATACAAAATTAATCTAGTAAATAAAAACTAATCATTCAACATTTTCTATCATAAAAATTGAAAAATTAAGAATCTAAATAGATGCAAGTTATATATATGCTTAAATAAATGTGTATAGATACAATGTATCTTCCTTGTCAGTAAAATAAAGCACCAAAATTTACTGTAAAGACTATATTAAGTTGCAAATCAATGTGTTTTAATTGCGCTCAACCCTTGAAAAAAAAATCCATCTTTCTTTGGGAAAATAACTAAGTAGCACCAAACTGATTATTTAAATTAAGGTTTCCTGCTTGCTGATTTAAGTCATAGTTAAAATCAGTGATTTTAATTAATCCACTCCTCACCTACACCCACATTATTTTGTTTTTTTTTAAAGCATTCATTTAGTATTTGTTGCTCAGGTATGTAGAACAACATCTGAATAGCACTTTCCCAAAAAAGATTTCAGATTACGCACGCACTCATACTCTCTATTTGGGAAATATTTAAAAATAGGCAGGTAGTCTGCTACTGCAGGGTTTTGTTATTTGCTGGATAAAATGTTGAAGCTCATACATTTTTCTTCTAAAGATGCTGGTTGGCTCTTGCAACCTTATCCAATTGGGTTTCTCTTTTTACTATGGTCTCCAATTCTATGTGCACTGATGCCAAGGCCCTGCCTGTTCACTAATGTGTTGTTCTGTGACCAAACAGAATTACACCGTTGCACATAGTCACACACATGGCAGGTTTGGGGGTAATATTGCTTTCAACTAATTAGTAACTCAGTAGTGGTGGGGAACTTATCCCTGCATGACTCAAAAATGTGCAACACTTGGGAAAGGGGGAAAAAGAGAAACATCTGTAAAGTGTAAAATGTTTAATTTACATTGAAACTTCCATACTTTGTTTTGGCATAAAGTACATAAATAGTTACTGGTGGTCTGTGTTGTAGCTAAGTGAGACAGCCATTATGCCCTCAGCAACAGCTCAAGCCTTTGACATTAGAACCTATTTTAGAATCTTGGTTAGGACAATAAATGGGTTATTCTCTATTGAAGACTCTCAGAAGTTATCTTCGTTTTGATAGCTATCAATCTTCCAAGCAGGATTTACCCTGTGATACCAAACTGACCATTTCAGCAGATGCAGTACTCATCTTCCAAGGCAGCTACATGTCATTCAAGGACAAAAGATAACAGGCCAAATAAAAAATAAAATAAAAAAAATTAATTCTTATTGGATGCTTTTCGAAAAATCCTGAAAAATTCAGGAAGGAACAAGCTTCCTGCTAAGGTAGCAGCACCTTCATGTTTTGGCTATAAATCTCTTAGATATGAGAGAGGATCCAATCATGTAAGATTTAAAGTCATATGACATTTTTACAGCTCTGTTTTAAGAGCAAAAATAATTAAACCTTTCACAATTCCCTCAGAGGATGAGCATATGGACTTGGTTGGTCAGACTGGTAGAGCAAAATTCACCTGCCAGAGCATCACTCCTCATTTACAGTTAATAGATGTCATAATATAATCCTAAAATCAGGCATTAAACCTCTTTGTTTTGAGGAAAATCCAATAAACTAATAAATGTTTTTGGTTTTATGGTGCTCTACAGGCCAAATTATACCAGACATAACTAGGAAACTCCATCATCTTCAGATAATGCCATCAAGGACATGTGCTGGCCCACTTATGGATAACAGGGTTGCACAGGTGTCACAGAGCCTAATTCCTACTGAAAACCTTTTAATTACAGGTAGTATAAAAGATTCCAGACTTGACTCTTAGAGTGTCAAATGAGTTTGCTGAGCTGGCAGTTAGAAACCTCCCCTCCCCCCATCTTTTCATTTGAAAATTGAACAAATCTGATATTGAAAAGTCAGTATTACCTAGAGCTAGACTGTCCAAAAAGACACTTAGTACTAAGTACACGTCTACCCCGATAGAACGCGACCTGATATAACACAAATTCGGATATAACGCGGTAAAGCAGTGCTCCGGGGGGCGGAGCTGCGCACTCCGGCGGATCAAAGCAAGTTCGATATAACGTGGTTTCACCTATAATGCGGTAAGATTTTTTGGCTCCCGAGGACAGCGTTATATCGGGGTAGAGGTGTAGTTCCTATGTAAATTAAAAAGAGCTGGTGGTAGCTGAGCCCTATTGAAAACCTAGTGCATAGCGAGAATGGAACCTCAATGCCATTGTTACTTCATAACTTTTTAGGATAAAATGACATTTAAACTACACATTTATGATCAGAAGAGTTTCTTGGGCTGGAGGGTTCAATCCGTTTAAGTACAAGGCAGTTGCTGACAGGGTGTTTTTAATAAAGGCCTTTTCACTCCAAACTTGTTTCCCTTCTTGGTCAGCCAGAGCCCAATCCACTAAGCTTCCAAGCATGTTGTCAAGCCCATTTTTTTCCTCCTTGGAGAGTAAAGATTAAGGTACAGTATATGAAGAGGCTGAGGGGGTATTGATTGCTACAGCTCAGTAGTATTATGGATAGCTTATATTCTATATTTGAGGAATACCTTTTTCTATTGTGTTACTCAATTATTGCAAAAAGTGCCCAGTTCAATGAATGTGTACTTTTTTCCCACATCAAAAAATGCATATTGATTTTACATCACAAAGGTGATTACAGAAAGAGTGCAGGATCAGCCACATTATTTGACAATGACATGCTGGGAAACAGTGTTCCGTTCTAAAATGTATTGCCACCAACTGTATGCATGGAGGAACACAGGCATCATCATGATGCAACAAACCAGTCTACCATGCTATCTTGTCTCACCATGGCAAGTGCTGTTATCTTTAGAAAGAGGAATGAATGCGGCGTACCAACATCCTGAGCCCTGCAATATTATGCTTTGGAGTGTGGGTGACTTCCTGATTCCTGCTACATACTATTATTCTCAAGTCACTGGTTTACTTAATGAAGTTAGCCCTTGAACAGAAAAGGGCTATTTGTGAACAGACAGACATTTCCATTTATCTGGATTTTTCCTAGTTTCTTCCCCAGTAAAATGTGTTAGGGTCACAAGTCACATGGCATTTTTATGGCTCCCTAATTGATTAAGTAACTTGTGATCAGGATTTAAGAAGCTAGTGGTGTTTTAAATCTCTTAGGTAGAATGGCTAAAGGAGCAGGAAATGTAACCATTTCCCTTGCTAGAAAGCACAGGCGTTGCCAGAGGCAACATTCCTAGGGTAATTAGGCTTAGATGGCATTTATTGGCTAGTTGCAAAGTTTGGGGTTACTTTTTTTCTCATCACATTCAAATAATTGCTTGGGTGGTTCTAGGCACAAAGATTGCCATCACATGCTTATCTGGATTGTTTAATTGCATGAGATAGGGACTTGGGGAACACTGTCTCACTCCTGCCCGCCCCCATAGGATCTCATCTGAAGTAAGATGTACTGGGCCCTGTGCAGATATTCTAGCACATAAGCTTAAAATTCATTGAGTATTTATACAAGGAAACTCGCGACCTGGATATTTGCTAAAGATGAACAGAAAAAGGCTGCAAACACAACCAAAGGAAGTTCTTTTGTAAATTTAAGCAAGTTCTTTTCCTGTACTAAGTATTCATCTAGCTCTACTAATTTCTTTTGGAAGTTTTGAATTTCAGCTTCTGTCTGACCTTTTTGAAGTTAGGTAAACAAAATTGAACTCCACAGGCAACGATTTAACAAATGACACATATAAAATTGCATCTAATTTCTATATCATTCTCCTCCCTTATTAATACAGCCACAGGGAGGTGAAAACTAATTTACAAGCCCTGTGTGCCTATTATTAGTTTCAACTGTGCCTTGCATTTGTCTATATTAAGTTTTGTTACCCAATGTGCATACACACACACCTTTTTTACCTACCTTTCGGAAGCACTGCTAAAAGATTAGCATCAATGTCCTTTGTGCTATTAGCAAGTTCTTCTTTATCCTCAAATGAAAATTCTTTCTGAAAACTGAAAACAATATCTGGTTTACTGAGCTGTGAACACTTCAGCTACAGATCAAATTAAGCCAAGGTATATAGAGATTTACTTCATGATACCTTAACATACAGACACAAAGAAGCGTATTTGCCATGATTTCAGGAGACACAGAAACAAGGCCAGACTCCCATTAATGGGACAATTAATGGAAGCAGTACAGTAAACAAAATCAATGTAAGTACTACAATAGGTTTAACGTAATATAAGTAGTACACCTCTGAAAGAGTAAAGAAACTGAAACCAAAGCCAGGCTTTGGCAAGTGTACAGTGCTCACTTTATATGATTATTTTTTATTACAAATATTTACACTGTAAAAATGATAAACAAAGGAAATAGTATTTTTCAATTCACCTCATACAAGTACTGTAGTGCAATCTCTTTACTGTGAAAGTGCAACTTACAAATGTAGATTTTTTTTAAAAACACAAATGCACTCAAAAACAAAACAAAGTAAAAATTTAGAGCCAACAAGTCCACTCAGTCCTACTTCTCGTTCAGCCAATCGCTAAGACAAACAAGTTTGTTTACATTTATGGGAGATAATGCTGAGCACTTCTTATTTACAATGTCACCTGAAAGTGAGAACAGGCATTCGCATGGGACTTTTGTAGCCGGCATTGCAAGGTATCTACATGCCAGATATGCTAAACATTTGTATGCCCCTTCATGCTTCAGCCACTATTCCAGAGGACATGCTTCCATGCAGACGACGCTCGTTAAAAAAATAATGTGTTAATTAAATTTGTGACTGAACTCCTTGGGGAAGAATTGTATGTCTCCGGCTCTATTTTACCTGCATTCTGCCATATATTTCATGTTGTAGTCGTCTCGGATGATGACTCACCACATGTTCATTTTAAGAACACTTTCGCTGCAGATTTGACAAAATGCAAAGAAGGTACCAATGTGAGATTTCTAAAGATAGCTACAGCACTCAACCCAAGGTTTAAGAATCTGAAGTGCCTTCCAAAATCTGGAGCATGCTTTCAGAAGTCTTAAAAGTGCAATACTCCAATGCGGAAACTACAGAACCTGAACCACCAAAAAAGAAAATCGACCTTCTGCTGGTGGCATCTGACTCAGATGATGAAAATGAACATGCATCAGTCCACACTGCTTTGGATAGTTATGGAGCAGAACCCATCATCAGCATGGATGTATATCCTCTGGAATGGTGGTTGAAGCATGAAGGGACACATGAATCTTTAGTGCATCTGGCATTAGGGTGACCAGACAGCAAGTGTGAAAAATCGAGACGGGGTGGGGGGGTAATAGGCACCTATATAAGAAAAAGCCCCGAATTTCAGGAGATATTGGGATATCTGGTCATCCTATCTGGCATGTAAATACCTTGCGACGCTGGCTATAACGGTGCCATGTGAACACCTGTTCTCACTTTCAGGTGACATTGTGAACAAAAAGTGGGCAGCATTATCTCCTGCAAATGTAAACAAACTTGTTTGTCTGAGCGATTGGCTGACCAAGAAGTAGGACTGAGTGGACTTATAGGCTCTAAAGTTTTGTATTGTTTTATTTTTGAATGCAGGTTTTTTTGGTACATAATTCTACATTTGTAAGTTCAACTTTCATGATAAAGAGACTGCACTACAGTACTTGTATTAGGTGAATTGAAAAATACTATTTCTTTTGTTTTTTATAGTGCAAATATTTGTAATCAGAAATAAATATAAAGTGAGCACTGTATACTTTGTATACTGTGTTGTAATTGATATCAATATATTTGAAAATGTTGAAAACATCCAAAAATATCTAAATAAATGGTATTCTATTATTTATTCTATTATTTAACTGCAATTAATCACAATTACATTTTTTTAATCGCACGATTAATCAAGATTAATTTTTTTTAATTGCTTGACAGCCTTAATTTATATATGAAACAGTCTTGGTAAAACCATTCCTTATAAATAACTTTGTATGAAATGTTAACATTAATGTGGCAGGTTATATTTATCTTTTCGGGACTATATGACACATTCTAAACAGAACACCCTTAGTACAATTAATATGACATTTATGAGATACACACGCATACATCTATAGATCTAAAATGGCTTTTAGAACACAGGCCATCCAGCATCTTTTCTTGTTTAAAAAAATTTAAAAAGGCTCGACTGTCCACTTACGTGAGAAAAATATTTCTTGAAATACAGATGTTTAGCATTATTTGACATTTTTATGTAAAATACAGGTGTTATACCATCTAGACATCTTCAGTTGGCACTGAGATCCCTTATGTTAAGTTAGGAAGGTCTAGTGAGAGAATCAGGGTATGTCTACACTAGAAACGCTACAGCAGCACAGCTGTAACATAGGCACTTACTTCAGTGATGGAGGGGTTTCTTCCATCACTGTACTAACTCCACCTCTCTGAGAAGTGGCAGCTGGGTCGACAGAAGATCTTGCGGTGTCTACACTGTGGTTTAGATTGGCTTAATTACATTGCACATGGCCAAAATTCATAAAGGTAAATAAACTCAAAATTAGTTATTTAAAAAATCTGTTTACTTAAACTAATCTTTGGGTGTCAGCCCGACTCATCACTTTTGAATCCCTAGGTCAGTGATTCTCAACCAGGAGTACACGTACCCCTGGGGGTGCACAGAGTCTTCCAGGGGGTACATCAACTCATCTAGGTATTAGCCTAGTTTTAGAACAGGTTATATAAAAACACTAGCAAAGTCAGTACAAACTAAAATTTCATATAGACAATGACTTGTTTATACTGCTCTACACTGTATACCATATACAGAAATGTAAGTACAATATTTATATTCCAATTGATTTATTTTATAATCATATGGCAAAAATGAGAAAATAAGCAATATTTCAGAAATAGTGTGCTGTGACACTTTTGTATTTTTACATCTGATTTTGTAAGCAAGTAGTTGTTAAGTAAGGTGTAACTTGGGGTACACAAGACAAATCAGACTCCTGAAAGGGATATAGTAGTCTAGAAAGGTTGAGAGCCACGGCCATAGGGCTAGTAGTATCATTGACAACATTGATTATGCTGCCATAGTGCATGTGAAATAAGATAATACTTTGAGTTTAGTTCAATATAGACTCCTGACACAGGAAAGCATTAAAGCACATTTCAATTGAGCATGTGCTTACATCCCCCTTTGACTCAATGGGCGAAGCCCTTGCCTATACTGGACACTATATCTTCTGTGGGTTTTCTGCTTTTCCTCAACCCCGTCTCAAGTTCTGAAGTTTTTTGTTGTTGTTTTAAAGATCTTCTACATAGGACCATGTGTGCTGTAAACTGATGTGGCAGCATGCCAGTTAGGTAGCTTCAACTCACATAAAGAATTTTGAGGCAGGTTTAGTAGTAAGTTGCCGAGGGAGCTCTGGGAACATGTGTCCCTTATTCATCATGCTGCCATCTGACTAGTTCAAAAACATTTACTTAATCAAATCAATGCCCCGTACTGCTTTACCCAGACAGCACGTCTATACCAATAGTAAAAGGCAAAAAGGAAGATATTGCTCTTTAAAAACAATACAATTTATCCAAAGAATGTGGCATAAAGAAATACAGTAGTCCTGAAAAAGTAGAGATGCATTTACGATTTATCACTACGTGAGGGACCTCTTACTGAAATCTGTGGGGGGATTTTTGGTTGGCTCTTTCCCAATTCCAGGAGAAAGGAAAATGGCCAAAGAGGACTCGGGATCCTGAAATTGACAGTCCCCAGGGCTAATGGGGGAGGCCAGCACTCCAAACCAATAGGATCAGCACGGGGCGGGGGGGAGGTCAATGAGGGAGTCAAGAGCCCTCGGCCTTCCTCAGCGTGAGCTGGGGCTGCCAGGGCAGAATGATAGATAGATAAGATAAGATAGGGCTCAGAACACAGCTGGGGAGAGAGCAGCAGCAGATTGGAGAGAGAGAGAGCTGGGGCAGGTCTCCTGCTCATGCAGCAGAGTCATGAGCGCTGGTTTAGGAAGAGATGGAGGGCATCAAGTGCCAGAGGGGGATGTGGCCTGACAGGAGGGCAGAACGGGTTCTGTCACAGAGCCCAATCCTGGGGCAGTGCCACACCAGCAGCGTCACAGCAGTGCATCCAGGTCCAGGAAGCCTTTGCCGGACTCGTAAATTTGTTGTTACTGTAAAATTTATTGCATGTTAGAGACTGCTTGACCCTTACCCAAGCCATCTCCTCACAGTGCTTCCAGGGTGTTCTTTAATGGCCAAAGAAACAGCTTGGTGTAAATAAACTGTATATGTGTTTAAGTGAATGGCAGTGATTACGGGTTCAAAGGGTAACAAGGGAGTTAGGAGTATCCTGGAGTGGGGGCACCCTCATCCCCACGCAGAGTTTAGGGTTGCCAACAGTCCCTTATTTCTTCATCTCCGTACAGCAAAATTGGGAGTTGCTGAGTGCTGCAAAAACAGCAAGAAATCGTCCTAGGGAATGTAGGTGAGTACTGGTTATTAATTCTTAACAATAATATCGGGAGGTGGGGTGAGGGTGCTAAGAAAACAGTCCCTTATTTTTGAAATACGTTGGCAATCCTTGCCCATAGAGAGACTGAGGTAAACGTGAAGGAACCCCTGAGCTCAGTCCTCTCTGCATAGTGTGAGTCCTGCTCATGCACGGCTGGGAGGGAAAGTCGAGGTGGGCAGGTACCGGATGAAGTGAGTCGGGGAGGGACTGAGATCCTTTTGTTGCTTGGTTCAGCTGGGGAACTGCATACATACAGAAATTCCCCTACTACAGTGGGACAAATCCCCCCCTTATAACAACATTAAATACAAATGTTTATTTGCAAGCTCAATTGAACTCAAAGTAGTGAGATCATGGTAACTAAGAACTATGGTTTCAGTACTACAGGTCATGAGAGGCAAAGGTTTTAATAAGATGCTAACAACTCATTTATTTCTCACTGATTTTCTCTTTTTGTAGATGGGGAAAATATTTACAGATTCCCTTCTTTGCTCCATTAGTTATTTTCTGCTGGAAGAGCTGTTGCAGCCCCAACGTTAGCTGCTTCTGTTGGGTCAGATAATCTGTGGTCTCTTGATTTATACGTAATCTAGTATTTAAAAGACATCTTTAAATTCCCTCCCCCTACTCCCACATTCTAGCAATATTCATTCCCCATTCCAAAAGCTTAAAAAGCTAAAAAAGTAACTTAATATGATTAGGTGCTGATTCTGGGCAGCTGCACTACAAACTTTCGTGTTGGTGTACTTTACTGTTAAACACTTCAGTTTTTAGTATTAAAATGATTTATGGCACACACTCAGGATTTTTACGTTTTGCCTTTCTTGCATTTTTCTGGCTGAAATTGAAAAAGTTATTTTATCACCTTCTCTTCTGTTTTCTCCTTAACAAAGCCACTGTTAAATCTGGATTCTGCACAGGATTCAGAGGAAAGAAATGCATCCAACGTCCTCGGCTGGAAGATGTCTTGTAATTATATTTCATGAAGCCTGATCAAGATCATGGGGTGCCACAAGCTCCTGTTTATTTCCAGACATGATAAAAAGTGTTGGAGTATTTTCCCCAGTGAAAAGTTTAATAAAAAAATAATCTTCAGGAATCCACACGAATTGTGTCAAATGTGTCTGGTAGCATTTCCTAGTCTCCATATTTTAGTTTATTCCTTTAAATGCAATCACTTTTTTGTGCTGCATAAGAAGAGAATTTAATAATCAAACTAGCTGTACTGCTCTCCTCTGACAATTTTTGGGCAGGCAGTTGTTTTTAGACAACAGGGATTAACATTTGAAAACTTTACCTGCCACTGTAGCATGTAATGTTTGAATTAGCTGCTCCATTAACCTAGTTACATATCCAGAAGCAAACAGCAATTTGACTCAAATCCCATCGGCAACAGTGTTCAGCCATTGCTTCCTCCCATCTACTATGCGATATTTTTCTTCGGGATTTAATATTACAACAGAAATACACCATCATAAAATAGGTTTGCCACTCTACAAATTGGGCATATGGTTCTTGTTTCTCATTCTCTCCTTACATCATTTCCTCCACTTGCTCTTTGAAAGGGAAAGATTTTGATGTCACAGTTAAGTCCCTCTCCTCTAAGGTGTTCATTTTGATTTCTCCTATGTCGCCCACTTTAAGGTCTTCCTATTCCCTTTCCCCTTTTTCTCTACACTGCACAAAGAATGAGGGGGCATGGAACAATAAAGGTGGAGAGAAAGAGCCAAGAAAAAAAAAAAGGGGGTACTTGGTGTAGTAGAGTCCTGTTGAGCAAATGCTTAAATAAGTTACTCCAAAACACCTAACTAACAGGCATTTAGAGCTTTGAATACCCAGTTCAGATACATAGCTTTTTGTCAAGTTGGTACAGGGCAAAGAATAATTTTCAAAAACATCAGAAGCAACACAGATTCAAATGGTTATTACAGGTTATTATCTTACTATCAAGAAACTGGACAGATAAAAGGAATTTTACAATGTTTTACCTTAATGCTCTCCTTCTTTGGAGTAGTTTTGAGGTTTTAAATCTGACTGAATTCTCTTTGTCAAAATCTATGAGAAAAGAAAAACACAGTAAAGAGGCCGTGTATTAATATTTAACATTTAAATGGCTGTATCATTATCTCAACTCTTTGATGTTGGAAATGGTAGTGTCTTAGAATCTATAGTTGAATGAATATGTACAGCTGCATGCCTAAAATGGTGCCAACTTAAAGTCTTGAGAAAAAGTACAGAGACCATATGTCCCTATAAGTTTTTAATATTCTTTGTGACAACTAAATATATATGGTTCAAGTGGTTTAAACACAGGAGACTGAGCTAGGAACTACTAAATTCTAACCCTGACTCTGGCTGCATCTTCCTCTGTGACCTTGGGCAAGTTACTTAAGCTCTTTGCCTCAGTTTCCCTGATTGTAGAATGGACCTATTTACCTGCTTAACAGGGGAGTATTGAGTTTAAGGTTTATAAAGTACTTTGAAGAGGAAAAGGGTTACAAAAACATATTGTAACAAACATGGGTTGGACCCTAGCGTTATTATAAAAACTGCACATTCACTGCAAAAGTCAGACATACCTAAGTAAATGTTTGGTGGAGCAATATATTCTGATGTCAGTGGCAAACATTAGTAAAGGTTCCCCTAATATCTGGCAAAAACCAAATCTTCCTGAATAAACTGGAAATACGTTTAGTCATTTCCATCCTTGGGTCTTGTTCACCGTGGGTGTAAAGGTGTGTTAGATACAATCCCGTTTAAACATTTATAGCGGGCAGGGTTCTAGCACAGAACCCCTAATATTGAAGAACCATACTATGCACTAGGGAGGTAAGCAGTCAATAGTGCAGTAAGGTTAGGAGACTGAGAAACAACCCGATCAGGGAAGTTGTGCTAGAAACCAGCTAGCAGCTATTTAAACATAGATGAAGCTACCATGATTTGCTCCTAGTGGGGAAACAGCCTTCGGTCCCATCTGCACTGAAGTGAGTTGTCTCAGGGGACCAAGATACAGAATGGTTGTTCCTTGACATAACTGAGGGATTGTTGCATCTTGCAATGTAGACTGATACATGCCCAACACTTTAACATGATTCAAGGACATGGTTAAAAGCTGGTATGTGCCATCTACACTGAGATGGGTACTGTGGTGTAACCATGTTGAGGGACAACAGGTTTATAACCAGTACCCGACACAGCTATTTATAATCTTGATGGAACCTATGATGTAACCAAGGGATACTGGTAGAATAATGGTGTAATTAGGTTTAATGTAGCTGGTTACCAAGAGTTACATTGTCAACGGGTCTCATGTCTGTACAACCTTTAAAAATTTGCTCGCTCATTCTCTCTTCCCATGCCTCAGCAGATGCATAGATTTAAATGGAGACCATTTAAATAGGATTATAAAAAGGCTAGAAAATATGTAAACCAATGACCTTTTTCTAGAATACTGGAATACACTGAAACAATTCAATATTTAAAGCAATCTTGTTAACAAGTAAACAGCATCCTTCTAGTTTATATAGGCATTATCATCTTTCCTGTTTTTTTGTTGGCATTTTGTTTCTCTTTCCAACTAACTACATGGAAAATAAAGCTCATTAATCATACAGCAGAGACATTTTGTAAGACCAGCTACAAAGTGTTATAAGCAAAGATTTACGAATGGTTTACTAATCATTACACTAATAATTAAAAAAAAAATTCCATAAACATTTTCTAGAAAGGCCAGATTTATAATACTGTAAAAGCACAGCATATAAAAATTCTCCACAAAAAAACCAACACAGTATGAGTTTGGTTAATCAAAACCAGGCATGCATAAAATTTATAACCATTCAAATAGTATATAACCCATCTTATACTATTTGGTACAAAAACAGCTGTCCACTACGAAAACCACATGTAGGCAACAGAAAAATTCCTCCCCACCGCAGCCAAAAAAGGGAGAGAGCAGCTTTCATCATCTGAAATTTGAAGAAGGGGGAAGGGGCAGTGGCTCGCAGAGGGGCATAGATTCATAGACTCTAGGACTGGAAGGGACCTCGAGAGGTCATCGAGTCCAGTCCCCTGCCCGCATGGCATGACGGACTCTGTTACCCATGAAACACGTTTAACAACATTTAACATTTTTAAATTGCTGTGCACTTTATAGGGCAAATTCATCTGCTCCCACAAAAACTTGTTTCTGGTATACAGCTATATTTTATGGGTCCCCTTGCCTTGATTCGTTCACATGTTGAAGACTTGTTACAGTGTAATAAAGTAACTTACTGTCACAATCTACTAAACCTTAAAATGTAGTTAATAAAAACATTGAAAGAATGGCAAAAAAGGCTCCTTTCAGGAGAACTTAACAGGTCCACAGAACAATCATTTTAAGGTGGCTCTATTTCAATGGTTAACCTAAAAACATACACAGTCCAGTATGCTAAAGAGAAATCACTGCAAATGTAACAATATTGTGTTCCCTCAACAGTGACAAGAAGATTATAAACACACTTATAATCCTATCAGAAATAATTTTAAGTATTTGTATTTACAATTCAGAGTATGTTTACTTCAGTGTTAAATTATGAACTTGCTTGTGAGTTTAACCATTCAATATATTTCCACTCAATCTACAAAATAGTGGTTAAAAACAAAAGCAGTTAAAATATAAGCAGTTAGAATATTAATTTAGGAAACCTGGACATTCCATTGTTACTCAGTACATTTAAAGGCCTTAATTCAACTGCAAGCTAAGCTAATTAGAAGATCCATCTAATCGGATTTTTGAAAAGTGACCTTTGAGGAAATTATAAAATAGACTAGATCCCAAACTGAGTACTAATTACTAAAGTACCAAATGCTTCTATGTAAGAACAAATAGTATGCATATACATTTAAAAAAAAAAAAAAAAAGGGTGGAGGGGGAGAAATCAATTGCATTCTTCTCTATCCACTTTGAACTCTTACCTTGCTCCTCAGAGTATTTAACATTTCCCAAATAGCTGGAGATCCAAGGATTTCTGAACATGGTTGCACAAACAAAGGATTCAGCAATGAGAAACTACAATGGGAGCTAATTCTCAACCAGCCACAGCCCTAGGCCCGTCTAAGCAATACTGTGTAGAGATTTTTCATAGCACAGGACTGAAGCTGTCAGGCTATCAAGTCCCAGGGAGTACAGTAAATGCATAGCAATAGGCTGCAAAGTAGAGCAGCTCAAGCCCAGTAATCAGATTACAAGCAGAAATTAGGCACATGAATGCTAAAACAAATTGGACAATGGTGATTGGGAGCTTTATAATATTACTACTTCAAAGCTCTAGCCAAATCACAAATTATATTCTAGCAAGAAGATATTGCAGAAACCCAATATTCTTTACAGGAAAATAAATTTCTCTCCAAGAGGAGTAATTCCTTCTTATCTCTAATCAGAATAAACTGCAAAGAATGCTTAAACACAAAGTAAAGCACAGCAACTGGGCTGTCAGAAGACTGACTTTTAATCATATCATTATGCTTAACATTTTGCCCATTCGATAGGCCAAAAAGGAATGTTTAAGCAGCGAAGATTTATGGGTAACATATGAACAAAATTACTGGTGGGAGAAGGGGAGTTAAGAACAGATACCCAGACACTTATTTTAATTTGAGACAGAAGGTGTAGAACTGTAAGACAATTTATCTAATAAGTACAGCATGGCTGCCACATTTATCTTAAACTAGATTTTATAGGTTTTGGATTCATTGTGGACTTCAATAATGAGAATTTCAGGATCCTTTATATTCCATTCTAAAAATCTGGAAGCACTTCTTCAGAAGGGTGCAATAACTGTTTTACAAAGCAGACCTGTTTGATCATCTCAGGAGTAAAATGAAGTAACCAACCAACCAAAGAGGTGTTAAAAATGGCTGAGACAAAAATTCACACACACAAACCCAAAACAGCCAAAGGCAATTATTGAATAACTAGTACTCTCCTTCCCCTCTCCTCCTCCACTCAGAACCACTTAAATGATTAAACACCAATGGAAGACTAAGGGTATGTCTACACTACAGGATTAATTCGAATTTATATAATTCGAATTTAGGAAACCGATTTTATAAATTCGAATGTATTCGGCCACACTAGGCACCATTAATTCGGTGGTGTGCGTCCAAGCTACCATAGTAGCATCGATTTCCAGAGCGTTGCATTGTGGGTAGCTTTTACATAGCTATCCCATAGTTCCCGCAGTCTCCACCCCCCTTGGAATTCTGGGTTGAGACCCCAGTGCATGATGGGGCAAAAAACATTGTCGCAGGTAGTTCTGGGTACAGCCTCCCCCTCCCTCCCTGAAAGCAACGGCAGACAACCATTTCGCGCCTTTTTTCCTGAGTGAACTCTGCAGACTCCATTCTGCATCAAGCATGGATCCCGTTGTGCTCCAGAACGCAGTCTTGAACATTATAAACACCTCGCGCTTTCTCGTGGAGTTTATGCTTACACAGGACCAGAAACAAGAGGCGAGGAGGAGGAGGAGGCGGCGATTGCAGCGCAGCGACCAGCGTGATGAGGACATGGACACGGACACAGAATTCTCTGAGACCGCGGGCCCCGGTGCTTTGGAGATTATGATGTTAATGGGCCAGGTTATAGGCTTTGAACGCCGATTCTGGGCCCGGGAAACAAGCACAGACTGGTGGGACCGCATAGTGTTGCAGGTGTGGGACGATTCCCAGTGGCTGAGAAACTTTCGCATGCGTAAGGGCACTTTCATGGAACTTTGTGACTTGCTTTCCCCTGCCCTGAAGCGCCAGAATACCAAGATGAGAGCAGCCCTCACAGTTGAGAAGCGAGTGGCGATAGCCCTGTGGAAGCTTGCAACGCCAGACAGCTACCGGTCAGTCGGGAATCAATTTGGAGTGGGCAAATCTACTGTGGGGGCTGCTGTGATGCAAGTAGCCAAAGCAATCACGGAGGTGCTGCTACGAAAGGTAGTGACTCTGGGAAATGTGCAGGTCATAGTGGATGGCTTTGCTGCAATGGGATTCCCTAACTGTGGTGGGGCAATAGATGGAACCCATATTCCTATCTTGGCACCGGAGCACCAGGGTACCCAGTACATAAACCGCAAGGGGTACTTCTCAATGGTGCTGCAAGCACTTGTGGATCACAAGGGACGTTTCACCAACATCCATGTGGGCTGGCCGGGAAGGGTTCATGACGCTCGCGTCTTCAGGAACACCAATCTGTTTAAACGGCTGCAGCAAGGGACTTACTTTCCGGACCAGAAAATAACCGTGGGGGATGTTGAAATGCCAATTGTTATTCTTGGGGACCCAGCCTACCCCTTAATGCCATGGCTCATGAAGCCATACACAGGCAGCCTGGACAGGAGTCAGGAGTTGTTCAACTACAGGCTGAGCAAGTGCAGAATGGTGGTAGAATGTGCATTTGGCCATTTAAAAGGTCGCTGGCGATCCTTATTGACTCGCTCAGACCTCAGCCAAACCAATATCCCCATTGTTATTACTGCTTGCTGTGTGCTTCACAATCTCTGTGAGAGCAAGGGGGAGACCTTTATGGCAGGGTGGGAGGCTGAGGCAAATCGCCTGGCTGCTGATTACTCGCAGCCAGACACCAGGGCGATTAGAAGAGCACACGATGAAGCGCTGCGCATTAGGGAAGCTTTGAAAACCAGTTTCATGACTGGCCAGGCTACAGTGTGAAATTTATGTTTGTTTATCCTTCCTGAAAACCCGCCCCCTTTATTGACTCATTCTCTGTAAGGAACCCACCCTCCCCCTTCCCCCAGCTTGCTTTCAAAGGAAATAAAGTCACCATTGTTTAAAAATCATTTATTCTTTATGAATTGATTATAAAAAGAGGGAGAGAACCTGAGTGGGGTTTGGGAGGAGGATCAGCGGGAAGGAAAAGCCCAGTAAAAAAAGGTTAAGAAAATGGCAGCCTTTTGCTTGGGCTGTCCACTGGGGTGGAATGGGAGGGTGTACGGAGCCTCCCCCCCCCCGTGTTCTTACACGTCTGGGTGTGGAGGCTATGGAACATGGTGAGGAGGTAGGGGGGTTATACAGGGGCTGTAGCGGCACTCGGTTCTCCAGCAGCCGTTCCTGAAGCTCCACCAGACGCCGGAGCATGTCTGTTTGCTCACGCAGCAGCCCCAGCGTTGCTTCCCGACTCCTCTGATCTTCCTGCCGCCACCTCTCATCTCGAGCGTCTCTCCTCTCCTCACGTTGGTCCCTCCTGTCCTCACGTTGGTCCCTCATGTCCTCACGTTGGTCCCTCCTGTCCTCACGGTCACTGGCTTCTTTCCTATACTTGCAAACCGTCTCCTTCCACTCATTCAGATGAGCTCTTTCATTCCTGGTGGATTGCATGATTTCGGAAAACATCTCTTCTCTCGTTTTTTTTTTACGACGCCTTATCTGGGATAGCCTTCGGGAAGGAGGAGGGAGGCTTGAAACATTTGCACCTGCTGGAGGGAGTGAAAAAAGGAGAGAATTTTTTTAAAAGATACATTTTTCAGAACAATGCTTATACTCTTTCACGGTGTATACTATTCACATTACATAGCACATGTGATTTCTGTGCAAGGTCGCATTTTGCCTCTTAATATTGAGTGCCTGTGGCTTTGCTGCTAGAGATCACAGACGCAGGTCGGGGAAACAGAATTCACCTTGCATGCTGCCATGGTAAGCCACTGTCTTTAGGCTTCTGCGCCCTGCTTTCCCACATACCAAGCAAAGCCCGTTGTGCTGCAGTTTTCCTGTTAGCTTGTTTTCTGCTGCTGAAGGTTAACACCCCCCCCCCATCCAATTCTCTGGGATGAGTGCTTTATCCCTCCCCCCACCGCCTGGCTGGTATCAGGGAAGATCCCTGCAGGAACCAAACTAACAAACCCCCCCCACCCGCCATGAATTCTCTGGGATGAGTGCTTTATCCCTCCCCCCACCGCGTGGCTGGTATCAGGGAAGATCCCTGCAGGAACCAAACTAACACCCCCCCCCCACCCGCCATGAATTCTCTGGGATGAGTGCTTTATCCCTCCCCCCACCGCGTGGCTGGTATCAGGGAAGATCCCTGCAGGAACCAAACTAACACCCCCCCCCCCCACCCGCCATGAATTCTCTGGGATGAGTGCTTTATCCCTCCCCCCACCGCCTGGCTGGTATCAGGGAAGATCCCTGCTAGCAAAACGCGAAAAGCTCTGGGCCAATCCTCCCCCCCCCCCCTTGCACTTGGCTAAATGCAGGGAAGGATTTCTTTTCAGCCACAGGCAAACAGCCCAGTAGGAACGGCCACCTCAGTCCCCTTAATTAAATTCCCTTATTTCAACCAGGTTACCCTAAGCGATATCACTCTCCTGAGGATTACACAGCAAGATAAAGAACGGATGTTGCTTGAATGCCAGCAAACACCGGGACCATACGCTGCCAGGCTCTGTCAGGCAATGATACCAGATTACTTGCTACTAGCATGGCGTGGTCAAGTGTCCTACCATGGAGGACGGAATAAGGCTGCACTGCCCAGAAACCTTGTGGCAAGGCTTTTGGAGTACCTCCAGGAGAGCTTCATGGAGATGTCCCTGGAGGATTTCCGCTCCATCCCCAGACATGTTAACAGACTTTTCCAGTAGCTGTACTGGCTGCGAATGCATCCCAAGTGCTCAGGGCAAATTAATCATTAAAAATGCTTGCTTTTAAACCATGTTTTATATTTTAAAAGGTAAACTCACCTGAGGTCCCTTCCATGGGGTCATGGTCTTGGGTGCTGGCTTGGGAGGCTTGGGAGGGTACTTCAGTCAGGGTGAGAAACAGTTCCTGGCTGTTGGGGAGAACGGAGAGCTGGGTGCTCTCTGCCAGCTCGTCCTCCTCCTCCTCCTCCTCTTCCCCTTCCGCGGAATCATCAGGTGTCCCTGATGAGATTATCCCCAGCTCGGAATCCACAGTCAGAGGTGGGGTAGTGGTGGCGGCCCCCCCTAGAAATGCATTTAGCTCAGCGTAGAAGCGGCATGTCCGCGGCTCTGACCCGGAGCGACCGTTTGCCTCCTTTGCTTTTTGATAGGCTTGTCTGAGCTCCTTGACTTTCACGCGGCACTGATCTGTGTCCCTATTGTGGCCTCTCTCCATCATGCCCTTGGAAATTTTTTCATAAGTTTTGGCATTTCGTCTTTTCGAACGCAGTTCAGCTAGCACTGAATCCTCTCCCCATATAGAGATCAAATCCAGTACCTCCTGTACGGTCCATGCTGGTGCTCTTTTTCGATTATCAGCCTGCATGGTTACCTGTGCTGATGAGCTCTCTGTGGTCACCTGTGCTCTCCACGCTGTGCAAACAGGAAATGAAATTCAAATGTTCCCGGGGCTTTTCCTGTCCACCTGGCCAGTGCATGCGAGTTCAGATTGCTGGCCAGAGCGGTCACAATGGTGCACTGTGGGATAGCTCCTGGAGGCCAATAACATCGAATTGCGGCCACACTAACGCTAATTCGAATTGACAAATTCGATTTTGGCGCTACTCCGCTCGTCGGGGTGGAGTACAGAAATCGAATTAAAGGGCCCTTTAATTCGAATTAAATGGCTTCGTTGTGTGGACGGTTCCAGAGTTAATTCGAATTAAAGCCACTAAATCCGAATTAAAGGTGTAGTGTAGACCAGGCCAAAATAGCAGTCAGGAATGTTAGACTTACAAAATGTTAGTTTATGGGTGTGCAGGCGTAGAGCCACTGCCTACTTAGACTGTATGTTCCTTGAGGCAGGAACTGTGCTAAATTATGTACCTGCATGGTGTCTACTGCAATGGGGACCGAATCCATCATAGGGGTCTCTATACACTACCACAATACAAACTTAGGAAAGATGCTATTTTGGATTTAACGTTAGCAGACCGCTAAGTTCAAATGTATCGTCCAGTCAAAAGAAAATAAAATGTTAATTTCAGCCAGTTTACCAGGAAGCAGTATGTATGCCTGTCAGGTTGTTTGAAGTGGTTTGCTTTTATTTTCTTTGGTGTTTATGAGTAATTTCTGACTCCATTCGGGGGGGGGGGGGGGGGGGGGGGGAAGAGAGACACTATTA
This sequence comes from Emys orbicularis, assembly GCF_028017835.1. Taxonomy (NCBI): domain Eukaryota; kingdom Metazoa; phylum Chordata; order Testudines; family Emydidae; genus Emys; species Emys orbicularis. Next base: position 268,038,835 of record NC_088684.1, on the reverse strand, counting down.
CTTCTTCCAGTTTCTTTAAACAGCCTGTAGCATGTTTAATACAGAAGATAGGATCTGGGTTCCAGAAGTATAGCCAGACATCTCCTGGTTACCAGGTCTACTTGTTGCAATTTTGGGGGGACAGTGGGGTGGGGAGGGAGGTTATGTCCATTATCTCTAAAATGGACCCACCTTCTTTGTGATGGGCCCAAATGCCTAATCCCTATAAGCTGAAGGCATCTTGTACTCCTTCACTCACCTTCTATGTAAGGGCACGTCTTCACTACCCGCCGGACCGGCGGGTAGCAATCGATCTATTGGGGATCGACTTATCGCATCTAGTGAAGACGCAATAAAATCGATCCCTGATCGCTCTGCCGTCGACTCCGGAAAGCCACCGCGGCAAGAAGCGGAAGCGGAGTTGACGGCGGCGCGGCAGCGGTCGACTCGCCGCCGTCCTCGCAGCCAGGTAAGTTGACCTAAAATACGCAACTTCAGCTACGCTATTCATGTAGCTGAAGTTGCGTATCTTAGGTCGACCCGACCCCCCCCACCCCCCGTACTGTAGACCTAGCCTTAGTCTCCTCTAGGACTTTAGCCATCATCTTGCTTGTGATAGAGATACAATGAGCAAGAAAAAAGTATATGTAGTCTTGGAAGGACATCGTAACTTCAAAACACCCCTCTATGAACTTGGTAATTTTAAATGAATTCTTACTCATGGTGTTCAAATGCTACTTATAGGATGTGTAAATAATCCTGAGTTTCCAGAACAGCTGCCAATTCCACTGTGAAAGCAGAACTTATGACAGACACTACTGTGGGTAGGACTTCCTCTCCTAGCGTTCAGGGCTGACAGTTCAAGAATGCAGGGGGTAGCTCATGAGTGTAAAGATAACTACTACTATGGAGGGCTTAAGGTCGGGGGAGGGAATAGATGAACTGCAACAGAGAATATCCATATCTGATTTTTCCCAAATGATCATTTGGTCTAGAGCTCAGCATCAAGCTCTCTTCACCTGAAACTGGAATTATTCACCAAGTGCTACTCTGTGCAGGATATCCATGAATACACCCCCCTGATCTTAGCACTGAATACTACTTCTACCATAGCATTCTGTGACCCTACATTACTGGCACTCGGATAATGGGTCTGTTCCGGTCCTTCAGAATTAGTTCTGTTGGAGGCAGAGGATTAAAATACAACAGCAGTGTGGCGCCATGCAGAAACAGGGGGAATTTGGACACATACTTCAGTCTTCAAGAGTTTCTCCATCCTCTATATAATGAGCAAGTCCACCTTCCCCTCCCCCCCATACACACAATTTGACCTGACCTCCTTTGTGGCAAAACCTAGTTTCATAGGGCCCATGGGGTCAGCACAGTGATGAGACTGCTGTTACACTAAAACCAGTCCCGTGAGAAGACCCATCAATTTGGCATTAAAAAACAAAACGGGGGGGAGGGAGGGGAAATCTTTCCATGAAGAGGGAGTGTGACGGGTTGGATCACAGAAACCCCCTTGGGAGCTGCCACCCAATGTGCAAAGACTACCCCTGCTTCTGTTTTCCCTGCCAGCTCAGGATTCCAGCACCCTGTCTTGCTGAGCCAGACACTCCAGTCTGCTCTAACAAAGACTCAGGGTCTGAATCACTTGTCCCAAAGCTGCAAGTTTACCTGAAAACCAGCTCACAGGAGTGTGCTTGTCTTTAGCACTCAGATGCCCAACTCCCAATGGGGTCTAAACCCAGATAAATCCGTTTTACCCTGCATAAAGTTTATGCAGGGCAAACTCATAAATTGTTCGCCCTCTATAACACTGATAGAGAGATATGCACAGTTGTTTGCTCCCCCAGGTATTAATACATACTCTGAGTAAATTACTAAATAAAAAGTGATTTTATTAAATACAGACAGTAGGATTTAAGTGGTTCAAAGTAGTAACAGACAGAACAAAGTAAGTCACAAGCAAAATAAAATAAAATGCGCAAATCTATGCCTAATCAAACTAAATACAGATAATCTCACCCTCAGAGATGCTTCAGGAAGTTTTTCTCAGACTGGACACCTTCCAGGCCTGGGCACAATTCTTTCCCCTGGTACAGCTTTTGTTCCAGCTTAGGTGTTATCTAGGGGATTCTCCATGATGGCTCCTCTCCCTCTCTGTTCTCTTCCACCCCTTTATATATCTTTTGCATAAGGCGGGAACCCTTTGTCTCTCTGGGTTTCCACCCCCCCTCACTGGAAAAGCACCAGGTTAAAGATGGATTCCAGTTCAGGTGACATGATCACATGTCACTGCAAGACTTCATTACTCACTTGCCAGCACACATATACAGGAAGACTCACAGGTAAACACAGTCATCTGCAGACAATGGTCCTTGTTAATGGGAGTCATCAAGATTCCAAACCATCATTAATGGCCCACACTTTACATAATTACAATAGGCCCTCAGAGTTATGTTTTATATTTCTAGTTTTAGATACAAGAGTGGTACATTTATACAAATCGGATGATCACACTCAGTAGATTATAAGCTTTGTAATGATACCTTACAAGAGACCTTTTGCATGAAGCATATCCCAGTTACATTATACTCACTTATATTTTTATAAAACCATATAGACTGCACAACGTCACACCCTCCTCCTGAACTTACTGCCAGAGACTTGGACACTGACCATGGCGGAGGCAGTATACCTAAAATTCGTTTTTGGGCTCCCCTATGGGGCAGACACTCCTGTGTCCCCCAAAAGGGAAAGAGACCCTGATCCAGCTGTAGGCTCACAGCTACCAGCTATGAGAGACCTTTCGCTGGCCAGCAAAATCCCCCCCCTTTCACTCAGGTTGGGTTTGCTTCCAGCTAGAGTCCTTGGGGTTTGTTCCCACCGCAGCAGTCACCAGGACCCCAACTTCCAGCTCCAGGATACATGTCTCTGTGCACCTCTTCCACTCCATTACAGCCAGGTCATGCTTCTGGGTCTTAATTGCTTTGTCTCTTAAGTCCAGGCTGGTGGGCAGCCTTTTCTTTTTCCAGGGCAGCCTTTTCCCAGGCAAATTGTACATCAATTTCCATTTGTCTTCCCTTGAGACCATCACTTGATGAGCTGGGATACCACAGAGAACACCCTCCTGCCAGAACAGGCACCCCTCCCCTCCTGTCTTGCTAGGTTAGACACTCCAGTCAGCTTCAGCACAGACAGAGGTTGGGCCACACCCATCTGCAGTTCACTGAAACTGAGATGTACTCAGCTCAGGGGCTTCTTAGTTAACAGAGACATTTCCAGCGCCCATTGTTCAGTCTTTCTGGGCAATTTGCAACTTGTGTAGTTTTAGCTTCTTTTGATCTTCATTCTTACTTATTTTGCTTCCTTTTTTGTCCCTAATTTCCTTTCCCGAAATAAGCAAACAGAAAATAACAAACCAGTAACCACTTTGTCTGTTCTTCAGCCACCACACTTAAAATTCACTTAAAATCACTACCAGTATCTCAAAGCAATCAGCTGTGCACAGATCCTGCCGACTACGCCACTGTGACGGGTTGGATCACAGAAACCCCCTTGGGAGCTGCCACCCAATGTGCAAAGACTACCCCTGCTTCTGTTTTCCCTGCCAGCTCAGGATTCCAGCACCCTGTCTTGCTGAGCCAGACACTCCAGTCTGCTCTAACAAAGACTCAGGGTCTGAATCACTTGTCCCAAAGCTGCAAGTTTACCTGAAAACCAGCTCACAGGAGTGTGCTTGTCTTTAGCACTCAGATGCCCAACTCCCAATGGGGTCTAAACCCAGATAAATCCGTTTTACCCTGCATAAAGTTTATGCAGGGCAAACTCATAAATTGTTCGCCCTCTATAACACTGATAGAGAGATATGCACAGTTGTTTGCTCCCCCAGGTATTAATACATACTCTGAGTAAATTACTAAATAAAAAGTGATTTTATTAAATACAGACAGTAGGATTTAAGTGGTTCAAAGTAGTAACAGACAGAACAAAGTAAGTCACAAGCAAAATAAAATAAAATGCGCAAATCTATGCCTAATCAAACTAAATACAGATAATCTCACCCTCAGAGATGCTTCAGGAAGTTTTTCTCAGACTGGACACCTTCCAGGCCTGGGCACAATTCTTTCCCCTGGTACAGCTTTTGTTCCAGCTTAGGTGTTATCTAGGGGATTCTCCATGATGGCTCCTCTCCCTCTCTGTTCTCTTCCACCCCTTTATATATCTTTTGCATAAGGCGGGAACCCTTTGTCTCTCTGGGTTTCCACCCCCCCTCACTGGAAAAGCACCAGGTTAAAGATGGATTCCAGTTCAGGTGACATGATCACATGTCACTGCAAGACTTCATTACTCACTTGCCAGCACACATATACAGGAAGACTCACAGGTAAACACAGTCATCTGCAGACAATGGTCCTTGTTAATGGGAGTCATCAAGATTCCAAACCATCATTAATGGCCCACACTTTACATAATTACAATAGGCCCTCAGAGTTATGTTTTATATTTCTAGTTTTAGATACAAGAGTGGTACATTTATACAAATCGGATGATCACACTCAGTAGATTATAAGCTTTGTAATGATACCTTACAAGAGACCTTTTGCATGAAGCATATCCCAGTTACATTATACTCACTTATATTTTTATAAAACCATATAGACTGCACAACGTCACAGGGAGATCTCCAAATATTTCAAGGTGGCCATTCTGTCCTTTAAAATGATCAAGTGATCAAGAGCAGAAGCATGTCCATCTCAGTGATATAGCAAGGCTATGCTATAGATCTGCTGTTATTTCCTTGCCCATCCCATCCCCCAGACCAATTTTTAAATGTCAGTTGCCTCTAACATATGAGCACAGCTGGAAGTTAAAATTGCAGTTAATGAAAAAATTAGGTTAAGCATACATTGCTAATCAAAAACAGACTGCCCACGAAAGATCTGTTGGCAGCTGAAGATTGTTCTGTAACTTCCCTCAGGAACTGCGGCAAAACGTCATCATTTTGTTTGGGGACACTGATTGTTGTAATCAAAGCTGGAGCTCAGACTGCTTGTAAGCTGCTCTCAACTTACAGTACAGCTTTATCCAGGAGTCAGCCCACCCCCACCCCCACCCCCAATCACGACATTTTTAAAAATATTAAATTTTGAGTTTTAGTTCTTGGGAGTTTCTTCTCAAGCCTCTCTCTGCAATCACGAGGGCTAGATGCTACATTGTAAAATGGCATCTTAGATTGTGCCACAATCACAAGACTCTGGGGACTGTGGCCACATGCAACAAGAACAAAACAAAACAAAACCACCACAAATTCAGGACAAAGTTGGCATTTTTTCCTAATGTTTCCAGAAAGAAAGAAAGAAAACAAACAACCACAACACAGCTATCAGCCCCCAAAATAAAGTTATAAAAAATTAAAGTATTTGTCCTGTGGTACGTTAAACAGAAAATGATTATCCATTCTATGTTAAAGCAAGACTGCACACAGTTTTTTTAAATAAAATAGATTTTAAAATAGATCACATACACCTCATCACCCCTTGCCCCCATATATATTGGCAAGTGGTATTCTCATTTTCCTTAGTGAAGGTAATTTATACAGGATTTCTAATCCGGGATAAAATCTCCTGACATGAGATCATCCCTTGAGTGGGAAGTATGTTTAATCCTTTTCACTTTCCTTTTATCACTTCTATTGTTATGCAATAAGTTCCAGAATCGTACGTTTCTGCGTAATTATTATGTAATTACAGTAACTCCTCACTTAACGTTGTAGTTATGTTCCTGAAAAATGTGACTTTAAGCGAAACGATGTTAAGCAAATCCAATTTCCCCGTAAGAATTCATGTAAATAGGGGAGGTTAGATTCCAGGGGAAAAATTTTTTGCCAGACAAAAAGGCATTATATACATTTTAAACAATTTTAAACAAGCAATTTAATACAGGTATTAAACAGACTGGCAGCCCTCCCATCAGCTCCCCTACGCCCACCCCCAGCGTCTCCCGCCCACCGGCAGATCCCGCCGATCAGCGACTTCCTCCTGTTCCCCCCTCCCGCCTCCTGCCTGCAGCAATCAGCTGTCTTGAGGCATTCAGGAGGCTGGGGGGAGGAGCGAGGACGCGGCTGCACACTGCGTCCTCGCTCCTCCCCTGAGCCTCCTGAATGCCGCAAACCAGCTCTTTGGTTAGTATTGCTATTTTGGACAAGTCTTCAGATAAATAGAACTCTGCATTGCATCACCTGCGTCAGGTAGTTTAAAACAGGTCACATGTGAAGAAATCAAAAACAAAGTTAATGGTCATAACACAAGAACTAGGGGCCACCAAATGAAATTAAGAGGCAGCAGGTTTAAAACAAACAAAAGGAAGTATTTTTTCACACAACGCACAGTCAACCTGTGGAACTCCTTGCCAGAGGATGTTGTGAAGGCCAAGACTATAACAGGGTTCAAAAAAAATAATTAGATAAATTTACGGAGGATAGATCCATCAATGGCCATTAACCAGGATGGGCAGGGATGGTGTCCCTAGCCTCTGTTTGCCAGAAGCTGGGAATGGGCGACAGGGTATGGATCACTTGATGATTGCCTATTCTGTTCATTTCCCCCTGGGGCATCTGGTATTGGCCACTGTCGGAAGACAGGATCCTGGGCTAGATGAACCTTTGGTCTGACCCAGTATGGCTGGTCTTATGTTCTTATGGTCAGTAAAATGGCACTCTGAGTACTGAGCTATCTGATGTAAAATGCCAGATGTGTTGAAAGGACATGGCCCATCCACCTGTTCTATATACTTACACATGAATTCTCACTTGGAAAAAAGAACCAATACTTTTGTATGCACCCCAAGAATCTAGATACTCTTTGTATTACTGTTTCAGTAAGCATTTTCCTCACTGAACAAAAGTAGTGAGATTTCTTGAAAGAGGCACCAATTTCAACAAGTCTCCTGCAAAAGATTATCAATTGCTTCCAAGAGCAGTAAGTTTTAAGAAAGATGGAGGCATGGAGGGATTTATTCCAGCATTCACGTAATGCATGTCAATATTCATTAGCCTATATATCAAGCCTATAGGATGATTTAAGATCAATACTTTTTTTAAAAAAAGTATTACGCATCCATTTAAGTTCTGGCTCATGTCAGAGAAGCCCATTCCCCAACCCAGTGATCTACTGTAGCGTATGTGGGTATCAGCAGGACACAGAATTGACCCAAATAAATCAGACTTACCCTGAAATGCTCCTGAATCTATAATGCAGCTTTGGAGTTCATAAAGAATTCTTTTAAGTTAATAATTCGAACAGTATTTTAAACACAGGAACTGTATCAATACACGGTAAAATCAATTCAAGTCCTATTACATTCCTTTCTGTGCTAGTGTTAGGTCTCTTGTTCTAGAAGTATACAGTACATCTTTTCTAGACCCTTCTCTGTTAGGCATCCCCAGGAAAATAATCTCCTGTTTAGTTTCTCAAAGACTGCCGTATATTTGGAACTGATTTTTTAATTATGTACACCACTGTTTGAAAATGAACACACTGAAATATGCATTATAGACAGATTTGCACATACATTGGGTACGGTTTCATTCATTTAAACCTAGCACCGTTTGTTAATAGAGCAGTCAATACTTAGTGTAGTCCTAACAGAATCTATGTATTCTATTATACCAAGAACCCCTTAACCTTCTGAAAGCTGATATGGACAAACTGCAAGGAATTTGCAGTGTCTAGACACCATCTTTGATTCCCTCTGTGAGTGAATGAAAATCAGAAGTCTGTATGCAGTGTGATGGTCTCAGGATATTCGAGAGACAAGGTGGATGAGGTAATATTCTTTTATTGGGCCAACTTCTCTTGGTGAAAGAGACAGCAGGAGTTGATCCAATAAGAGATATTACTTCCTCTACCTTGTCTCTCTAATCAGAAGTCTGAGGCTTTTAAAGCAAAGATGGCTTGTCGAATCTTTGAAGTAAGTCGACATGTAACTCATTACAATACTGATTTACTGCAATCCATTAAATTAACAATCTTGCCAAAAATCTTCACACCCACTTCGAATTTTTGCTATGCATAATATTAAAGAATTTAAAAAATAGGAGATAAAGCCATGCCTAAGTTTAAATTAAAATCTTGTGCGGGTTTGGATATCAGTAGTTCAGGAAGCATGAAGTCAAAACCAGGTTAAAGACATATCAACATGAGAAATCACCAGTGGCTGAAATGTATTAAAAACACATTTCTCCTGTTACAGTATACAAACCTGAGGCATTTGTGAACCAGAGTTTTGCCTTGTCCATGAAATTCCAGAATGCTATTTCTGGATGTGGTTCACAATAAAGTGCTTGTGCTTCAGAGGCTTTTAATTTTTTTGTTCAAACAGGTTAAGTAATTTAAACCCACCTCCAATTCAAAATCCTCCTCCTTCTCTAAACAGCTACGTTCACAGATGCTCTCAGCCTCCTGTCAAATAATTGCTTGTGCAGGCAGGTCTGCCACATTTAGCCATGGCATTGTAGAAACATCTGTTTTCCCCCTACTTGCTCAACAAGAAGCTTCACCTCTTTCTTAACTCTGAAGTGAACTGGATCTCTTCTCTTAGGGTTGTTCTGGAGTTTCCAGAAATTAAAGATTAAGTCATGTGCTGATCCTCCAGGAATAGGCAACCCTACTTTTCCTGGGATTGAACAAGGACTTGACTAGTCAGTATTCAGAGGCATTGCTTGCAAATGCCCTGCCATTCTGACAAGCTTTGTCAGCGAGGCAGTGCCAACCTCCTTCCTAGAAACTGTTTCCTCCCCACCTTCCCATACTTGTATTCACTTCAGTCTCCTCCCAAATACAAGATGATCCCCCAGAGTGGAATTCTGTTAACTCTAGGCAGTCTGCTTGGAAGACAAATGGAAAATGGCCCTGCACAGCTACGCCAGGATAAAGAGCTCAGTTAGATGACTCTACAATACAAGAGTGTATTCTAATGCAAAGATTAGTACTCTCCGAACACACGTATGAGCCCAAGGAAGAGTAGACCAGCTGCAAAAAAGCCTTTAAAACAAAGATATTTGATTTCTAAAGGAAAACATCAATTCTGTTTACCACTGCAGCATTGCACCCATTTCACAAGCTACACCATGACTAGTTACCTAGAAATATAACGGCCATTTCCAAGTCTTGAGATGAGGCAGACACTAAATCATAAGGGAGCCTAACACTATAAAAAGCTGTAATGTTTAAACAAAATATTTAACATTAAATGCTATTTTTTCTTAGTGCTGGCTTCACACAACATTTTGGCCTTTCTCTGGGTTGTCACATTGTTGGGGTGACATCTCAGGAGTTTTCACCATGACAACTGTCTAGAACGCCAGCCCTAGGGCAGCCCAATTGTAAATGTTCTGGTAAGTTATTGCTCATTCATGGTGACAAGTGTATTTCAGTCTGACGTTACGTTCTGCAGTTCTGAGCAAAATGCATTAAGAACATATGAAAAGGGAACTGGTCAGCACAGTGACCAGAGGGGAAGCTGCCGTTGTGACCTGGGTTGAATGGCTAAAAGCAAGATCGCTCCTCTTAGTCCCCTTTAGTGCATGCTGCAAATATACCAGACAGTCTCTAGTGTGCTCAAGAGAGGAACAAGCTACTAATAGTGGGCCTGACAAGAGGGGAGGAAAGGGGGGGGGGGTAAATTGTGCCAGAGGCTCAGCAAACATGATGTACTGGGGCTTCAAATTTCTCTTGACGGGCCGGAGCAAGAAAGTTATAGGTCCGGATTGAACTGTATTAGCAGAGCTATGTAGGGAAGCACCTGGCTGCACTATGCTTGGCTGAGTCTATGGGCACTCAATATCACTGGTAAGGAATAACAATTGCAAATATACGTATATTTTACTTAAAAGCCTTTCTCAGTGTGAAAGCCAGTCATTGCGATGGGTAAGTGAAACGATTCAGTCAGTGCTATCCTACACATGAAAATCTGGTTTTGATATTCCCTCTCTTTCACAAAGGATAAATTCACTCTTTCAGCCAGTAAACCGTCTTCTGAGAAGGGAAATGAAACTGCACGTCTGCTGTGCTAAAAGAATGTTACCTGAAGAAACAGAACGTCACAAATCGTTTTTCTAAAACTGGTTTCTCAGTTAATAGGATATTCAGACAGCAAAGCACTTGACACAACCAGGCTCTACAAAGAAATATATCTCATAAAGCCCCGGCAAGATTATCAGAGAGAGTGGTGAGCTAATGCATATTATAATCATAAAGTGCTCACTGTGCAGTCAAAGAGCAATACTGAAGCCCCCTTTTCTAAATCACAGCATTTACAAAGAGCTTCACATCCTCTTTAGCCTCCTTTGCGACACCTGCAAACTAAAGTTTTATCTTTTATGAAAAATGAACTGAAATGCAATGCATTATCCGTACGATAGTACTGGGCCACATCGCATAGATCTGGGCTGTATCTAGCTCTAAGCTGAACGCTCAGTTAGCTGCCATCCAGCATATTCTGACCCCAGACACCATTCTCAGCTGCTTACCTAATAAGGCAACGTGCAAGTTGACTGGCTGGCTTATAGGTCATCCAGTGTTTACCTTGCAAGCTTACAGCATGCAAGCAACTGACAGCCTACCTTTTGGCAGACAGAGGGTGCTCAGCTATCCCTTGTCAACAGCAGAAAAAAAGTTTCACTATATTAACACAGCAATAGGAACCATTGTGTAGGAGACTACTATATGCAAAGTTATGAAGATGCCGAATCTCATTTGCAGAGGCTGGAACATATTGCATTTGCCATTTCATGATACTAGCAGCTTACAGCTTTGTTAATTTATTTTACGGACATGAACATAAAGCCCCAGATGGTAAGTGCAATTATTTTTTATTCAACACATTTTAGGACAATTTGCTATTTCAAAGTCAATCAGTTTCCAAATAAACGCATTTGCTGCTTGCTTAAAAATGGGCCACTACAGCAGTTGCAAACAGCTACTTTCCAACGTTCTAGACAGCAAGGTACCTAACTGTCCAATACATGTATTTTCTCCTGAACTAGATGAAAGCAAAATAGAAACATTCATTTGAAACACTTTTTAATTTTGATAATCTTTGGTAGCGAGAGACTTCCGTTGTACAACGGTACAGAAGAGTTCTGCAGTGGAGTACTCACACCAAAACTATCATTTGGTAATTTTTTAGCTTTTGATGCCCATAGCTCCTACTGTTATTCACAAAAGTTTTCATGCAGTTCCCAACTCACATGCTACACTGCCATTGTGTTATGTTTACTAGTGGATGCCTATGAGAGAAGAGCACCAAGACCGTTCCCTAGGCTTACAGCACAGGTAAAAACCAGGGGGGAGTGGAGGGCAGTACAAATCCCACTCTAGGTATAGGAGAAGGGAGCTCCCTCCACATGCTCCCTCTTGTTGTATGGTGCAGTGAGCGCTCCCCCTCACGTTGCAATTGGCTTTTTCACCAGGCCTCCCACACCAACAGTTTAAGTGCAATTCCCCAAATGACCACTTCCAACATCTGAGTCAGTATTATTTTTTAAGACCCTGTAGGCACAATTTAGGAACTAACTTCCTTCCAGAGGACTGGAGACTTCCACTCTTCAGCAGATATTGGGGGTGAGGGAAGGAAAGTTTATAAAAGAAAGAGGGGGTAGTCACCAGGTCACTAGACACCAACAAAAAGATGCTGTCTGACAACTTGGAAATATTTCTTCACTTTTTGGATTTCGACACGGATTTCATATACATTGGTTTGAAATAGTGAAAAATACTGACACAGCATAAAACCAAAATAACTATCCAGTGTTATTGGGCACAACAGCCACACATTTGCCAAGTGACTTCCATTATTAGAAAATCTTTAGTCCACAATGACTAAATAAAGCTGGGTTTGGGAACCAAATCTGCCATTGTGGGGGTAGGGTGCGGGGGGACTACTGCAACAACTGTACAGTTACCCTTGCAATGAATTAGCCAGGATGGGTAAGAATGGTGTCCCTAGCCTCTGTTCGTCAGAGGATGGAGATGGATGGCAGGAGAGAGATCACTTGATCATTGCCTGTTAGGTTCACTCCCTCTGGGGCACCTGGCATTGGCCACTGTCGGTAGACAGATACTGGGCTAGATGGACCTTTGGTCTGACCCAGTACGGCCTTTCTTATGTTCTTATGAATCTCTTGCTCATACAATCATGGTTAAAAAGTACTAGTGTATATGGCTGAATTGCTCTTATAAAAAGAATGTGTTAAAAACACTACAGGGAATCATGTTGACAGTTGGTAAACTTAGCTTCTATCATCATTTACTGTCCACTTTGTGTCAAAGTGTAACAGCAGATCTTGGATCAAACCTAGGGTTACCATATTTAAGCATTAAAAAAAAAAAGAGGACACTCCACGGGGCCCTGGCCCCGCCCCTTCTCCGCCCCTTCTCCAAAGTCCCTGCCCCAACTCCGCTTCCTCCCCTGAGCGCCCCGCATTCCCCCTCCTCCCTCCCAGCCACGCGAAACAGCTGCCCGAGCGCTACCGGCTTCACGGTTTACTGGGCAGCCCCCAGACCTTGTGCCCCCGGCCGGGCGCTTCCCCAGCGCAGCCGGAGCCCGGAGGATACTGCTCCCTCCTCTCCAGTCACACCCCTGCCCTCTCTCCAAACCTCCCGGTGGCCTCACCCAGTTAAGAGCAACGAGAGTGCAACGCAGGTGGCTGTTAGGGCTGGGGGAAGAAAACTTTTGCTGCAGCAGAAAGGCACTGGGAGCACTTTTGCCCAGCTGCAAACTGCCGAGTGACACCCGATGCGAAGGGCCAGAGACCAGCCAGATCCACCAGCCCAGCCCCGTTTTCTACACGTTGTCCAAGACCCGGCGCTGCATCGCCCCCCGGTCTGCATCCCGCCCCCCGCCGCGGTGCTGGGTCTACTCACGCTGCTGTTGTGGCCCGACCAGTGCACCATGGCTTGGTTGTGCGCCGAGTCCCCGGTCAGCAAGAAAGTGCAGCTCCTCCAGCCTGAAGCGGGTGGCTTTGCCCTGCGGCTGCTCGGGGGATGCTCCTGCCACCTCCCTGCCCTGCTGGTCCCGCTCCGCCGGGACCCCCCTGGCTCTGCTCTGCTCCGCCTGGCTCCTTCTCAGCCGGCTGCCGCGGGGCGCACGCCCAGTCGGGGTCCGCTCTTTGCCACGCCGGCCCGACAGGGCGGGCGCAGTCCCCCGGGGGGGAGCTCGGAGTCAGGCTGGCTGGTCCGTTTCTCCTGGCTGGGAGCAGCCAGGGAGGTCACTTCCCCGCCAGCCGCCGGGAACCGGCTCTCCTCTTTCCCCGCGGCCCGGCCACCCGGGCATGAATAATAATCCCTGCTGCGGCCGAGGTGGCTTCCCCGGGGCCAGGCAGGCGCGGCACGTTATCTCGGCCCCGCTGGTGCCAAAGGTGCAGAGGAATTGGACAAGCCAGGTCCCGGCGAGCAGAGCATACACGTTCTCTGCCTTCTCTCCTGCCCCCACGCCTGGCTTTCCCATGATCATATGCCACCTCTCCAGACCTGCGTCCTGTTGAAAGTTCCGATCCTCCCCGCAACTCCTCTGAAAATGCAGAGAAACAAACATGTCCCCCGGGGAATGAAGGAACAAACACTCCCCTCCCCAGCCGCTTCAGTAATGCCGGCATTTTCCCGGACATGTTCGGCTTTTTGGCAATTCCCCCTGGACGGGGATTTGAGGACCAAAAAGCCGGACATGTCCGGGAAAATCCGGACATATGGTAACCCTAATCAAACCTATTATTCTTTTCCATTAAAAATGCTATTTTCCCACCAAACTATATTATGCTCTCCCAATGCAAAATGAAGAAATACTTCTAAAAGCCACTTTAGTGCAGCTATATTTTGAAGTGTGACTATGTAAGAACGGCACGTTACTCAGCAGATCTGCTGCCTGTGTGTATTCATGGTCCAACTTGCTCAATTTAACAAGGATGTTCCTACTGCTTTTTATTCCCTCCAACATTGCAGGAGCAAACAACTATGCAGCAGTGAGCTGGATTCTATTGCTTATTGCACATTAACAGAATTATTAACTAAGTTTTAATCAGCTGTAGCGGCACTAAGCTACTGAAGGCAGTGGGATTTACAGATGTCATGGAGGTCAATTTGAAGATCATCTGTAGCAAATCCAATTTGGCCTACAAAACTTTTATTGCAGGGAGTGATTTGCAAGAACCCCCCAGTCTGATTCAGAGTGCAGACTGATTTTGCAAGGCTGGAAAAATCAGAACATTCCTTCAGTTTACATGTAACAACTAAATACAGAAATCACAGGCAAAATCCCACAATGCCATTTTTACAAATATCTCTGAGTATTCCATACTCAATTGCACCAATGCATTTAAGAAGACCTACAAAACTACACACTAGCAGATGCTAAAAGTCTTAATGCATGTAAAATATTGTAAAACTTGAATTTAAGCAGGAGTGAATGTGACTGCTGCACTGGTAGTACAGAATGTATAACTGGTTCCATTCTAATCACTCATTTTCTATCATTCACGGATTTCTGAAATGCTCAAACTTTCAGGGTGAAGTTTTCCAGAAATGTACCTTCTTGAAAGTGTGCTTTTCTGGACAGTTTGATAAAGAGTTCATTTTTTAGCACAATGGGGAAAAACACTTCCACACTTTCTTTGTTGCACCTTATTTTGAACAGTCTTAGCGCAAAGAGGGCAGTGGCAAGAAGTAGTAGGAAATCATCCTCATTAAGAAGCAATGCTCTACCTTGTTTTGAAGGGAACTGATTTTGATTTGACTCATTTCTAAGGCTATGTCTACACTTACCATTTAAAGCGCAAAAAGTCCCTTTTGTGCGCTAAAACCGCAGGAGCATCTAAACTTGTTAATTACTTTTTGCGGTGAAACTCAGAAGTTTCACAGCAAAAAGAAAACCACCTTCACAAGAGACATATAGCTCTTACCGCTGTTCTTTTTGCGCTGTTGTGAAAGTGAAGAGACGTTCTACCAGCGTAAACCCCTTTTGGCCTCCGAAGGATATCCCACAGTTCCAAAAGTGACCACTCTGGCCAGCATCTCCGCTGCTCTGACGCCAAGTAAATAGACGTCCACCCCTCCCCGTGTAAGCCCCGGGAAGTTTGAAACTCCCTTTCCCTTTGCTTGTAGATATGGCAGGGAAAGCAGCCAGACAGCAGGGGTTTTTAAAAAAAATGCCATGAAAGAAACAAGGAAGTAATGGGGCTGCTGGGACATGAAGCAGGGCAGCACGGGGCACTGAGCAGGGACCCGGAATGCCTTCCGCTCCCCCCCCCCCTCCCCACACACAAGATCTATTGAGAGAGCTACACTGTGGGATAGCTGCCGTACAGCGCTGCTCTCATCCTGCTCTCAGCCGCGATGGAAGTGCTGGTAGTGTAAACACTCTCTGATGCCTGAGGAATTGAGTACACAAACCAGCACTTCACTTTCACCGGTTCCCTATCACCAGTGAAACTTACAGTGCAAAAACTCCAAGTGTAGACATACCCGAAGTATTCTGAAAGCTGTGTACTTAACCTAGGGTGACCAGATGTCCCGAATTTATAGGGATAGTCCCGATTTTTGGGTCTTTTTCTTATATAGGCTCCTATTACTCCCCACCCCCTGTCCCGATTTTTCACACTTGCTGTCTGGTCACCCTAACTTAACCTGTGTGGTAGCTTTTCACTACAAAAGCCTACTGGGCATGCCTACAGAGGTGCTTTAGCTGTACAGGGAAAAGTCTAGTTAAATATACTGCTGCACATTGGTGGGGACACCTAAGGATGGAGAAAAGGCCCATGTGTATCTTGTAAGATTAAAATGAATTGAGAGGGCACCCTTGTGAGCTTTGCAAAGACATACACAAGCTGAGTCATGAGAAGGCCCTTGTATATGCGGTGATCCTATGCCATTTCTGAAATATAATATTCAAATGTATATAAATTAGTGGAAGAAAATGTATCTTGCAGTATAGTGCATTACTGTATACCCCAGACAGTCGATGAAACCCATTCACATGAAGAGTGCACTGTTAACTGTACTTATGCAGCAGATTACTGTCTACCACCACTTACTACAGATAAGTCTACCACCACAGAGCGATAATGGAAGTATGCTGGTATACAGGCCACTTATACTGGCAGCTAAATTTGCTTCAGAGTTAACTAGTTCATCCCATGAATAGCAGCAAAAGAATGCCTCTCTTCAACCAACTCAGCCATGTAGATGGGTGATGACATTCCTCAGAGAAGTTGGGTGTATTCTAACTAGGACAGAATAAAGTAGTAAAGAATGAAGGATTCCAAGCTTTCTCTGTTTGCATTACAGTGACCCAGAGGTACGAGTTAGGGAAGAGGCCGAAATTGTGATGGTAATGGACAAACTCTTTGTAAGAGACAGACTTTGCAATCCAGGTTTTTAATCCAAATATGTAATAATTAAATGTTTATTTAAAGCGGCAGAAAAAAGTATATTCGCATAATAGTCTATGATCATATAATTAAAGACTATTATACAGTGCAGCGTTTATCAGCCTGTGGGGCACAAACATCAGGTGGGTCATGAGGGAGCACTGGGTGGGTTACCATATATTGCGGGAGTTGCACAGGGAGTCATAAAACCCACAGTGGTCACTAAGGGTATTTCTACAGAACAACTAGACACTTGCGTCCGGCCCATGCCAGCCGACTCTGGCTTGCCGGGCTTGGGCTGCGGGGCTGTTTCATTGCTGTGAAGACTTCCGGGCTCGGTTTGGAGCACGAGCTCTGGGACCCTCCCACCGTGCAGGGTCCTAGAGTCAAGACTCTAGCCCGAGCCCAGATGTTTTACCTGGCTCCTGTTGTAACATGCTCTCTTCTCCATCTCCTACCACCCCGACTCCTGCTGCAGTTGCAAGCCCTCCATCACCCCTCCATCACAGTGGAGGTTTCTCCCCCTCCTTCACAGTAGGGTGAATAAAAATTGATTAAAAAAAACAAACAAACAAACAAACACATTTTACATTAAATTTGAAATTATGACAACCTATATTAAGGTCTAAAGTTACTATAATCTAATAATGTTCTTTTATTTAAATGATTTTAAGTAGTACATGTTTGCTGCCAAGTTAAAAAGAAACTTAAGCCACTGAACTGGGGAAGTCACTGGTAAGCATGTGAACCATAGAATCTGTTGAAGTGCTAAACCAGCTTTTGGCAACAGTAGCCTCTTCTATAGGTGCAACGAGAATATTTTCTTTTCAGTTTATTTGAACTAGCTCATTTAAAGATGAGAAACCAATTGGGAGCTGAAGAAGCAGAAACGATTTTGTTCCTCTTCCAATCTATGAATAAAAACTAGGTGAGAGATGATGAGATCTATTACTTTCAAATCTTGAAGGGCCATCAGTTCAATTCACTAACTATAGGTAATACTTCCTTGATTTAATAAATCAGTTTTAAATGCAAAACGTATTTTTTTACATATCCAGCATATTTAGCGTTGTTTTACTAATAAAAACATTTTAAAATGTTTTTGTGCAACTTTTTTGAATTTTAATTTCCATCCAAGTAGAGCTTGATACAAAAAATCGTAAGTAAAACGTTAGTAATCTATTGACTAAAAAGACAACATAAAAACCTTAAAAATTGAGAATATGAATAGTTAAGCTATATAATACCTTAAATATCTATGTATAGCTATACTATAATCTCCTAGTTAGCATAAAGCAGTATCAAATTTAGTTTAGAGGCTATATTTCATTGCAAATCAACATGTTTTAATCATTACCAACCAATGAGAATCAACCTTTCTTTAGCAAAAGAACTAGAAAGTACAAAGGCAAAGTACAAAGGCAAAACAAGATTAAAATGGATTTAAATCAAGGTTTCCTGCTTGATGATTTAAATCATGATTAAAATTGGTGATTTATATCAACCCATAGTCACAAGCAGGGCCGGTGCAACCTATTAGGCGACCTAGGCGATCGCCTAGGGTGCTAGGATTTGGGGGGCGGCATTTTCTTTGGCAGCAACCGCGGCGGCTGGATCTTCGGCCGCCCTGATCGCCCGGCATTTAAGCAGAGGGAGCTGGGGTAGGGGGGGCGCAGGGAGGGCCGTCTGCAGCAAGTGGGGGGGGGGCGGCACGCAGGGGAACTCCCCGCCCCAGCTCACCTCTGCTCCGCCTTCTCCCTTGAGCACGCCGCCCCGCTCTGCTTCTCCCGCCTCCCAGGCTTGCGGCGCCAATCAGCTGATTGGCGCCGCAAGCCTGGGAGGCGGGAGAAGTGCAGCAGCAATGGCGTGCTCGGGGAGGAGGCGGAGCAGAGGTGAGCTGGGGTGGGGAGCTGCCGCACGGCTCCCCAGGCGGGGGCGGGGAGCTGCCACGGGGGAGGCGGGGAGCTGCCGTGGGGGAGGTGCCTCAGGGCGCGGGGGGGGGGAGCTGCCGCAGGGCTCAGGGAGTGGGTGGAGCAGAGGTGAGCTGGGGTGGGGAGCTGCCGCATGGCTCCCCGGGCCGGGGGAGGGGAGCTGCCATGGGGGGGGGAGGTGTTTATGTGGGGGGGGGGGAGCTGCCGCAGGGCTCGGGGAGGGGGGCGCAAGGTGGAAGTTTCGCCTAGGGCGCGATACATCCTTGCACCAGCCCTGGTCACAAGTGCTCAGATCCAGGACAGAGGAACCAGTGCTTCAAAGGACTGTGGAGCCGACGTCAGTCTCTGGAAGCAGCACTAGCCTGGAGAAGAGTGCCATGTAGGTGAGTAGATGAGGGTGACACGTTCCATCTAGTATCCCCATTGTGTCTTCCTGTTAACCAAACCACACAATCCTTTACAGGTAAAAAGGGATGATGGGATACGGTAGCTCATAGGACAACTAGTTGGGGTACAGACTCCGAAAAGTTGAGAAGCAGTGGTATAAAAACCACAAGCACTGTAGCTAGAGTTAAACATGCAAGTCCTGACTCCAGTGCTTAATCATGCAACCTTAAAATATGCATCCTCTAAGGCTATGTCTACACTACCCGCCTGAATCGGCGGGTAGAAATCGACCTCTCGGGGATCGATTTATCGCGTCCCGTCAGGACGCGACAATCGATCCCCGAATCGACGCTCTTACTCCACCAGTGAAGGTGGGAGTAAGAGCCGTCGACGGGAAGCCGCGGAGGTCGATTTTGCCGCCGTCCTCACAGCGGGGTAAGTCGGCTGCGATACGTCGAATTCAGCTACGCTATTCGCGTAGCTGAATTTGCGTATCTTAAATCGACCCCCCCCCCCCCCCCCCGTAGTGAAGACGTACCCGCAGTCAACGCTTTTTAAAGTAGGGGTCACAACCCAGTACTGGGTTGCAGAATGTCAGGCACTGGGTCGCCTTGCTGATTCAAATTATAACCATCATTGCCGCGCAGCAGCTCTAAAGGGCCGCACAGCAGGGACCTGGAGAGGAGAGAAGAGAGGTGGGGGTGGGCGGGAACTGGGGAAGGGAGCAAACTGGGGCTTGCAGGGCTGCTGCGGGCCTCTCCCCCGGCCCCGGAGCTCCCTGCTGCTGGCGGGGAGAGAGGGACCCTTCCCCCAGAGCTCCATGCTGCCTGCCAGCAGGGAGAGAGATGGGCCGCTTCCCCCGGAGCTAGCTGCTGCCAGTGGGGAGAGGGCTGGGGGGAGTCCTCTGGTGCCAGCACTGGGGCAGCCTGCCTGCACCCCCAACTCCTCATCCCTGGCCCCACCCCAGAGCCTGCACAGCCAGAGCCCTCACTCCCTCCCCACATCCCAACCCTCTGCTGCTGCCTTGAGCTCCTTCCTGCATCCTGAACCCCTCATCCCCGGCCTCACCCCACAGCCCTCACCCCTGCATCCCAACCCTCTGCCCCAGCCCTGAGCCCCCTCCAGCACCCTGAACCCCTCATTCCCAGCTCCACCCTAGAGCCCTCACCCCCACACTGCACCCTCTGCCCTACCCTGGGCCACCTCCCACTCTCCTTACCGTAGGCTTACTAAGGCTAGTGTCTAGCGTTAGTTATGTAAAGTGGGTTAAGCTGGAATGTATTGCAATATTATGATTTTATGAAAACTCTAGTTAAAAGATATAATTATGTTGGGTCACGGGCATCAACAATTTTCTTCAACTGGGTCACGAGGAAAAAAGTTTGAAAACCACTTCTCTAAGTAGACGTAAAACGTGAATACAACAGATAGAAAACTTTACATAGTATATCTATTAAAAAGGGTACGACAAAACTACTGGAGATTACAAGGTCTACACTGCTAGCAAGTGTCACATTGAAAGGGCCTCTGGAAAGATATTCAAGATTCTTACAATGTGTGTGAGAACAGCTCTCCCTCTGACTGTGGTCCCAATGTAAATGCCATTAGTGAATATTCTTTCAGCACTAAGTGTATTTGGTGCTTTGCAAACCAATTAAGACATGATCCCCACATCAAAAATCCCCCCTCCCCCCCCCAGAAATAAAAGTCAGATCAGGCTGAATAAGTAAGTGGAAATAGCAGAAAAGTTGGGTAGTAACAGAGCTTCTCTAGATAAAGTCTAAATCAAAAAGTTGCTGCAAAGCATATACTGAAGTGTTCTCACTTTGACCTCAAAATCTAATTCTCAAGTAGCCAACTAAACAGAAACAAAGCTGAGTCCATTTTGTGATTTAAGTAATTTAATCTTTCTTGTAAGTGGACCTACTGCCAATGGCTTCAAGTCAAACTACAGTAGTATTTTGAACTCTATTGGACAGTATCCCTAAATTAAAATTCAGTACAAGAAATTTAAAATCATTCTAATAGCATGTGGGAACAAGGGGGATCATTGTGCAAGGCTGCAACATTTTCTTTAGCTCAATTCTGGTTTCTGACTTCCTAAGAAACAAAAATAATCAGCTTATACCCGAAGTCTAGATTTAGTACAAAAGAGGTTGGAGTTGATCCAGTACTTGCATTAGCTTACAATGCCACACTAGTGTGCTGTAAAAGAAGGAAAGCATATCCAAGCAAATTTGGGGCACTAGAACATATTTTATAAGACTGATCCAAACTAGTGGATGGCTGCTAAGGAGGCCATTACATGGGGATTTTATTGGACAGTACCGCTTCATTTTAATAGTCAACTTTGGACAATAAAAGGACATTTCATTAAGTGACTTGCCATTTGTGAGCACTCCCTTTTTCTTTTTTTGCCAAAAGCTATTCTAATTTATTGTAAGTTATCATGAGGAAGAAGATGCTAAAAGCCTCCATGGATGCAGGCTGGAGCTTTAAAAGTTTTGAAGTGGGTAAATAGCCTGAGGAGAACGAATTTATTATGGAGGAAGCATGGTCTGTAGGAGAAAGGATGACTTTGTGGTTAAGGCACTTGCCTGAAGCTAATGAGATCTAGGTTCATTTCTCAGCTCTACCACATAGTCTCTTTGTGCACAAGGTCCCCATCTGTAAAATGAGGATACTACTGCCCTACCTCATATGTGTTCTGTAAAAAATGTGTTAATGGTCATGAGACAGACACTGTGTCAATGAGGGCTAGCTGAGCACCAAGATGGGGCAGGGGTCCCGGGGGGGCAGTCAGGAAGGAGGAGGGGTTGGATGGGGCAGCAGGGGGCAGTCAGGGGCGGGGGTTCCGGGAGCAGTCAAGGGACAGGGAGAAGGGGTGGTTGGATGGGGCAGCGGTCCGGGGGGGGGGGAGAGGGGGGCAGTCAGGAAGGAGAGGAGGGGTTGTATGGGGCGGCGCAGGACAGTCAGGGGTGGGGGTTCCGGGGTGTGTGTGTCAGGGGACAGGGAGCAGGGAAGGTGGATGGGGCAGGGGTCCCAGGGGGGCCGTCAGGGAACAGGGGGGTTTGGATGGGCCAGGAGTCCGGGGGGGGCCGTCAGGGGGCCAGAAGCAGGGGTGGAGGAATGGGGGGGGGGCACGGGCCACACCCTCTCCCCTAACCAGCCCTCCATACAATTTCCAAAACCCGATGCGGCCCTCAGGCCAAAAAGTTTGCCCGCCCTTGGTTTAGCTCCTCCTTCCTGTTGGATGAGGCCATCTGCCACCACCTTAAGTGCTCACAATCAGATTGTACGCTCCATGGGGCAGGTTCCATACCAGGCACCAGGCATACCCTTAGAGCTGTATTCGAACATACAACATTTTTGTTAAACAATGAAGCAATTCTTACAAATTCAAACAAGCATGAACGTGTGTAGGTTTGTCACAGTTTCCAACACTGTGGGGCATGGTGGAGACCGGGGGGGGGGGGGGGAGGGAGGAGAGAGAGAGAGAGAGAGAAAGGGGCAGAGCAGGGATGAGGACTCTCACCAAGTTTATAAACTCAACAAAAATGTGTCTAATTGTATTGTTTGAGATAAGCAAAAATGAATAGTTTTATATATATGGCTTGATCCTGAGAGAGCTGCTGGGAGAATTCAGGTCTCAGAGAGGCAAAGAAAAATCTCGATCCTACAGTGACAAGGCACAATAAAGGGGTGCATAGTCAGTCACTCTCCCTAACAGGGCTCACGTCCCATTTGGGAGCTCCACAAGTACTTCCTTCCACTTTAGGAGCTCTCTGGTTCAGCAGGAGGGAAGAATATGACTTCTGGTAAAGAGACAAATGCTACTAACAGAACTAAACTCCTTTTCTAGGAAGCACTTTATCTAAATCAGGTTCAGCTCTTCTGACCTCCCATAGAACCAGAGTTTAGGTTAAACTCAAGCGCTAATTACTCAGCTCCCTCACTGCTAACAAGAAACAGCTGAACAAAAAGAGACTTTCCCATTTCACACACAGCCCTACGGCTCAAGGGAAGAACCAACTGCACCCATTTCACTGGTTGTTGCAGTGTCTGTCATTTTAAATATTGAACTAATATTGAAAATCAGTTCGGGATGTTAAGGTCAGATCATGTTTTTTTGTGGGATGTTCTAGTCTGTACGCAGTTGAAAATCCAAGGGCATTTGTACAATAAGCGTCAAACAGCGCAAAGAAAGCTGCCTACAAAGTTGTAAGCTAATGGTTCCCACTTCAAAATGTTTAGTCCAGGGTAGTTTTAGGTACAACATTAATAACTAGAGAATACAGCAATACAGAAGGGAAGTGAAAAAAACTTTGGGAAAGAATATTTAGTGGTCCCGCCGCCCCCAGGATATAATCCAATACACATTGGAAATGCACTGTCAGTCATAATTTATATTCAAGCAACATCCTTGATAAAAGATCCTCCTAATTCAAAACATAACACCACCAAACTGCCAGCTACACTCCTAGAACAACCACAGAGTTCATTCTAGTGCAAAGGCACAAACATTTCAACCAAAGCTTCACTCCTGGATCCTGTTCCTGTCTTCTTACATTATATCTCTAATGTTATTCAGAATCCCTATTATTTATCAACATTCAGGGCTCCTCCCAGAAGGTATGTATGTATCTGCCTTTGGAAGGCAGTGGTGGGGATCATTTGCTTTTGTGAAGAAAATTAGTTGAAATAAACACACAACTATTTAACCACTCACTATCTTTACAGCTACAAATTGTCCTACTAAGCAATTTTATAAACCACCGCTACAAAGGAAGGGGAAAATTTAACCCATGAACCATGTTGGGAATTAATATAAATAATATGCAAAACTAAGTTCTTTTTAGACCTGGGTCTAAAAATAGCTGGGTCAGACCTAGGAAGGAGAGTGTCCCTTCTCAACCAGCCCTAAAGAACTTACACCCCTTTAAAACCATGTGAACCCAATTGAAATGCACTTTATCTGAAAAATTCAAGTCTCTTAAACTACCACATATTCCTTATAAAGCCACCACAACCTTTCTGAACAACTTATAGTAAAAACTACTTTCATATTAAGAGGAGAAAATCATCATTACCCTTTCAACAGAACCCACAGCAGAAGACTACATCAAAGGCTTACCTTAGGTTCCATGCTGCAGTATGCCTTCCAGGACCCATACACAGCTCTACAATATGTGGCACACCCTTGTCTACACCATGCTTCTGTGTAACAACCAGAGCTCATATGCAAGAGAAGGCTCACTTTTGCATTCCTTTACTGTTAACAGTAAATATTCTGTTTAACTACCTGAGATAAGATTAGGCATTTTAGTAGTCTATTCAAGCAACTGCAGGGCTAAGCCCCAGGCCTGAAAGTTAGGCTCCACAGCAAAATATATTTTAAGCATATAAGCATGCTTTTAAAATGTATAAGCTTTCAAGTTTGCATAACTGAAAGCTTAAATCAACTTTTTGGGAAACAGTTTGCTACAGCGAAATCACTTCTATTCAGTTCATAGTAAAGGTCCTTTCTCTCAAGGTCTGACAGTTAGAGGCTTAACTCCTCTCTTGTCAGATGTGCCTTTATTTGGAGACAAAGCAAGAGCAGGCCGTGCATAACTGTTTTCATAAATGGTATTCAGCCACATGTAAACTAGCAACAACTTGGCAAAATGAGTGACAGCTTGGCACAATCAATTCAGCTGTGTGCTGCCTCTGTTACTCTAGCCACTCAAAAATGTGCTGAATTTCAGGATTTTCAAAAAGCTAGACTCTTCTACAAAAGCTTTATGGTTTCTAACAAAATGATTAATTCCATTCACAATAATCCCTTTATTTAGTAATCTCTTAAGTGTGGAGGGGAGGAATCATCTATCTGTAGTTAGAGAAGTGAATTGCTTAAACCGACTGGTTTAAGATTGATGCTATTGTGCTTTTAAAATTCTTTACTATTTGTATTAACCATGGCACCCTCAAGGCCAAATTATAAATATGTCTCTATTGGGCTAGACATTGTACCCACTTCTAGCAAGCGACAGTCCCTGTCCTGAAGAATTTACAGTTTCATTTGAGACAAGACACAACAAGCAAGGATGACAAACAAAAGGATGGAGGATGGGCAACTGTTACAAAAATATTCTGTGGTTACATAAATCACCCATTCAAAAACGTTAATGTTCTTGACAGTTCCCAATGTTGGTTTTCTTAAGCCATGCAACACTGTGATAAAGACAAGCCCCAAAAACCAATATATGAATGTACAAAGTTAGAGGTCTTCAAGTGAATAGACTTAGGACATTAAGTCATTTCCATTGACTGCTTCAACTCCACCAGAGGTCTTGAGAAGATAAAGACAACATTTGCACCGTGGCCAGCCTATCCTTCCTGGAGAAAATATATGGCTTAGTCTATTTTTGGTTCTATATGGTGCCTTTTACTCTTGATTTCCAGAAATCTCAGCTATGCCAGCAGTGGAAGAGACAAAGAGGACACACCTCAGCACCCAGCTGGTCTTGAGTTTGACAGCTCACTCAGGCCATTTGGTATTTCCATTACCCCCTCGTCTCCTCCCGTTGGAGAGTATTTGGTCTATTGCTTGCGGAATGGTGTGGAATTACAACAGATTGCCAGGTGTTGGAAAGAATCCAAGTGAGAGAAGTGATCCAGTTCCACACTGTGCTACTTCCCATCCCCTTTTAGGGATCTCTCTGACAAGACAATGCTCAAAGCAGAGACAAGGGACATAGAAAAAGGTGTTAAAGCAGAACTGGGAGGTGAGCGGGGGGGAGAGGGGAGAGAGAGGGTTTCTACTCAAGGTACTTCATCTTCCCCAAAACCAAAAAAGAACTGAAACAAAATGCTATATCAAAGTTTAAATTCTTCACACGTCCTTTAGCTTGTACAATTCCTACACTTCCCCTGGAAGACTGATTCAGGGCTCTTGACCTAAACAATTTATACTTTCACAATCGCTATCAAAGCTGACTCACTAGAAGTATTTTTGTGTGGTAAAACCACCATCACCAAGTCTCGCTCTTCTATCTTGCCACAGCAGACAGCGTTCACCAGGTGCCTAGCCCTCGTAGCAACATACCAGGCTTCAAGAAACAAACCCCTTTTCTCCACACTTCCATGGATTTGGGTTCGTCTTCAACTAGCTGTAGATGAAACCCCAGAAAGAATGAGCTGTCTATCTCAGTCCCCAGGCCTGTGAATATTATTTGTATTGTGGTAGCACCTAAGGGGTGAGAATTTCCTCTGCTAGGCACTGTACTTCACATAACAATGGCGTGGTCCTGGCCCTTAAAATTCAAGGGAAAGCTAAGACACAACAGGTGAATGTAGACAGAACAGGGATGCACAAGATGACAGTGAGATAATTATGAACAGACACTTGGGGGTGGGGGAGGGGGGGTGGAAGAGATATCTAGTCAAGAAACATCATTCACTTGGGATATCTTGGACTGAAAACAAGCCAGGGCTTTCCTTCCAGAGGAAATATTTGTGGACATTTAGGCTGGCTGTGGCTTGGCAAATGAGAACCCTCAAAGAGGAGCGTGGTGCTCTTCTTAGGAAGATGGCCTTGTGGTCTCCCTACACGATACCTTATGCCCAACTGCAGATGTGACCAATAGGGTTTGCGGTGGCAGTAAGTTGTACTCTGAAAGGTACTCTGAGTGGGCACCATTTGTCGAGAAGTATCTTGAAGCACAATTCCACCAAGAAGTGCATCTGGCAAGTGAGAGTTTGGCTTTGTCCTGCCTGATTTTCCCCCCCAGTATTTGTCAAAGAGGGAGAAAAGTGCCATGTAGGTTGTAGCCTATAGAGGTGATGCTTGCTTACATTTATATAGAAATGAAGTGAGAAAATTAAAAAGCAAGCTGAAAATAAGGTCATGTAGTAAACATGTTTTGCTCCTAACTGGTTTTTACAAGTGTTTTACATGAAGTGTTAATGTTTTGGAAAATGCTACCTATATTGATAGTTATTAGTATGGCATTTATGCAAATATTAATTAAATATGAGTTTAATATTAATAAATATTTTCTATTTTCTCACAGACTATTTTATGGTAAAGAAGGTGGATTTAATGCTAATTACTTAAGGTGCATTATTATAATTGATTCTAAAAAGGGTAACGTGCTAATTTAAGATTAGGCATGCCCATCCACCATCAAGGTACCAATACCCATTCTCCTCATTTAGGGACTGATCATCCCAAAATGTATCATTTCATTTTAGAATGTGGGTGTCAATGCAGTGTATGGTTATATTGTAATACCTGTTTATTTAATATAAAATAGTTAAGCAAAGTTTTTAATTTTAATCACTCATTGTGCCAGTCACAGTCCTCCACTAAACTAAATTATCTGTAACTGCTCTGGAGGCTTGAACCTTAAAGCCTGCGTGACCCCATTTTGAGACTTCCTCTTTCCTGTGATCCCAGACAGCAACAAAGTGGCCAAGAAACCCACATGTTAAGTATATTTAATGCTTTCTAATGTGAAACTAGATAACACCACGTGACACGGGCATTTTGGCCTTTCTTCATTCTTGACCAAAACACTGCTGATGCCATAATCCAAGAAAGCCTGGCCATACTTGTGAGCATGTTTCTTGTTTTTCATTCGTTCCTGCATCACTAGACTCACCGCTGGAGGCCGAAGTGGATACTCTGCATAAAAATGAGTCAGTTGTGCCTCTTATCGCAAATCAGAAAGAGGAATTCACTGTTATGTAAATGAGGCCAAGACTTAGAAAGGCCCTATGTGGTGATACTAAGACAGCACAGAAACAGTCTTGCAATGATTTTTTTTTAATCCATCAGCAAGGTACTCAGGGTGGCATAAAAGAAGATATAGACCCTGCCTTAAGAAGCTTACAAGCCCTGCAGATTCCTATCTCAGAAAAAGCTAGCACAGGCTCTTACCAGCTCAAGCAGAGAGGATGCTCTGTTAATGAGGTGGCTGCCACAGAAAAGGATCTTCTGCACTCAAGTCCCTCACCTGGATGCTTCCACAGAAGGTGGTGCAAATAGCCAAACTGACATCTGCACGCCATCTCCGTACAGCCAACATGTCCATACCTGCTCCACACATGCCACACCCGGGGGCCGCCATTTTGAACTACTACAAATTGGCAGCGTCCACACATGACCTCGCACTCACTTATGTGTGAGGTTACACCACCAGGAGGCCACCATTTTATTGATCAAGACAGTGCCCTCCTGATGCAGCATTTGTGGAGCTGGTCTGGACACATTTGGGTACAGATGGCATCATCTCAAGCTGAATCTGGACCATTGGACCTGCAACCCCATATGCTGATGGCACAACCCCAAACCACAGTTGGAGACCCTATTCCTTAAAGGATTCAATTTGGTTTTATTCCTTATTTTTAAAATTAGGAATTGGAAACACATAAATCAAAGGTTATAAAGGTAAGTGCCTTCTGGGGTAAGAAGCATCAAACAAGGTGAATCGTTTCTATGGGTAATTACTAGTGAATGACCTAACTCTTCTGAAGATTGATTTGATGAACAGGGAGGCAGGACCACACGCTTCTCACTTAGTTAAGCACTTTCTGGGATAGCCCCCACTGCTGTGCACAACCAGATTATTTCTAAAAAGCCTTCCACATGAATGGTCTTCAGAATTGGCAGACCACTGCTCTGGAACTCATTGCATACTTGCCTCAGGACATCTCCCTAATAAGCAGGCCTACCCTCTTTGGTCTCCTGCTGCCTCAGTGCCCTGGTGCTGACAGAGCTGAACTAATGTCTTCTCCCTTCCCCCAACACCACAGTAGAACTGACCAGCTGGCAGTAGGTTTCAGTTGCAGGTTACCAGCTGGTGGGAGAGTTCCTGTGATGGTTATTTTCTCTTTTGGTTTATATTAATACTTCATATGCTAAATTAACAGAGCGCTTTTAAAGCTTCATGGGTATGTAGCTTATCTGTTGAAGTCAGTGGCTGAAGAGTCATTTCTAAAAGTGTTGTTTTCAATTTGAAATCAAGTTGGAAGAACAGTTTAAATGCCTCCAAGCCTTCAGGGTCCTTTTGGCTTGTTTTTAATTTTACAGGGTTTTTTTCAGACCATACTATTTCCCCCCCCCAGGATTTCAGAGGCATTTCATCGTCATTATAAAGTTATAATATATGACATCTTTAATTTTTGAGTGTCAAAATGGTGTGTTCCTTCTTTACTCCCACCCTAAAACCTGTGGAAATTTATAAATTGATTGGCAACAGCTCAGTTCTAACAAACTTTAAAGGTTCGTTATATTTTGGACTTCACCTACTCAAGAATGTTCAAATGTTTCATGTTTACCCACATTTCAAATGCTAGTCTTACCAGTGGGGATTTGCTTCAGCATTTGTTCCAAAATTAAGTTTCCCTTTATATTTATTCTATAAAAAAAAGAAATACAAGCGTATGTGACCCCGTCACACCATACACACTACTATGAAATATGCCTTGTGAGGTATCAGCTGAAAGCTAATAACATGCTGGTTATTAATATTGCACAATGAATGTGTTAACGTTATAAATGAAGTTATAAATTGCCTCTGTATGATGTTACTAGAACACATTTAAGACCAGACAGCCTAGCCTGGGTAAAGGTGATAAACAGGTCTGTTCTGGCCAAAGGAATACGAGTTTACCTCAATGTACATATTATCAGTAAACAAAGCCATTGAGCGAAACCAGTGGGGTTATCCTGATCCTGAACTCAAGAGAGAGAATTAATATGGCTTCTGCTCCTCAGAGAGAGACTCAGGAGACTGAATGCCCAGTAGGGCTTCAGAGAAAGACATCCCTTTGGGGACATAAGGCACAGAGAGACATTCTAACTTTATCCTTCACCTTAGGGGACAAAAAAAAAAACAACCAAGCGATTTGATCTCTGTGATGTGTCCTGGCCAGTAAATGATGGAAAGGAGACTCAGGGACAGAAACCATCTTGAACAAAGACTGTATCTTGCTAGATTAAGTTTTAGAATTTTAGATGGATGTTTTCACTTTTATTTGCTTGTAACCATCTTTACCTTTATCTCTTTACGTGGTATCACTTAATCCACTTTTGTTAATAAACTTATTTTGCTTTCATTATAAAATCATCAGTGCTGTGTAAGTTCAGTAAAGTATGTGCTTCTTGAAAGCTAACAGGTTGGAGTGTATTACTGCCTCGGTAAAGGCTGCAAACCTAAACACTGTCTCTGTGAGGGTCCAGTGAAAGGGACTGTCCCTGCAATAGGATGATTTGGGGGCAAATTCAGGGCCAGAAGGGTACTAAGGTCAGCCTGCAAGGAGTAATCAGCTTGGGCAAAGCCAGGGTGAGGCCTGTGGGGTGCTGGCAAGCTGTTGGGGTCCATGCCTGCACCGAAGCGGCACAGCCACCAGTCTAGGGTTACAAGGCAGATGATGACCAACCCCTTAATGGCCTGGATGAACCCAAACATCAAAACATATTATACCCAAGTTATAGAAGTTTCTATTAACTTCTATTTGCCAGGGGATGGATACAAACTGTGAATGTGTAGTTCTCCTTAGACTCCATACAGTTTTTATTTTAAAGGAACATTTAATATTGTTAACAAGCAAAGTATTGGTAACTTCATCTCTTCGAAAGGGAATCAGTCCTTTATATGCTGTGGCCATCCTTCAAATGTACAATTTTAGCTTTTATATTTATCCAAGGTTACCCTAGTATTTGCAGTAAAGTAAAGTAAATAGACCTCCGTATCTGTGGTAATCAGTAGGGTAAGGGAAATCCCTTACCCTACTGATTACCACAGATACGGAGGTCTATTTATTTAACACAACTGAGGGTTTTTCACGAGGGTAACCACTCTGTATGTCCCTTCCCTCATCCAAAGATACACTGTGCCAGCAAACCAGCAGTTGTGATCTACACAAAAACGGAACAAAAGAAAGGTCAGTCTCAGCACTTGAAATGGAGATCTGTTTACTTAATAGATGGAAGTAAGCACATACTTTTAATTCAGAGATCCATTTATAAAATGCAAAGAACAGATAACTTCCCAGTAAGGCTTTCCCACACAGTATAATCTCATCATGGTTTCCTAGACAAGGTAATTATTAAACTAGATAGCCTAATATTTTGCCATCTCTATAATTACCTCTGGAGTTTTCATCACTACCCCTCAAGATTCTTCTAATTTTAATGGCCTATTCATTAATACTAATTTGCCAACATTACACTTCCAGGGATTTTTACAAACCCAGTGACAATGCCGCTTCCAATCCTTTGCATTATACTTGCTGTTTGCTTTGTGTGCTTTTTACAAACCCAGTTTTATGCGGTCAGAAAATTTATCTAGCCTGTAGTTGGTCCTTCCATCTAGGTCATTTACACAGATTAGCAGAAGCAGCAGACATCTCAGTACCACACATTAATCTCCTTCCTGGACATCATGCCTCTTTCACATGGGTTAATCTGTTATAGGCTTTTAAAACTAGTTTTTCCCCCTTATTTCCTATTTCACTTCCTTTACATGCCATTTGAATTAAAATAAATTTTCAAGGCTGTTTCCACATATGGGAGCAGATTTCACCCTTCTGAAGTCCAAATAATTCACATAAGAATTCTGAGAGATTTGTTCAGACAGTTGTTTTACATACCCAGCTTACTCCAATACATGCTACAAGCCTGCTGGAAACTGGTACATTACAGAAGCTAAATAAAGTTTGACACACATTCCATGAAGTTCAATGCCAAGAAGATTTATGGGAGTCTGAATAGTTTTTGCTTGCATATCAAGAGGACTGAAATGCTAACTCATATGGCAGTCATTTAGTTCTCACTGCCCACAATAGTAGCATCCAGTACTGCACTTAGAACAAGTTTAAAATTAAGTTACACAACTTGTCACCCATGATCTAATTCACAAAAAGCTGCTTTACAGGCTCGGGATTCAAAGCAGCTCCTAACTTCTAAGCCAGCTCTGCTGCTCTTTTGAATTTAATGGCATGGACTATTCACATTTATGCAAGCTTCTGATTTGCATAGGGCAGCTATCTGCAGTATGGGACAGAAAAAAAACAGCATAGTTGTCACTTGATATAAGAGGCCGCTCAAATAACAAAGGATTTGCCCTTGATATCTATCAGTAACAAGAAGCCAAGTTTGTGAACCCAGTGAAATTTAAACTACACTTGAAGTGCTAATCCAGAGATTTTTAAAATTAAACTTTCAGTAGCCATCCTCCTAATGTCACTGCAAAGTTGACATGAAAAAAATGTTGAAAGCTAAGTAGCATACCATTTCTACTGCACAGACGTTTGGCTATAATTCTTACCTGCCAACAGATGGGCAGTCCAAGGCAGTGTAGAATTGTGATCCTCATTTCCCTGCCCTGAGTTTACTAGCTCAGTCACCTTTGAAAGCTAAGGGTATGTCTACACCCAGCCGCTAGTTCGGCGGCTGGGAATCGAAGTTCTGGGTTCGACTTATCGCGTCTTGTCTGGACGCGATAAGTCGAACCAGGAAGTGATCGCCATCGACTGCGATACTCCAGCTAGACGAGAGGAGTACCGCAGCGTCGACGGGGGAACCGCGGCGTCGACGGGGGAGCCTGCCTGCCGCGTGTGGACCGAGGTAAGTTCGAACTAAGGTACTTCGAACTTCAGCTACGTTATTCACGTAGCTGAAGTTGCGTACCTTAGTTCGAATTGGGGGGTAAGTGTAGACCAAGCCTAATTTAAAACAATGTATAGACAATGCAAGTTTGTTCAGCTTCTGTGCAAACAAATATGGCCAAAATTTGGCCTGGCATAGAAGTCGTCCAAAAAACAGGTATTAAAGTCAGCATTCATTTTTCTATAATGGAGATACTCGAGATATTTCCAAAGCAGTAATGAGGCCTGGACTTGGAAGGGTCCAATTTCCCACTGCTGCCCAAATGTCTTCTTGGTAAAGGTAATATTTAAAGTGGCCTCCATATCTAACCGGTAGAATATTCACATTGTGTGAGGGAGAAGGGGGAACCCTCAGATGAGAGGCCAGCAGGATAGGACAGGGGCCTGGGGGACTGACCTGACAAGGTCTATGGTGAAGCTCTCGGGTGTAAATGGGAGTTAGTTTGAAAGGAAGGGGTATCAGTTGTGACTGATACATCAGTAGTCTACTAGTCAAACCAGAAAGTCCAAGACATGTACTACTATGATACAGGACAATCAATTATGTTAAGTTATAACAAATGTGATGAAATTCTGCAAGTCACTTGGCCAATTTCAAATAGGTGTGATTCACCTCTGCAGCCACCAGACCAGTTATCTTGCTGTAGGATCTGGTTGTAGAGAGACAGAAAGTTTCAAAGCAAACTTTAAGAACAAGGTCTTTTTATTCAGCTTCTAGACCAGGGATTCCCAAACTTGGTTCGCGGCTTGTTCAGGGGTAAGCCCCTGGCAGGCTGCGAGACACTTTGTTTACCTGAGCCTCCGCAGGTACGGCCGTTCGTAGCAGAGCTGCCGGGCCACCGCTTCCCGCATCTCCTATTGGCCAGGAACACCGAACCGCGGCCACTGGGAGCTGCGAGCGGCCATACCTGCAGACACTCAGGTAAACAAAGCATCTCACGGCCCGCCAGGGGCTTACCCTGAACAAGCCGCAAACCAAGTTTGGGAACCCCTGTTCTAGACAATCCTCACTGATGCAGTCTAGACAAGTCTCTGGTAAATTACAATATTTCCAATTTACCCTTGTGCGAGACCAACCTACTTGGCAAGGATTTGTTCTGCCTTTTCCAGTGTAAGGTCTGAGGCCTTTTTCTGCAGCCACATTAGGACAGTAGCAGCCATGAGCTAAGCAGCAGAAAGTCACATCCTCACATTCAATTGCATCAAAACAAAGAGTGTTATATCAGGCTGTTAAGAAGGCCCTCCTGTCCTAATAGTACCCACCATCATCAGATAAAGAAACAGATCTTGAGATGTTTAGGAAAAACTTTGTTTTATAGCATTCGATCTGGCAAGGAATGACTTATCAACAGGTGTGTTTGTGAAATCTAGACATCTATTGTTTTGCCTTTATGGTCCCTACTTCTCTATTGTTTATCTATATGGTCTCTCTCTCTCTGATTCTTTAATTGTTTCTGTCTGTTGCATAACTAATTTTGCAAGATTTAAATCAACTAAGGTGGTGAGGTAGGAACGCTTAAAGATTTGTTTCATAATGGGCTAGGATTGGTGAAAAATACTGTTTTGTAGTACTTTACGATAGAGCTAAGCAGGACTCAAGTTTAACTATATAAACTGGGGTCCAAAAGGAAGTTCTTTGTAATCTAACTTCAGGACACAGCCCAAGATCAGAGCTGCCAGACCTCAACACCCTGACAACTACATCATGCAGAAGCTGGAGTCCCTGGACGACCTGATCCTGAATGGTCACCAGGAAAATTTGTCTGCCTTATTGGGAGTGGTGAGCATTGTATGGTTAGCGTGTGTATTCTGTTTTGGTAACTGTTAATAAATAGAGGTTAAGGATATTACTGTGTAAGACTCTTTCACTGGTAAAAAGACCTTGCAAGCCCGCAGAAGATTACGTCCTGAACCCTAGGAACTGGGAAAGGGTGGGGGCGCCTAAATTGACTGGGTTACGCCTCGAGCCCACGGAAGGGTGAAGGTGGGGTGCCCTAGAGAATGCGGGGAACACCAGTGCCTCCCCCCTCCCCGTAAAAGCCCATCCCCATTGTCCTTTCCAGAACACAGGAGACCTAAAAAAATCACAAGCAGCCTGTGGGCTTCCATAAGGAATGTAATCCTTAGGAAGCTGGGGTTGATCCTTCTCCAAATATAAGGTCTGCTTTAAATTGAAGTGCAGCTTCCATAGGCCCTGGAAACAAGCCTAACCTAATTTACTCCTCCTGAGATCATGAAGTAAAAGCTGAATTTGCTGCTCCCATTGCAAGAGCTCAAGAATAAGCTTTGCTTTGCAGAACTGTGTTTCTAGCCCTTAGAACCTAGAGAGCCAAAACCTAAGCTGCAAATAGGGCCAAATTTTAGTTCAGTTGTCAGTCCTTAGAGATGAAAGGACCATGACACTTCAGAGGGTTCAGGAAGGCACTCTAGCTAAATGGAAGAGTGAGATGTTGGCCTCAGTTTTGGGGGGTCTGGTCCCTGTGAGGCAGGTCATCCCACAGCATACAGAATGATGCAGCCACATTGGCCTGGGTCAG
Source organism: Emys orbicularis (assembly GCF_028017835.1). NCBI lineage: Eukaryota > Metazoa > Chordata > Testudines > Emydidae > Emys > Emys orbicularis. The sequence continues at coordinate 268,003,919 of NC_088684.1, read as the reverse complement.
GTACCTAAATGATGTAAGCATTTTCTCATGTTTACAGCTTAATTTCTGAGCCGCTCTGCCCTGTTGGACCATCTACAGATAGTGTGGTCAGAAGGTCACAGGAACAGAACCACCACCAATTAGACTGTACTTAGCTGAACATATTAAAGCCCAGCTGAACTGGTAATGTACCCCTTGGAATCAGAAGCCCGCTCAATCTGAGCAGAACACAGGCTTGCCTTCAGGGCAGATAATTCTAGTCATCGCAGGTGTTCTCAATTCAAGGGCTGTTAGCCAGCCAGCACCTTGATAAAGAAGAAAAGCCAGCCAGCACCTTGATAAAGAAGGATGCAATTGTAAACTATAATCACACTCAATGTAAGGATCTGGATTAGCAGGACCAACCATAAATATTGCATAGATGCCAGTCTCCTATTGTACATTAAAGTAATTGTCCCAAAAAAATTTCAGGGAAGAGAGTAGTTAAGAGTGTTAATCAAATTTTTAAATTTTTCTACATCAGTGTAGAATGAACAAAAAGGAATCTCAAGCTATTGAGTAAGAAAGTTGTCTCAGTCACAGGGCTAGCTGCGCCTCTGACCCCTTGTCTGGGGTCACTGAGAGCACCCCCTTCAGATGGCAGGCCTCATGCCTTTACCTCTCCTGGGATAGAATTCTTGATTCTCCCACTCTCAGACTGGGTCCTAGGCTATAGTAACTTATTTACCAAGTGTTCTTATCCTGCACATCCAACTCTGTTTCAGTATCTGTGGTTCTTTCCTTTGGGAGCCTGTGGCAAGTGGGGAATACAGTGACCCAAAACAATTAAACCAACTGTTTAATCTTAAAAGTAGGAACAAAGCATAACATAATAGAAAGGATTTTAAAAAGACAAAAAGGGCTACTTGCATATCTATCTTACCTAGAATCTAACTATTCTCATGGAGACCCTGGAAGGACTAAACTCCCTCAGACCTTCTCACAGCTGATTTTAGGGTACAGTCCCAAAAACTTGTCTTCCACTCAAGAAACAAAGGATCTTTAAAATCTCCTGGATCCCTTGACCAACCCCCTCCACAGGGAGCAAGTCATTCCTGAAGAAGCCAGTCTGGCAAGCCCAGGAGGGAGCTGAGCAAGAGCATAAAAATGAATGGCCTCTTGCATTGTCTCAAGTGTTTGCTAAGAGGCCCACCTCCCCTCTTCCTAGGTGCATTTGAATTGATATATGCACACAGTGAACGTCAAGATACAGCATCCATAAATTACAGGCAGCTCCAAATTCATTACAGAAGTCTAATAAAACACTTAATTGCCTTTGGTATGATTTAGAAGTACCTAGTCATTTAAATGTTTCTGCAGAGACCAATTGCTTTTGTTTGCTTCAGTGAACCTGGTAAGTTCCCATGAGCCAAAATATATATGTTACCTACACTAGGACCTCCAATTCATGCCCAATATATAATATATCTTATATTTTATATATACACATTAATCTAGCCTGAATTGTAGGTCCAGAGGCAGCTAGTTATTCACAAAGTAGCCTCCGTTAACCCTCAGAATTCTAGACAAAGTTTTGTCCCCAAACTGAAGATGTTCTTCTAACTGGTTGTAAAGGGTCACTTGAAATGAAATGGACAATTAAGGGTTAGATTGTATTCATAAAGGATTAATAGTGCCAATTAAGGGTAACAGGCAGTGTGGAGTGTTACAAATAGTTGTAATGAGCCACAAAACCAGTGGTCTGTGTATGTCTACACCACAAGTAATACAGTGGCACTGCTGCAGCTATGCTGCTGTAGTGTAGATACTTGCTACAGCGACAGAAATGGATTTTCCATCTCCGCAGTAAATCTATCCCCTCAAGAAGCAGTAGCTAGGTCAATGGAAGCATTCTTCCATCAACCTAGCAGTGTGGACACCAGGATTTAGGTCATCTTAAACTATGTCTCTCAGGGGTTTGAATTTTGCACCTGTGAATGACAGCTAGTTTAATCTAAGTTCTGGGTGTAGATCAGATCTTTATTATGAGTTGTAGTTTACCAACAGTAACCAAAACATACATTTGTAACTGGGGGTATCAGTGTTTTCTTTCTTCCTAATCTGGAATTTGATTTTGCATTTCCAGTAGCTCTACAATTAACAGTGCTCTGTCAATCCCCAATTAGTATATAAGAACAGACATAATGGGTCATACCAGTGGTCCATCTAGCCCAGTATCCGGTCTTCCAACAGTGATCAATGCCAGGTGCTTCAGAGGGAATGAACCAAACAGGTAATCATCAAGTGATCCATCCCATCATGGAAACCAAATCAGTCATGAGGAAAGTCCTGGTTGAAATGCTAATCAAACACCTTTGTGGGTTGTGCAACTTCCAAATACCTTCCTCTGATCCGACCCAAATTAGTGATTTCAGGAACCCTCCCCACAGATAATGTTACATGATAGGTATTGTCCTCTGAAACCTTTATTTACTAAAATAAGGTAAGCCAATATTGGGGACTTCATGTGCCAACAATAATGTGACAAAAAGGATGCTAAGATGACACTGTCCTCTTTTTCAAGCCAGAAGAGTCAAACTATCGAGTTAGAGGTTAAAAGCTATGTGTAATCTTTACTTGTATAAAATTATATTGTCATGTAGTATTTCTTCATGTCCTTTTACCTTTTGGACTTTTAAAGATGTGTGATGCATCAAGTTTGGAATCCAATTATCCATTTCCAGTATTATAACAGAGGCCATACAATAACCTGGAAAATTTGAAGGCAACATTCTATTTACTTTGGAACCTCACTTCAGCAAGTGACTTCCATTTAAAAGCTACAGGATAATGCTGTAAAATCAGATAAAAGTGTTCATTACATTCCCCCTAATTTTACTGAAGTAAAAAATATAATAGCAATAAGCAATAGCAAGATAGTTTGGTAGATAATGTCAATATGTACCCCCTCTTTACTCTGACGATTTCAGGCTCCTGACACAGGACTGCAGTGTACTACATTAAAAAATAAATCAAATAGCAAAAAGCAAGGAAAGATTAAAATTAGAAAAGCAAACCTTTGACTGCTTTGAATGAGGGACGTGTCAGTGTAGTTAATTTTAGTTGGGGCCACTATGACAGACTGCTGGAAGCTAACAGGAGAGCCAGCACTCTGATCACTTAGACACCAACCAGTTCCCTTGGAGAAGGCTGATTGGGGATATGCAGCTAATTAGCTGATCCGTCTGGGAGAGCTGATGAATCAATTAGCTATTAGCTCAGGGGCATAAAAGAGGACACCAGAAGGAAGTGAGGAGGGAGGACCTGGGCTAACTGAGCCCAGTATGATCTGACATTTTAAGGAAGGAAGACCTCTGTTCCTCCCTAGCCCTGTGGGAAAGAAACAAAATATTTTGCTACATGAGTCTGTATTGGTACTGGTGATGGGAATATAAATAAATTCACATGAACTTGCCACCTACTGAAGGAGTCTGAGAGGTTTCCGGGGCATCATAGGACGGGGACAGAGTGCACCCCATTACAGCCCCCTTAATTTGAATGATTGCGCATTAAAATGTTATGAGTTCACCTAGCAGGCAATATCATGACTAATCAGGGACGTGATCATAGGGTTTAAAGGCAAACAGGGCTTCCTGCTACATGAACATAACAGAGTTTATGTGAGATCATAATGGCAAGTAGGCTGAAATAAATTTCCTATGAGTACTTTTTCATTACCAAAGTATTCTTTAAAATACTACCTTCTCTCTGAACACAAAATAAAAGCAACAATTCTGTGGAAAGAATACGTTTCCTAAGGTGAAATATTTTTACTTTCTCCATGAAATAAAACTGGTAACACTCCAGAGTCTTTTTTTTTTTTTTTTTTTTTTTTTTTAAAACACAGTTGCACATTTATATAAACGATGTTTTAGCTAATTAATTAGTGTACCAATTTAAGGCTTACTGAAAGCATCATTTTATTGAAAATCTGAAAAGGTGGTGTTCTGTTTTTTGGAGCAAGAGTTTTGGTTTAATGGTTCTCTTACACTTGGCTCTACTCAGTCATTTCAAAGTTATTTTTGCAGGCGAACAGGGAAGCTAAGTGGGGGCTTTATGTAGTAGGAGAGCACTCATTAAAAAGTGAGAGCCCTCTGGCTAATACTTTGTCCAGGCTTAATAACGTCCATATGTAGTTTGACAAAACAAAGTCATGCCTATATTAAATTACTATTTTCAATTAGCACCATAATAATGTTTATTGTTAACTTTGAAATTTACAGCATTATTGTTCTGTGCTTTCATTGCTGGAATATTTTAATTTATGGAGCTCTACACGTAAATCAGTGATACCAGACCATGATTTTATCAGCAAGGCACAGTAATTATTTTCACTAGTATTTTCCATCTGATGAGAGATAGCAAACTAAGATTACAGTGTTTAATTAGACAAGCTCCAGTTCAACCCTTAAGCTACAACAATTAAGTCATAGACTGTTTTTGCAATGCAATTTTATGGGGCACTACAGCTACAAGATGGAACTTACTTTTTTGGAGAGTTATTTTGGAACTGAAGAGCATGAGTGCTGCTCAGAACCCAGGAAGCAGCGAAGGCTAAATTTAATTCAAAAATGTCAATTTGCATCATCCAAATGGGAGACTTCATCTGATACACATTTTAGGCTGTGATTTTTCAATGGGGCCCAAGGAGCTGGGTGCTGAAATCCCAATGGTTTGCAAAGGAAATAGGCTGCGTTTAGCCCTTTTGAAAAATCCAGGCGTCTGGTGTTTCCAATTGCTCCCCTGCTCCCCCAAACTGCCAGTTTGAATGCTATGTGCTCTTGAAGAAGGAACACATACTTAGCTAATTTACTTCAAAATTACTTCAAGGCAATGTAGAAACAGGATTCTGAAAATGTGCAGTGTATTGCATTTGCCTTAGCTTAAGAAGTTCGTTACACCGCTTAGAGTTACTCCACTGAGTTTCTGGGCCAGCATCTCTACATGCCTTCTAAATAGTGTGGATATAAACACACATTGGAGTACTGTTCAATGTCATCCTTTTCCTGCAAACCCCCCGCAACCATCTATCTTTTCAGCATGTGTGTATTGTATGTGGCTAGAGGCAACTCAAACCAATAGAGATATTGCAAGTGTAACCAAAACTTGAAGCATGACTCTCCATCCCTCACTAAAAGCCAGATCACGGAGATTTGTAAATTTGCTACTGGCTTTGAGACCAAACGCCTGGGCCTTAGCTGAGGCAGTAGAGGTTAGATCTAGAGGTCTGTGGTTCAACGACTGCTGATGATGCACCCAGGGAAGTGGTGTTACAGAGTTAACAGATTAAGGGTACGCCCAGACTACCCGCCGAATTGGCGGATAGTAATCAATCCCCGAACGCGCTCCCGTCGACTCCGGAACTCCACCAGGGTGAGCGGCAGTAGCGGAGTCGACGGGGGAGCCGCGGCCGTTGATCCCGCGCCATGAGGACCCGAGGTAAATTGAAATAAGATACGCAACTTCAGCTATGGGAATAGCGTAGCTGAAGTCAACGTATCTTACATCGACCCCCCCCTAGTGTAGACCAGCCCTAAGTGTACAAACTGAAGATGTTATTCATTAGCGAACTTCTATAGCACCCTCCAAACAAGGGTACTCAGCCTTGTAGCACACGTTCGGGGTTAGGTAATAGTTACTTGTTTGAACCTTCTTTTTCCCCCTCTGTAAAAATTGAAACAATTTAAGTGACTTTGCCACCAAAAGTGACAAGAATTGAACCTAGATGTCCCTACTGTCAGTCCCATGTTGTAAGCATGAGACCACCATTTCAGTGCCCCGGTGAATACTAGCCTTGGTTCCTAGGTTTCATATTTCAGTACAATATAATGGTTGAGGTTATTTTTTTTTAGTTAATTAAGAGTATACACAGTACTATTTGAGGTTTTCCCTGGCGGCTTAATGGAACAGATTGCCGTAAGTGAGAGACCTTGAAAGGAAAACTCATGTAAAGCACATGAAATCTGAACGTACTTTAGAGCACTTCTTGTGTGTTTAATCTCATTTTGAAATACTACACCTCATACCCCATTTCCACCACAATGGAAAATAGACCTTAAATTATCTAGTGCATCCTTCAAAAAAGTTATCTTACATTTGAGACCAATATGATTAAACAAAAAATGAGACCCTACAGCTGTCAGCTGAATGCCAGTAGTTTTCTAACAGTAGATTTTGCAGGTATAATCACAATGAACATCTGGTAATAATTAACTCCATACAAATAATACGGTTAACTCCCCACTGCTCTTTGGCATGCACGGTTTTCTCTGATCTATCGAGAGTCTACACAGCACTTCTCCAAATACCTGAATAAAGTCTGTTAAAAAGTATTAGAAACTGAAATCTCATTCAATCTGGATATGTAATGTCTTTTCTTTCATTTAAGTTTTAAAAAATTGATTTGATGCAACAATTCAAGCTTACAAAGAAAAAAATGTCTTCCATTAATAAATCGAAGCCCATCAGTAAAGGCTTAGGCCTGGTCTACACTAACCCCCAAATTCGAACTAAGGTACGCAACTTCAGCTACGTGAATAACGTAGCTGAAGTCGACATACCTTAGTTCGAACTTACCGTGGTTCAGACGCGGTCCACACGCGGCAGGCAGGCTCCCCGTCGACTCCGCGGTACTCCTCTCGCCGAGCTGGAGTACCGCAGTCGACGGCGAGCGCTTCCGGGATCGATTTATCGCGTCCAGACCAGACGCGATAAATCGAACCCGGAACTTCGATTGCCAGCCGTCGAACTACCGCGGTAGTGTAGACCTGGCCTTAGTATATAATTTTCCTGTTTTCTCTACTGAAAGACTCCATTGAACAAAGCATTTTTATCAGTTACCCAATGCATCCTTATCTGCTTAAGGCAGATTCCAACTGGAACATGCTTTGCTCACTAAAACCAGAGACCTTCAAGCGTTTCAGCTACTTCAAATAGATAGTTTAGAGTTAACACAAAGATAAGAATGTGTCATTAAAAAGCGGAAGAAAAACTTGCCTACTGCTTCTTTAAGGGGAAATTATGCCCTTCAATTCTGGCTAGAGGGCAGGGTCCTTCCCAGTGGAGAAAGGCAGTCTGAATAAAAACCCTCCATCACAAGCAATGCCTGTGGAAGGTGAGATGTCTCAGGTAGCCAGCTACATCTTTGCATTCTAAAGCTACAAATCACAATTATAATTAATGACAACCATGCTATATACAACCTGTCATTAATTGACAAACTGGGGAAGGAGGACAAGTAGGTTGACAATGGCAGTATTTTTTTCATTTCTTTAGCTACATTCTTCATATTAAAATTCACTTGGATGAACTGGTCTGGTGGACCTGTTCTATAAGAAAAAAAATGAAGGTAGTGAGTTTTCCTATGTCAAAACATAAATTCCACAAATCAGTGAACACAAATGTGCATAAGCAAATGTCCTGGGTTTTTAAAAAAAGCCTTCACACCCGCACTTGGAGAACATGCATCTCCAGAGGAAAACAACTTCAGCTCATGATGCTTAATGATGTGTATGCTGGACCAATTTGCTTTTACAACATACCGTATGCTCTCTCTTTAAATGATACACAGATTCTTTCCCCTCACAAATAAAGCCACTGTGATTGCAGAATGCACCTTAATTCTCTGTGGTGGCAAGTGACTCTTAACCTATGACTCAACTATAGCATCTTTGACATCTCACTACAACAGACTGGGTCCATCATACTTTTGCAATAAGTAAAACAAAGGAGAAATGCCATTTCACTTTTTCTTAGCGAGAATCCCAGAGGCTCAGTGTATATCAAGTTCATACTGTAATGTTTCCATTCTGCATAATGAATTGAAAATAGAATTCTTTGGACATCTTTAACGGATTAAAGATAAGGAAGTTACCTCCCTCCCTTCCCCCCCAAATAGCACCAGGATTAGGAGTTTTGCATGAACGCCAGAGCTACACACCTGTAGTCCTAACTGAATAATGTAGCTCCTAATTCAAAATACTCGTACACAGACTTAGTCTCTGCTAGGAATGTGACAGAGGAAAAAGAGTACTTCTAAAAAGCAGAATTATTAATGCTTGACAGAATGACTTTATTGTCCCTGTTATCTGTGGTGGGGATTGGTTCATTGCCAAATCCTAGTAATTTGAGAATTCATTGTATGAAGAGGGGCCGATAATGTTACTTTTCATTAACCAAAATGCTTCCTAAAATATCCAGCTACATCTTTAGTGCATTTGAGCTTAGATCCAAGGTTAAGGATTCTAGCACAGTCCTCCTGTTCTTACAGGATGGTAACCCTGGATTTGAACTGATACATAAGATTTACCACATCCGCATGTATGTTTGAATGTTGCAGTAGCCCTGTATATTCCTAATTCATAGAAGGAATAGTCCCAATTCTCCTGCCCAAAACCACCATGTAGGGGTCAGGTGCAGAAGCAGACAAGACATTTTCCAAAAGAAACTCTTCACCCTTCAATGTGTGGTTATAAGTGCACAGTACAGGTATGTTAATATAGTGATAGGATTTATTACCAACAATCTTTCTCAGTGGCAGGTGACAAGGAATAATTGACTTATGTGAAGAGGTAAAGTTTTAGAATATGCTGCTATTAAAATCCAAACCTAGTCAACCAATTGATAAGGGGAGGAATTATTTTATAAAAGAGTTATAAGAGTTTTAGTGAGATAAGATAGTAAAGACATTGAGAACACAACTAACTTCTGTTTGTCAGAGACCGAGCTGACATGGTGTCTGAAGGATGATTTCAGTTGATACAGCATGTGACTAAGGCCACAGCTTCGGTACTGGGGAGGATCCATCTTTTTGTAATATACTGGACAGACTTAGACTGCATGCATAGGTTTCAATGGGCATTCAAGCAGTATTTACCAAAATTCAAGTGCATACAAAAAACAACAAAACCTTTTTTTTTTTTTTAAATAAAAATGTCTTACCTCCACTCACCAATGGATGAAAGAGGACTGTTAACAGTTTAATACATAAAAGCTAGCTGTCTGGTCCATTTGATGCTGTATAGTGAAACACCCGAAGAGAACACAAGCTCATGAAGGGATAGTGGGTATATTATGGGAACAAGTTTTTAGAGCTGTTTGAGGAAAGGTTATGGTCTTGCAGTTCAAGTACAGAACTGAGAGATGTACTCATGATCACTAGCTCCTGGGAAACTACTTGCCTCCGTTTCTCCATCTTTAAAATGGGGATAAGTATTTATATTTCCTTCACAGGCAGGACCGGCTCCAGGCACCAGCTTGGCAAGCAGGTGCTTGGGGCGGCCACTCCGGAGCGGGGTGGCAGGTCCAGCTATTCGGTGGCAATTCAGCGGACAGTCCTTCACTCCTGCTCGGAGCGAAGGACCTTCCGCCGAATTGCCGCCGCAGATCGCGACCGCGGCTTTTTTTTGGCTGCTTGGGGCGGCCAAAACCCTGGAGCCGGCCCTGTTCACAGGATGTTTTGTAAATTAGTGTCTCTAAACCAGTTAAGGTAGAACATCAGGGGGCATACTGGGAGCAAGGAAAGAAAAACCCTAAAGGTTCAGCAGCTAATAATGCTGTGCTGGTGGTCAAGAATGAATGCACAACCAGTTTTCTGCCAAGGTATCTTAATGGAGAAAGCCAGAGAACATGTGAAAAGAGTGGAAACTGGAGAGTTGGAGAGGAGTATTCCGAGTAAACTTCCAAGTCTAGCAATTGTTAAAATGCAGCTGTTGTATCTCATCTAAACTACTGTAAGACTTCTGTCAGATTCAAATCATACATTTAAGTACACCTCTACCCCGATATAACGCGACCAGATATAACATGAATTCAGATATAACGCGGTAAAGTAGTGCTCGGGGGGGGGAGGGGCTGTACACTCCGGCGGATCAAAGCAAGTTCGATATAACGCAGTTTCACCTATAACGCGGTAAGATGTTTTGGCTCCCGAGGACAGTGTTATATTGGGGTAGAGGTGTACTGGTTTTACAACACCTCCCCCAAAATATTGTGGGGAGCGGGAGGGGGGAAAACACACTGAAATAGCTTTTATTTAAATAATATTCCTAACCCAATTTGAGATATTGGTATTATAGGTTAATAC